>NC_141835.1:12291147-12654272 GCF_982586985.1 Callionymus lyra | reverse complement strand
GCTCGAACGTAAACGGATTTGATACAAACTTTTTTTTTTAAATATATTTGATAAGCTATTTTTTTTTTATCTTAAAATCATTTGTATTATCCGCAGCATGTTCACAAATTTTAAATTAAATAAAAAAATTGTCCATGGTATCAATTTAATAATGTCAAAGGTATATTGATAAAAGATGATTCGCTCAAATAATTATAGGGGAATTTTATCAGCTGACGGTTTATGTGGAATTATTGTTATTGTTTGGCAGCTATTTTTTCAAAATCAAAAATACTTTTACCTTGAGCGAATTTAGGTTAGGTTAGGTAAAAATTTATTGATCCCTCAGGAGGTCTTTTTTTTCCAATTAGGCACAGCAATACAGCAATTATTCGTAAAAATAAAATAAGAACAAAGAGAAATAAAGAGAAAGAACAAGATGATACAATCTAAGTCTAAAGATAGATAACATAGATCAAAGAATAATAATAAAAGACAAAGGATACAAATGTATTTGTATATTTAATTGTATTCTTATGTTGTTAGTTTTCTCACATGGCCCTTTGTTTAGGTCTCTTATAAATACATCTCATTTTGTAGAGGACCAAATGTATTCATGTCTTCTTTTCAATCTTTAATAATAAAAATCTGATATTAACTTACAAATGTCAAACCTGACAATATATAATAACAAGTAAATAATCTGCAAATGTTGACATTTAAATCTGACAGAATACTCCAAAAGTTTTTTAATATTTATTATTCTGTTATTTATTTAAAACCATTATAACCTTTTTGAATTATGGTTATCAGACGTTTCAAAATCTAAGCTACAATAAATGCCGAATTCAAAGTGGAAATAAAGTTGTAAAAACAACTTTTTAATGCAAATATTAACGACATTTGTAATTGACAAAGACATGTCTTAAGTACAACACTGTAAAAAACTGAGCAAAAAAATGTTTCCTTCAACTGAGTTGAATCTCTAAACTTGGTGTCGCAACTTTCCAAGTAACTATTACTCACTTACTTTGGCAACAGGATCTGGAGCTTGTAATCCATGCGTTTGTGTCTTCAAGTTTGGACTATTCTAATAGTTTATTTTCATGCCTAAACAAGAAGGATCTGTCTCGCCGGCAGTTAATACAAAACTCTGCTGCGAGAATTCTGAGCTGCTGTAGTAGGAGAACTCACATTTCCGTTCCTTAAAACTCTGCATTGGCAGTTTCTTTCAGGATCAGCAAACCTTAGGCTGCGTCCAAATTCTACTTCTTAACCATTAGCCTTTCTCCTTCGTCTACTCCCTAAAAAGGAGTGTCAGCCTTGATGACCCGAGCCCTTGACACTCCTTTTTAAGTGTTAGACGATGAGGAAGGGGTAAGTGGTAGGGGTAAGGGTTAAGGGCTAAGGGCTATAATTGGGACACAGTCTTTAACAAGCAAGTAAGGAACTAGTTCAGCACTATAGATATAATTTTGGTTGTTGAATTACTAAATAAAAGTGAGGTATTTTAACTATATTATATATATATATAACATCACTACATGTGTTTTGGAAACTTTAAGATCCTTAAGCCTTACATTATGGTGTCAAGTGAGGTTCCGAGGGACACAACAGGAAGCCACTCATGGGATTACAGTTGAGAACAGGCTTGTGAAGTCAAAGTGTAATTCATTTGTTTATATCCTAATCAACTCATTCCCATATTTACACATGATCTAAATATACTTTATAAACTTCTGACCAGTTTCAAACAAAAGATTTCAGGAGGAATTCTTGCGGCGAAGGCAACATCTTGATCTATACCATATGGAAGCCTCGATCACGGCGGCCCCGACACAGGGGACCTCGGCTCTGCGGTCACGTGACCGCTGGCGGGCCAATGGCGTCGTCTTTCAGCGTACCATGGCAATGTTGAAGCCGTGCTGCATGGGAGGAATGCTGGTCCGTGTCAAGGCTTTGTCTTTCAGGAAGAGAAGTGACGTTGGGGTCTGAGGTTGCAGGTTCAAGTCTGGGGGGAATTGAGCAACTGAGGCAGTTAAGAGAAAGATAAAAGACAACATGCATTTATAAGTATATTATTGTGGTCAAAACCGGAGGAGAAAATAGCTTTTGGGTCCATTTCATGAGATGTAGAAAAAAATATGTGCCAAAATATTATCTAAAAACAACACTGTACAGTAATACTCATGGACACTATAACCATATCTGTTAAGACCTATATACAGTTAACACATTAATGAGAATTTTATTTAGAAAAATGTTAATGTTGTTGGATGAAAAATATATTTTTGCAGCTTAAATGTTAGTGAATTAACCAAAGAATGGGTTCATTTTTTTTCTATTATTAAAACAAGTATTACTATTATTTATGTTGACATGATTTTCTCATGTAAAATTCCAACATTGAATTTTTTTCAGGTCATGTCTAATAAACTTGTATTGTTTTGTCTTGTCCCTGAATAAAGATTACAATATATTTTAGCATTTATATTGACCTATGGTAAAGGATTATGAAATACATTTTTTAAGATCATTTGTCAATTAAAATAAAAAATGGACGCAATATAATTTATGATGACATAACATGATTTTCTCAAATAAAGTTTTTGATATTTCACTTTTTTAACTATTCACTGAATGTTCAAATCTAAATGAAACGTTTTCAATTTAGTCTTTTTTGTTGTTGTATATTCATATATTTTAGCATTTATATCACATGTTTTTATTTCATTTGTTTACCCATCATTGACCTATTATTAAGGATCAAGAAATACATTTTTTGCAGCTCATATGTCAATTAAAAGGAAATGTTGGCACTGGTTTTACAAGCAACATCATTCTAATGGTATTTTAAATCCAGTTGTACTTTTATTTATGTTGAAATAACATGATTTACTAAAATAAAATTCATATATTGGACTTTTTTACTAATCACTACAGGTCAAATCTAAATTAAACGTATTGATTAGCATTTTTCTTGGGTTCTTGAATAACGTTTACAATATATTTGTGAATTAATATCATATTATCATTTTTTCAAGATAAAAAAAAATATATATACATCTTTCAAAAATATATTTGATTCAAACAATATATCTTTGTGTCAGTTAATGAATAATTTGAAATTGTTTTTCCAGCAAAGCACGAGGGATGAATGAGTCCCTGAGTCTATAAGTGTTGCATCATGGGAAGGAGCATCTGTCCAGTCCATCTGCTTCTCTGCTCACTGATGTGAGATGTCAATCACTAGGACAGATAAGCTACAATAAAAGACAATGAAGCTGATAATTAACGTCCATTTAGTTCTGTTTTCCAGCCTAAAAATGGCCACTGATGCCGTCTCTGCCAATTCTCCTCCCTCCTCCTCCCTCCTTCCATCCCTCCCTTTATACCCTCACAGCAGATATACACCCTGGAGATACAAACACACCATAAATCAATCAGGCCTTTTCCCTGCGGTAACTGGTCCAGATCTTTGATTGCAACTCCTCATTTGTTCTCCTGCTGGCTCACGGATCCAAAGACACGACGAGAGGTGCAGCAATAAAGAGAGTAATGTTGGATTCTCTCTTAAAAAAAAAGAGACAAAAACAACATGAAATAATGATTGAAAAACCTGCCAGGATCATGTTATGAAAGAACACCCGACCGGCTCGAAGCTCACGGCTTCAGCACAATCATTGTGAAACCTTTCTCTTAAATATTCTCATTTATTCTCATTTAAATCTACATTTTTTACGAAAATAGGTTGCACACAGTATGGTGTGTACACGTTCCATCATTGTTCTTTAGTGACTCTGTCAGAGAGACTTCACAGCTAAAAATAACTTGAATGAAAGCTGCATCAATGAGTCACACCGGTGACCTAGTGGGAGTGATTTGTTTTAGCTGTGCTCTTGGAAATACACAGAAACGTCACATATATAGACATTAATAATTTTAAATTGATGCACAAACTGTTTTTTTTTAACGTTAATGTAAGATTCTTGTTATTTACTTACTCACATTGATATTGAAATATACAAAATGAATGAATACATTTTTTCAATCTAGATTTACCTACCTTTACCTAAGATATTTAAACAACAAACGGAAACGAGGATGGTGAGATTAATTTACCGTTGTAATGACTACATTCTACCGACAGGGGTCAGTGTTTACAAATACTTTCGTTTTGTCCTTGAGTGACCTTTTTGCAAAGTGACTTATCTTTATCCGCGAGTCGCAATTAAGAGGATTGAAGCGGATTTTCGCTACAAAGTCGTCATTGAAAGTTTAAATTTGTGAAGACTTCCCCTTCAATGAAGTTTTCTTGTTTCTTTAAAAGCAGCTATTGGAATTAGTATTTTTTTTGTAGTAAAAAAAGTGTCTTAAAATAAAAATAAATTAGTATAAAATAAACCACCGAACTGAATGGAACATTTAACTTTTTATTATTATAGTATTATTATACTTATTATTCAATGCTTGGGGTTTAAGTTAAAGGTAAACCAATAAAATGGCGAAAATGGGGCAAATATAGCTGATACTTCTTTATACATTTTGCTTTAACATGAAGTGTTTTTCATAAATCTTTCAAGTTTTCACATATTTTTATTCTGAATTTGTCTTTTTAATCGTAAATCTATAAAATAAATGGACAAAAAAGATGTTAACAAACTTCTTTAGTTTAGTTTTTTTTAATAACGCCCATACATATTGGTATGTATAACATTAAAAAGTCATGTGTCGCCATAGTACCAGTAATAACCTCCTAAAATTAATTGGTTCAGAAAACAGAGACAGAAACTTTAAAAAATCTGAAACTTTGTCGTAAACACAACACAAGATTTTTTTTGTGGTGGCAGTACAGTATAAAAAAAAATAATAATTTAAATTAAATAGAAAATAAATAAATAATAATAATACAATAAATAAAAATTAAATAAGAAACATAGACATAAAATGACATATAAATAATGACCGATAATATAAAAATAAATGTCTGGATCAGAATCGGAAACGTTTATTGCCGGTAAACAAAACATTTTTTTTTTTTGTGATGGCAATACAGAATAAAAGTTTTAAAAATAAATATAGTATATTAAAACTTTAGCGCCCAATGACAGTCCTAAAATTTTGACTATTTTTATTTCATAACTTTTCTCTTTTTTTTAATTCTCACTGCAACATACTCGATTATAAGTTTGTTGGACATGTAATTTTAATAGTAATATGTGCTTGCTCACAAATCTTGCACACAACTATACTCAAACTATTTAATTTTTTATATAAACGTCATTCAAAAAGTGGGAAAAGGAGGTCTCAATAAAGTTTATCTATCTATCTACCTAGAAACTAGAAATTCATAAATAACATGGACACATTAAAATTCATTTACATTTATATACTTTTTCATTACTATTTTTTTTATTATTCTTATTTTATAATTGCATTTAAACTAACTTTGCTGGAGACACTCCAGTCCAGTAAGTGGCGTCTTTTCAAAATTCGTTGCTAGACAACCAGTTCCTGTTCCAGCTACCTGTCACGTGACAAAACCAGGAAGTGCCTCGATTCAAGAACCACAACCAAAACGATGGCTTTGAGCGCTAAAGTTTTTATCTCCATTCTTGTTACTCTTACAAACGTGTTCTCGTTGGAGTCGCAGTATTTTAAGAGTCATACTTTAAACGGAAAGTGGAAACTGAACAACTCCAACAGGACGGTTTGTGTGACGGCAGAAGTTCCCGGATGTGTCCACACCGCGCTGCAGCAGCAGGATCTCATCCAGGTGTGTTTACGTTTGTACTTTTAAATAATCTTCCGTCATTTTTTACCTATACTAATTCATTATTTAAATTGATTAAATTAGTTAGTTTAAGTAAACAACAAAAACAGGATTTATTTAATGAATCTAATAATCTAATCTGAAAAGTATTTATCAATGAAATCCATTTGTTTTTAGGATCCTTATTACAGATTCAATGACCTCTTATATCGATGGGTCTCCCTGGAGAACTGGACCTACACCAAAGTATTTACAGTACCTGCACAAATAAGGTTAGTATTAGGAGTATTGGTTAAAAACAGAAGTAATAAAGTTGCTTTCTTTCTGTGTCCACATTATATTCACGGACCAACCTTCTTTATAAATATATAATAGTGGGAGGAGGGCAGACGCAAACTTTTTTTAAAAACTTTTTTACTTTCTATTCGTACATACCGGTAAGTGTCATTGGACTTTGAATATGAATCTTTCACACTGAATTTTTACAGCATCAAAATCAAACTTTGATTTTGAAAAAACATCAAATTTCATGTTATTTTGTATACATTTAACGTCAAATTTAAATGGGTAAAAAGAAATTAAATGGAAATAAATTCAATGTTTAAAAATATTAAATGAAAATAAATTCAATGTATACAAATATTAAATGAAATGTATGAAAACATGTAATGGAAATTAATTCAATGTATACAAATATTAAATGAAAATAAATGTAATGTATGAAAAAATGTAATGAAAATAAATTCCATGTATAAAAGTATTAAATGAAAATAAACTCAATGTATGAAAAAATTTATACAAATATTTAATGAAAATAAATTCAATGTATGATAATATTAAATAAAAATAAATTCAATGTATGAAAAAATGTATAAAAATATGAAATTAAAATAAATTCAATGTATAATAATATTAAATAAAAATAAATTCAATGTATGAAAAAATGTAATTAAAATTAATTCAATGTATAAAAATATTAAATGAAAATAATATTTAAAGTATGAAAAAATGTCATGGAAATTAATTAAATGTATAAAAATATTAAATGAAAATTAATTCAATGTATAAAAATAAATTCAATTTATTAAAAAATGTAATGGAAATTAATTCAATGTATTAAAAAATGTAATGGAAATTAATTCAATGTATTAAAAAAAATCAATGGAAATAAATGAATCGTTAAAAAAATTGAAGGAAAATGAATTCAATGTATACAAATATTAAATGAAAATAAACTTGATGTTAAAGAAATTACATGGAAATGAATTCACTGTATAAAAAAATAAAAATTGAATGAAAATAACTGTAATTCAGAGATAGAAATTCATATTCAAAGTTCGATGGCACACGTTTACTTCCATATATTCGGTAACATATACCCCACTGAAACGATGTTTGGGATTCTTCCTAATTTTAATTTGTAAATATTGTTTCTTTGTCATTCCAACAGGGTGAAGCAAAGGGTGACTTTAGTCCTGGATGGCGTGGATACTGTGGCGAGCGTGTGGCTCAATAACGTCAACCTGGGAAGCACAGACAACATGTTCCGACAGTATGTACGTCCACCACTTGAAGGAAGATTCGATATATATATATAAACCATCACCACCACTAAGTGACGTATTGTTGTGCAGAACTTCTCAGTCGAGGATCTGATCCACGATGAAGAGAACGAGCTGGAAGTCAGATTTGTTTCTCCGGTTGTTTACGCGGCTCAACGGCGAGCTCGGTCGTCGTACAGAGTTCCTCCCGAATGTCCTCCTGAGGTTCAAAAGGGAGAATGTCACGTCAACTTCATCAGAAAGGTTGATTCTAAAGTGAATTATATTGAAATACAAGCGCTTGATTTAACTGGAGACGTGTCACTCTTGCTTTGACAGGAGCAGAGCTCGTTCAGTT
Source organism: Callionymus lyra (assembly GCF_982586985.1). Classification (NCBI taxonomy): domain Eukaryota; kingdom Metazoa; phylum Chordata; class Actinopteri; order Syngnathiformes; family Callionymidae; genus Callionymus; species Callionymus lyra. The sequence goes on along the minus strand of NC_141835.1, from coordinate 12,646,621 downwards.
GGGACTGGGGTCCGTCCTTTCCTACCATGGGATTGTGGAAGGAAGTTCGTCTGGAGGCGTTTGATCTGCTCCAGATCACCCACGTGTCTTCTGTTCCTCTATATGGTTCGTGCCTACTTTATTATTATTAGAATTATTTTTATTATATCAGATTATTTTGTTATTAAAGTCAATACAGAGATTATTTACAACCTTCACTTCATTTGAACATGTATTAAATGAGACTTTTTTCCTCAATAAATGAATTTGTAGCTGCTTTAGCTCCGTTAGCTTGTAGTTTTATTAGCTTATATATGTGTTACCTTGTAGTTTGGTTAGCTTATATATGTGTTAGCTTGTAGTTTTTTTTACCTTATATATGTGTTAGCTTGTAGTTTTGTTAGCTTATATATGTGTTAGCTTGAAGTTTTGTTAGCTTATATATGTGTTAGCTTGAAGTTTTGTTAGCTTATATATGTGTTAGCTTGTAGTTTTGTTAGCTTATATATGTGTTAGCTTGTAGCTCTTATGGTCTGTAGATGTGGTAGCTTGAAGCTGTGTTCATTTGTAGCTTCTTTAGCTGTGTTAGTTTGTAGTTTTGTTACCTTATATATGTGTTAGCTTGTAGTTTTGTTAGCTTATATGTGTGTTCGCTTGTAGCTCTTCTAGTCTGTAGCTGCGTTAGCTTGTACCTTTGTTAGCTTGTAGTTTTGTTACCTTATATATGTGTCAGCTTGTAGCGCTTATAGTCTGTAGCTGTGTTAGCTTGTACCTGCATTAGTTTGTAGTTTTGTTACATTATATACGTGTCTTATATATCAATTATTTATTTTTTAATTATTGGAATTAGAATATCAAACTCTGTGTTAAAAATATTCAATGTTTGAATTAAATGAAATTAGAAAACAACATTGTTAATTCAAACTTTTAAAATGATTTCATTTAATTATTGTATTAAAAAAATTCAAGTATTTAATTAAATTATTAAAAAAAAAGAAGCTTAAAAAACAACTATAATATAATGTAAAAATTCAAGGTTTAACATTTTTCAATGTTCATATAAATTCTATATTATTCTAAGGTATATGTATAAATTATGTCGAACACCTTCTGCATCAACGGGGATAATTGTCTTGTCAATAAAGTTTTGTTGTCATCATGTATAATAATAATAATAATCAATATCTTCATGTAGACGTGCAACTGTCTCAGTGGTCAGTCCAGATGGAGCTCCACGTTGAGGCTCTCCAGCACACCGAGGTCCAGTTGACGATCTCAGTACCAGAGCTGTCTTCCCGGGAGACGCTGCTGACTCACTTCCTGCCTCGGACGTCCAGGACCGCCGTGACCCTGCGTATAAACACGGTGCCTCTCGCACAGATGGCGCTCTAACCTCTTGTGTACTCATGTTCAAGTCAACATGTTGTCGTGTTCCTAGAGTTGCCCGGTGAAGTTGTGGTGGCCGAGTGGACACGGTGAACAACCGTCCTACCTCTTGACGCTCCAGGGACACGTCGACGGGTCACTGTTGCTGAGCACTGAGAGAAAGGTCAGAGGTCACTATAGTGTTTAGTATCATAATAACAGGTCATTTTTTTTGTGACACTTTATTTTAAAGTGTTTAACAGTTAAGTTTGATATAATGTCTGTGTAAACATCAATGTGTTGCTAAGTAACTGTTGATATTTTGTGTGTAAAATGTATTGATTTAGAAAAGATAAGATTTCACATTTTAAAGTTTAGAATTTGGAACCTAGTTTTTGATCTTCATCAATCGCCCTCGAATTCATTTAGATACGAGTAAGCGCTGAGACGACAAATACCCCAGCCAAGGAGCAAATCTCACTTTTTTTTCAATAACATATTTTATTTGCTATTGATTAATAGTAAAAGATAGCAAAAAATATGTATCACAAACACCAAAACACAAAAAATGACGATGAGCAATATTTGAAATTATAATACAATTAAATGCAATGAATAAATCAGAGCAAATGCGTTAGCTTGTAGTTTGGTTAGCTTATATATGTGTTCGATTGTAACTCTTCTCGTTTGTAGCTGGGTTAGCTTGTAGCTGTGTTCGTTTATAGCTGTTAGCTTGTACCTGTGTTAGCTTATAGCTGTTAGCTTGTACCTGTGTTAGCTTGTAGCTTTGTTAGCTTGTACATGTGTTAGCTTCTAGCTTTTTTAGCTTGAACCTGTGTTAGTTTGTAGCTGTGTTAGCTTGTAGTTTTGTTAGCTTGTACTTGTCTTAGCTTGTAGCTTTGTTAGCTTGTACCTGTGTTAGGTTGTAGTTTTGTTAGCTTATACCTGTGTTAGCTTGTAGCTTTGTTAGCTTGTTTATATGTGTGTTAGCTTGTAGCTCTTCTAGTCTGTATCTGGGTTAGCGTGTACCTGTGTTAGCTTGTAGCTTTGTTAGCTTGTAGCTTTGTTAGCTTGTACCTGTGTTAGTTTGTAGCTGTGTTAGCTTGTGCCTGTGTTAGCTTGTAGTTTTGTTAGCTTATATATGTGTTAGCTTGTAGCTCTTCTAGTCTGTAGCTGGGTTAGCTTGTACCTGTGTTAGTTTGTACCTGTGTCAGCTTGTAACTATGTTAGTTTGTAGCTGTGTTAGTTTGTATCTGTGTTAGCTTGTACCTGTGTTGGTTTGTAGCTGTGTTAGCTTGTAGTTTTGTTAGCTTATATATGTGTTAGCTTGTAGTTTGGTTAGCTTATATATGTGTTAGCTTGTAGCTCTTCTAGTCTGTAGCTATGTTAGCTTGTAACCGTATTATCTTGTTGCTGCCTTAGCTGCACAGTCTAGTCATAGTCTATCTAGTTCATACTATTTTAAAGCCAATATTTTCTTATTTATTATTTTCCCTGATAGTTCTAATAGGTCCTGAATGTTTGGTTGAGTGTTTCACGGTTTGTTCGCAGATATATTTCCGCTCCGTGCAGCTGATCCAGGAACCCATCGTCGGATCTTCTGGTCTCAGCTTCTACTTCAGTATCAACGGAAAACCCATTTTCCTCAAAGGCTCCAACTGGATCCCGGCTCACGCCTTCCAGGACCGAGTCTCTCAGGAAGTGTGAGTGTTTACGCCTGAGGTGTTTATTTATTTGTATGTAAATGGTGTGTTTGTTTGTTTGGTCTCAGCCTGGAGAAGTTGCTGCAGTCGGCGGTGGACGCCAACATGAACGCTCTGAGGGTTTGGGGCGGCGGAGTCTACGAGCAGGACCAGTTCTACGAGCTCTGCGACGAGCTGGGAATGATGGTAACTTCCTCACAGATGTTTGGGATCTTCCTGATCGATGGCGTGTGCGTCTCAGGTCTGGCAGGACTTCATGTTCGCGTGTGCCATGTACCCCACCGACCACGACTTCCTGGAGTCCGTCGGGGACGAGGTCCGGCAGCAGGTGAGCAGAACAAACCCCCCTCGGAAAAAGTCTAGTCCTCTAGTCTGTAGCTGCGTTAGCTTGTACCTGAGTTAGCTTGTAGTTTCGTTAGCTTATAGATGTGTTAGCATGTAGCTCTTCTAGTCTGTCGCTGCTTTAGCTTGAACCTGTGTTAGCTTGTAGTTTTGTTAGCTTATAAATGTGTTAGCTTGTAGTTTTGTTAGCTTATATATGTGTTAGCTTGTAGTTTTGTTAGCTTATATATGTGTTAGCTTGTAGTTTTTTTTAGCTTATATATATGTGTTAGCTTGTAACTCTTCTAGTCTGTAGCTGCGTTAGCTTGAACCTGTATTAGTTTGTAGTTTTGTTAGCTTATATATATGTGTTAGCTTGTAGCTATTCTAGTCTGTAGCTGCAATAGCTTGAACCTGTGTTAGTTTTTATTTATTTTTACCTTATATATGTGTTAGCTTGTAGTTTTGTTAGCTTATATATGTGTTAGCTTGTAGCTCTTCTAGTCTGTAACTGTGATAGCTTGTCACTGTTTTAGTTTGTAGTTTTTTTTTACCTTATATGTGTTAGCTTATAGTTTTGTTAGCTTATATATATGTTGGCTTGTAGTTTTGTTAGCTTATATATGTGTTAGCTTGTAGTTTTGTTAGCGTATATATGTGTTAGCTTGTAGTTTTGTTAGCTTGTACATGTGTTAGCTTGTAGCTCTTCTAGTCTGTAGCTGTGTTAGCTTGAACCTGTATTAGTTTGTAGTTTTGTTAGCTTATATATATGTGTTAGCTTGTAGCTATTCTAGTCTGTAGCTGCAATAGCTTGAACCTGTGTTAGTTTTTATTTATTTTTACCTTATATATGTGTTAGCTTGTAGTTTTGTTAGCTTATATATGTGTTAGCTTGTAGCTCTTCTAGTCTGTAACTGTGATAGCTTGTCACTGTTTTAGTTTGTAGTTTTTTTTTACCTTATATGTGTTAGCTTATAGTTTTGTTAGCTTATATATATGTTGGCTTGTAGTTTTGTTAGCTTATATATGTGTTAGCTTGTAGTTTTGTTAGCGTATATATGTGTTAGCTTGTAGTTTTGTTAGCTTGTACATGTGTTAGCTTGTAGCTCTTCTAGTCTGTAGCTGTGTTAGCTTGTACCTGTGTTAACTTGTAGTTTTGTTAGCTTATGGGTTAATTTGTATTTTTGTTAGCGTATGTATGTGTTAGCTTGTAGTTTTGTTTGCTTGTATATGTGTTAGCTTTTAGCTCTTCTAGTCTGTAGCTGTGTTAGCTTGTAGTTTTGTTAGCTTGTAGATTTGTTAGCTTATATACGTGTTATATAAGGTTCCGGTCGATTAAACGAAAGCGTGGTCATCAGGTGCGCCGTCTCAAGTCGCACCCGTCCGTCATCATCTGGAGCGGCAACAACGAGAACGAAGCGGCTCTGGCCACGGACTGGTTCAACATCCCGGCGTCTGAGCGAGGAGTTTACGTCCAGGACTACGTGACGCTGTACGTGAGCCTCATTCGAGGGATCGTTCTGGAGGTGCGAGTGAACCCACAACTCTGAGCCTAAACCTCAACATTAGAGTCACCTTCATTCTCTCGCAGGAGGACCAGAGTCGACCCTTCCTGGTCTCCAGTCCCACCAATGGGCTGGAGTCGGAGAAGGAGGGCTGGGTGGCCTCAAACCCGTACGACCCGCTGTACGGAGACACACATTTCTACAGCTACACTCACGACTGCTGGGACTGGACCTCCTTCCCCAGGACACGGTTCGCTTCAGAGTATGGGTTTCAGTCCTGGCCCTCGTTCTCCACGCTGAAGACGGTACTTTATCCACCTTTACTTTCTCCATAGATTCTTAATAATTTACCTTTTTTGGATTGAATCATGTTTTTTTTACTGCGAAAGAATATAAAGAGGAGATCATATATTTGAAATAGAATTTTAAAATCCATGTTTTCATACTTTTATTTACCTTTACAATTCTTAAATTTTGTAAAGTTCAAATCTCTTCTTTCTTAAAAAAATATTGTCTTTTTTGTTTTTTATAGTAAGAACTTTCCAGTTTTGTTAATTAAGGCAGATTTTTAAAATTTATATATATATAGGACATTTCAATTTGTTTTTTAAAGTCGTATATTTCAAGTTGTTTTTTTAAATTGTGTTTTTTTAAGTCATATACTTTAAATTGTGTTTTTTTAAGTCATATATTTTAAATTGTGTTTTTAAGTCATATATTTTAAGTTGTGCTTTTTTAAAGTCATATATTTCAATTTTTTTTTTAAGTCATATATTTTAAATTGTGTTTTTTAAAGTCATATTTTTAGTTGTGTTTTTCTTAAAGTCATATACTTTAAATTGTGCTTTTTTAAAGTCATATATTTTAAACTGTTTTTTAAAGTCATATATTTAAGTTTTGTTTTTTTAAAGTCATTTTTTTAAGTTCCCGGCGTTAATATATACATATATTTTTTAATAATTTATTTATTTTTAGTATTTTTTATTTATGGAGCTCAACAGACATGTATTTTAGAATGTGTTTTTTCCTTTTCTTTTTTTCTTCTTATTAGTGTGTTTTGTTTTGTGGTTGATTAAGTTTTAAGTTTAAATATTTTATTTTTCTTTCCTTTCAGGACTATTATAGCACCATTTTTTCTTTTTAATATGCTGTGTTTTTTAATCTAGTTTTGTTTGCAAACATAGTAATTGAATATTAATGTTCAAATCATTATGGTATGTTGGATCTTCTGAAGGTCTCTGAGGAGGACGACTGGAGCTACGACTCCGGCTTCTCCTCCCACCGCCAGCACCACTCGGACGGGAACCAGCAGATGCTGCGTCAGGCTTCGCTCCACTTCCTGCTGCCCAACGCCAGCGATCCGCTCCGCAGGTTCCGAGACACTCTCTTCATCACCCAGGTCTCGCAGGCTCAGTGCGTGAAGGCTCAGACGGAATTCTACCGCCGGAGTCGCAGCGAGATCGTCGACGGTCGAGGTCACACCATGGGCGCCCTCTACTGGCAACTCAACGACGTGTGGCAGGCGCCGTCCTGGTCGTCCATCGGTGAGTTTCTTCTTCGTGTTTTTAATTTAACGACCACCTCCGATCGTTCTTGTCGTTGTTTAGAATTTGGCGGGAAGTGGAAAATGCTGCAGTATTTTGCCCAAAACTTCTTCGCTCCTCTGCTTCCTGTCGCCTTCGAGGACAAAAACGAGCTCTTGATTTACGCCGTCTCCGACCTCGACCGCGACCTCGACCGCGACCTCTCGCTCGCCGCAGTGGTACGTTTCTAACTCTTCTCTCCGCGGAGGTTAAATTTAAACGTCGTTCTCGCAGGTGTCGGTTTTCTCGTGGAGTCACCAGGTGGCGCTGTGCACCCTGAGGTCGGACCCTGTCCTCGTGCCGGGAGGGAGCGCGGTGCTGGTGTTCAAGAGGTCCGTCGACACTCTGCTGGCGGGTTGCGGTAACTGCACCCGCCTCGCCTGCCTGGTCACCTTTCACCTGGAGGACAGTAGGGGGCAGCAGCGAGGCGTCGGTAACCACCACTTCCTGGCTTCTCTTAAAGATGCTCTGGGGCTTCAGAGGCCGAATATAAAGGTAAGATAAGACACGCGCTTCATCAGCCGTAACATTATGACCACATATTTTTAAGAACAATTGAATCCCTAATTTAAATTAAAAAACACAATTTTACATCTTATTTATATCTTCTACATGGATATAATAAATATGTAAATATTTGATATTAAAGTAGTGACAAGGTATTACTATGCAAGTATCAATGTCATTAATTTAACGTTTTGAATTTTTATAATTAAAAATAGCATTTTTTTTATTTTTTTATAAATAATTGATATAATTGAAAGATATAAATTGTTCTTTTTTTAAATTATGGAATTAAATAATTCAATTTTTTTTAAAACATAGTTTGATATTTTAATTGTGATAATTAAAAAAAAAGTTCTAGATTCAATTTTTTATTAAATTCAATACAATATGACTCTATTATAACAACAACATACTATTATATCAACAACATAGTATTATAACAACATTGTTTTGAATTTAAAGTGCTGCGAACAAAAGAATATTGACTTAAAAAAAATAATTTTTAAATAATTCTGATATAAAAAATATACGTGTAGAAAAAAATTGAGATTAATTTTGAAAATATTCTACTTTTTAAATTCAGTCATTCAAATGCCCAAAAAAAGTCAATGATTTAATTTTAAAAAAAAATTAAATGCAATTTTAAAAAATAATCGATGTTTAAATGAACTAAAACATTTCATAAAAATATTCAAAGTTTAGTTTTTAAATGTTTAATTCAATTTTTTCTGATATACTTGCATAAATTATTGGTAAAACACAATATGTTTTTTTTCTGTTTTTCCTTCGTCATTACTTTAAAGTAAGGTATTGACATATTAATGATATAATATACACACTGCAACCGTTGTTTTCATTTTTGACTCCGTAGGTGAAAGTCCTGGAGGATAAGTTAGGAATCAGGTTCGTCCTCCAGTCGTCCTCCATCGCTCCGTTCGTCTGGCTCGACGTGGGCGACATCCCCGGACGCTTCGGCGCCAACGGGTTTCTGTTCGTGTCCGGGAACACGTCCGTTACTTTCACGCCGGAGCGTCGGACCAGCGTCGCCGAACTCTCCGACGCTCTGACGGTCACTTCTTTGACTGACGTCTACTGAATGTAATGAAGTTTTAATTTGTACATAGTATAAAAAGAATTGTTTTTTATCTTACCTTGTTTAAAGATTCAATTTATTTTTTCAAATAAACTGTTCATAATATTTCAGAGCCATCGTACTGTTATTTTCAATATATTCTTTATTCTCTTTAAATAATAATTTTGTCAGAGAACACGTATTCCTGCTTCATGACTTCTTTAACTTCAAAGGCTTCCTCGGACACACTTGTTGAACTTGCTTTTGAGTTGAGGTGTGATCTTGTGACTCAAACCGTCATCCGTCAACGGAAGTTGACTTTTGCAGACTCACGATGGAAAAAACAAAACTTCTGGATGAAGTTCAAGTTGAAAAAAAAAGAAAAATCATGGTTATTCATGTGTACACACATGGAACTAGACCAGGGGGTTGACCTTTATTTGAGAATTTCCTTTTACGACATTTTTCCTCAACAAACTGTTGTAACGTACAACTATTTGAAGCCTGCATGTTTGTTTTCACTTCTGCCAAAGAGTTTACATATTTTAGTTTATTTGTAAATAGTAGAAATCAAAAAAAAAAAAAAAAAGGTTTTCCAGGTGTTATTAGAATCGATTAGAAACCGAATAACCATCTGGATCCGAGAAAATATTGAATATTTTGTCCATTTAATTGTATGGCTTGTAGTAGCTTCTCCTCCCACATCCACCTTTTTTCATAACGAAAAAACTTCAAATAAACCCAAAAAATAATAGATTTGCATGACTTTTCCTGATTGGTTAGAATTTTAGTTCAGCTCACCATCTGGATCATTGAAGGTTTTGAAGGTTTTCTTCATTAATTGTATGGCATCTAGCAGTTCCGGCTACCACATCCATTTTTTTTTCCAAACTAAACTTCAAACAAACCAAAAAACTAATGGATTCTCATTACATTTTAAGGATTCATTTAAAATTTGAACTGGATTACCATCTGGATCCAAGAAGTTTTTGTAGTTTCTATTCATTTATTGCATTTTGACTCCCACATCCAACTTTTTTCTGGACCATGGAAAAACTGAAAAAAAGGAACCAGCAAAAATAATGGAATTTTCATGCTATTTTGAGAATTTATTGATACTTGGACCGAATGACAATCTGGCTCCAGAAAAGTTTTGAAGAATTTGATATGTTAATTGTATGCCTTCTACTGTAGTAGCTTCTTCTCCCATATCCATCTATTTTCAGGACTAGGAAAAAAAACAGCAAAAATAATGGATTTTCATGGTATGTTGCGAATTGTAATGATACTTGGACTGGGTAACCATCCGGATCCAGGATCATATTGAAGATTTTGTTCATTTAACTGCATGGCTTCTAGTAGCTTCTTCTTAACTAGTAAAAGAAAAACTGCAAATATACATGAAAAGCGAATCGCCTTAATGCTATTTGGAAAATTAGTTTGAAACTTTGTCCGGATCACCATCTGGATCCAGGAAAATCTTTGAAGGATTTTTAATGTAACTGTATGGCCTCTAGCAACATCTGCTCCCTCATTCACCTTTTTTTCAGAACTAGGAAAATTAAAACAACATCTCATTAAAGTAAAACATCTTAATAATCTAGAATACATTTAAAACATTAAAAAGTGTGTTTTTAAAAACGTGATAAAACGGACGCGTCACGTTTCAATGAACAACAATACTTTGGGATTATTTAACTAATCCTTTAAATCGTTTTATTAAATGAGTTTACCTCATAAACTTATTCATTTGGTCAAAACATAATAATAATAAAAACAAATAATAATAAAATACTAATAATACAATTAAAAAAACTAAATTCCTTCATCGTTGATCAAAACCACTGCGAGGGGGAACGAGCGCGCATGCGCAATGGAGCAGGGATCTACTCCAGCGGCGTTTTGCACGTGTTTGCACCGGCGCGCGTGCACGTGCACTTCAGCTCCCGAGTCGGGTCGAAAGTGTGTGTGTGAGTGTGTGTTTTGTCGCGCGATCTTTGGACCTCAGTCCGCCTCATATAAGAGCAGCAGCAGGACGTGAAGGCGCCGGGAATCGAACCATCGACATGGATGTTTCTAGTATATGAAGTTGTGGAGTTTTTATCGTTATTACGTTGTTTTTTCTTTTATTTATTAACTTTTCTTTTTTTTTTAAAGCGTAAGAATGTTTCTTTTTATCTGTTTGAGTGTGTTGTTGGTGGTCGCGGGTGTGGGGGGCCAGCGGGGCCCCAGCTTCCTGCAGGACATCTTGCTCTTCTACGGAGAGAACTCTTCTATTTCCACTCGGGACCTGAAGGATCTGTTGTCGCTGATGACGGAGCGAAGACCCCCGAGTATCACCGAAGACAACCCTCTGGCGGGCCAGGAGGTGACTTTTTAAACTAATCATGTTTATCTTCTGATCGCGGCGTGTTGTGTGTTGTGAGGGTTTTTTGAAAAAACGGGTTTTACGTCATAAATACGTGACAACAGACGTATTAATTTAAAGTATGTGAGGTGATGTTATTTATTTATTTTAACATGAATTTAACGTTAACTTTGCTTTAAAATGTATATGTATAGGTTATATCTTCTCATACTTTTCTTAGTGTGACCTGGGTCTGCACCGGGGCCTCCTCCTTGTTGATCATCATCATCATCATAATTATCATCTTCATCATCATCATCATTTTATCAGCATCATTATAATTATCATCATTGTCATCGTCATCATCATAATTATCATCTTCATCATCATCATCATTATCATCTTCATCATCATCATTATAATAATCATCTTCATCATCATTATAATCATCGTCATCATTATAATTACCATCTTCATCATCATCATCATTATCATCTTCATCATCATCATTATAATAATCATCTTCATCATCATTATAATCATCGTCATCATTATAATTACCATCTTCATCATCATTATAATCATCGTCATCATTATAATTATCATCATCATCATTGTCATCGTCATCATCATAATTATCATCTTCATCATCATCATCATTATCATCTTCATCGTCATCATTATAATAATCATCTTCATCATCATTATAATCATCGTCATCATTATAATTAACATCTTCATCGTCATCGTTATCGTCATCATCATCTTCATCATCATCATTATAATCATCATCATTGTAATCATCTTCTTCATCATCATCATCATTATAATCATCGTCATCATTATAATTACCATCTTCATCATCACCGTCATCATCATCTTCATCATCATCATTATAATCATCATCATTGTAATCATCTTCTTCAACATCATCATCATTATATCATCATCATTATAGTCATCATCATCATCTTCATCATCATTATAATTATAATCATCATCATTATAGTCATCATCATCTTCATCATCATTATAATTACAATCATCATTATAATCATCTTAATAATCATCTTCATCGTCATTATAATCATCGTCATCATCATTATAATTATAATCATCATCATTATAGTCATCATCATCTTCATCATCATTATAATTATAATCATCTTCATCATCATTATAATTATAATCATCATCATTATAGTCATCATCATCTTCATCATCATTATAATTACAATCATCATTATAATCATCTTAATCATCATCTTCATCATCATTATAATCATCGTCATCATTATAATCATCTTCATCATTATAATCATGATCATGATCATGATCATCATCATCATCATAACCATCATAACCATCATCATCATCATCACCATAATTATAATTATAATCATCATCCATCATCTTCTTCTTCTTCATCATCATCATTATAATTATCTTCATCATCATCATTATAATCATCTTCTTCATCATCATCATCATCAACATTATAATTATCTTCATCATCATCATTATAATCATCATCATCATCGTTATAATCATCTTAATCATCATCTTCATCATCATCATCATTATAATCATCATCATCATCATCATTATAATCATCTTCTTCATCATTATCATCATTATAATCATCATCATCATCATTATCTTCATCATTATAATCATCATCATCATCTTCATCATTATAATCATCTTCATCTTCATCATCAACATCATTATAAATATCTTCATCATCATCATCATTATAATCATCATCATCATCATTATAATCGTCATCATCATCATCATCGTCATCATTATCATCATCATCATTATAATCATCATCATCATCATCATCATCATCATCATCATCATCATTATAGTCATCTTCATCTTCATCATCAACATCATTTTAATCATCATCATCATCATCATCAAATTTTTTCAATGAATAAAAAACAAACATGTGACGTTGAAGAACCGTGATGTTGGAACAGGAACTGAAAGATACATAAATCTACGCCTGAGGTTTATTGATCCTAATGCCTCGCCTGAGAATTCTATAATATTTGCATATTCTTTTTTGACTCATTCTCAGCTTCTAATCTAAGGTTAGTGTTATATTATAGCGCCACTGATCGTTGTGTCCTTCTCTTAGTTACTTCAGGAGATGTTGATCATTGGCTGTAAAACAAATAAATATATTATTTAAAAAACTGTTAAAGCACCACTACGTAACATTTTACTACATAATTTCTGCGGCTACTGGTTTGTGGTTATAGTAGAATTCTACACTATTATTTTGTTCGCGACCAAACTGTTACAGCAGAAGGTTGGAGACGGCGGTTGCATTTATTTCTATCATGAGCAGGAACATCATTTTTTTAGGTTTTTAGGAAGACAGCACCGACCCACGAGTGCCTTTCCCACTTGTTGTAAAGTTTTACTTTGATGATGATGTTGTCAGACGCCACATTTTGCAGGAGCTCTTCTCTATATTGCTTCTCTAATTTAAGCAACTGAATACATGAGCTGCTAGGCAGAGGTCTGTGCTCTCTGAGTGCTTTTTAACACTTAATATTTAAGGTCGTTTTTGGTACGAAGAAGTGAAACAACTTATCCAAAACAAATTATTCCAACTCGAGGATTTCAACCTTTGAGTTATCACAGGGTCAAGTTGACCATGAAGGACCGAAAAAAAATGTGTTCGTTGTATCCCTTGTGTTGTCTCTGGGTCAAAGGTGAACGACCTCCACCACTGCATTTGTATTTATGGAAGCCAGGGAGGTCATTCACCTTTGACACAGAGACAACACAAGGGATACCTTAAACACATTTGTTTTCAGGCCTTTGGGTCACCTTGAACCTTAGACAATACAAGGGATACCTTAAACGCATTTGTTTTCAGGCATTTGGGTCACATTGACCCTTAGAAAACACAAGGGATACCTCAAACACATTTTTTCCCCGGCGTTTGGGTCACCTCGACCCTTAGACAGCACAAGGGATACCACAGACACCTTTCTTTCCGGGCCTTCGGGTCACCTTGAACCTTAGACAATACAAGGGATACCTTAAACGCATTTGTTTTCAGGCCTTTGGGTCCCATTGACCCTTAGAAAACACAAGGGAAACCTCAAACACATTTGTTTTCTCGGCATTTGGGCCACCTCGACCCTTAGACAGCACAAGGGATACCTCAAACACATTTGTGTTCCCGGCGTTTGGGTCACCTTGACCCTTAGACAACACAAGGGATACCACAAACACATTTATAACGTTTTTTTTAAATTGATTTCCAGTGTAAAATATGTGCAGACTCAGCGTTTCTCATATATATATATAGATTGTTGGATCAGATTCAAGTGCTTGGATTTCTTCCAAAACAAACTTGTCTTGAATGCTATATTTCCATGTGTGTGTTTGTCGCGGAACAAAGGATGCAGATGAGTGTTGAACTATGAAGAACACTTTCACCTCAGATGCAACCGATGAACTAGAAAAGGTTCAAAATGTTGTTTTCCCTCCCAGTGTCCCTCTGCCGAGGAGATCCTGACCCACTTTGACTTCGGCAACGTGACTCAGCTGACGGTGGGACATCTGGAGAGGATCTGTCCCGCGGTGTTGACCCAGGTGCTGCTGCCCTCCTGCCCCTACAGCGCCACCCCCGACCCCCACGACCCCGCCGACTACCAGGGTGAGTTGCTTCACTCAGTCCACAAGACAAACACTCCACGGTTCAGTCCTGTTTTTAAAAAAGTGTTTCATTTTTTTAAGTTTACTAGCATCTTATCGCTCTTTTTCTTTGCGTTTAATACCAGATAGTTTTGATAAAAACGAGAGATCCAAGGACTCAGCTGGAGTCGCCTCACAAAAGGTTTTTAATGGGTTTGGGGGGTGCGGGGGCCACCTACGGTCCTTCGCATACAATTACCCGGCCCCTCGTGAAGTCAGTTTGAAGTCAAGTTATAAGTAAAGGTTTTGTTTCTAGTCTAAATCTAATCAAATTAAGCTCCTAGACGAAAAAAAAAAATCAAAATAATCTCCCGTTGTATTTTCAGTGTTTCGCATTTTTTTAGAAAATGTTTTTAAACAAATTTTGGGTCATATAAAGATTATTATTCGATATTTCCAGAGAAATAAAAGCCCTTTTTTATTTAATTTAATTTAAAATTGGTTATAACCTTAAGCGGTCCCATATATGTATTGTTTTTAGAGGACGATCTGACACCACGGACTGGAACAGGAAAGTTAACTAGCAGCTGCTGTGGCACTGATCGCATATTGGTTCCAAACAGGTGTAATTTTATGGTGGCCAAAAATGGAAAGACAACAAAATAAAAGCATTTAAAAAAAAAGGGTCATTAGGATCTTTAAATAAAAAAAAACATAACACAAAAATAATCGACAAAACACAATTGTGCGACGTTTCAAAAAATAATTTATTTGCTGAAGATATATCGTGTTTTTTCCTAATTTCTATAGTCAAGTTTTGAATAAACAATGTAATCAATATATTTATACATTTAAATTTGATGTTTTTTGTGTTTTTATCATGTTTTTTCACGAAAATCTTGTTTTTACTCATATAATAAAAAGATTGAAAACACTAACAACAAGCTACACAATATGTTTAATCAAAGCTAATACCTTTACGATGGACCATCTTAACTTCAACTTTATCCTGCAGTGGTCAGTGGCTACTTTCAGTGGACTTTGTCGAAAACTATGATTGTTAATCAATATTGTGTCGATAATTATCATCTTGAAAGTTCAAGTTCACATTTTCTTTTTAATTTATTCCACATACTTTCTAAAGCTTGAATAAACTTTTTTTTTTAAATAACCGGTTCCTGGTTTATTCGTCACAAATTCACTGTAAAACATCACAGGCCGGTTAAAGTCAACCAACATATTCCTGTTGCTCTGATAGGTTTGTGTTTTTAACTCGGCTTTTCTAGTCTGTTTGTTAAACTTACTGAAGGAAATGAAAACTGGTTGAGTTGTGACGGCAGCTGGTGAGAGTCAGTGAAACGACGCCTCAGGCTCACTTGTGTCAAACAGACTTTTTCTGGATGGATGTCAGATGTCAGAGGAAGATGCTGCTGAGATCCAAAGTTGTTTTTTTTCCAGATACAAATACCAAACTTACACACGTTTGGACGAGATAGAAAGTTTTTGGTCATTTAGTGAAAATGTTATTGATCATTTTGTAGAAAAATGATCCTTTTTTTTGTTTGTTTTTTTCACAAACTTTTTATTTTATTAAAAGGAAATAACTTGACTTACCCACATTTGGAGGAGAACATTTATATTTAGGTGCTTTTTAATTATAACACTTAGTGAACATGATAGTGATCATTTTGAAATGTTATTTAATGATTACATTTTTATTTTTTTTTATTAGTAGAAATACCTTTTTTTCTTTTTTACAAATCTTTTTTATTTCATTAGAGGGCCATTTTGTGAACATGATAGTAAAGATATAATTAAAAAGGAATGTCTTTAAAAAAATTAAAAATAAATCTGGCGGAAATAACTTGACTTACCCACGTTTGGACAAGAAAGAAATATTTTGTTGCTTTTTAATTATGTCATTTAGTGAAAATGATTGTGATAATTTTGCAGATTTAAAAAAAACAACTTTTTATTTTATTAGAGTAAATACCCTGACTTAACCTGCATGTTTTTTTTGTTGCTTTTTAATTATAACATTTAGTGAACATGATAGTGATAATTTTGCAGGAAAATTATAGATTTTTTGTCTATTTTAAAATATTTTTTTAATGCAAGTAAATACCTTGACTTAACCTGCATGTTTGGACTATAAAACATGTTTCTGTTCCTTTTAATTATGTCATTTAGTGAACATGATAGATTTTGCAGGAAAATTATTACATACATTTAGTTAACCTGCACGTTTGGACCAGAAAAACACATGTGCTTTTTGATTATATAAGTTTTGTGAACATGATAGTAATAATTTTGCGGGAAAACTATAAAAACAATGTCTTTAAAAAAAGTGTTAATTTATTTTTTATTAGAGGAAATAACTTGCCTTACCCACATGGACAAGAAAGAAATGTTTTGTGGCTTTTAAATTATTATTAATTGTACATTATTTAGTTAAAATGATAGTGATCATTTTGGAGGAAAATAATATTTTTTTGTCTTCACCTTCCCTGCAAGTTTGGACAAGAACACATTTTTATTTTATTTTTTTTGTAAATTAGTGAACATCATCAGGATAATTTTTCAGGAAAATTATACTTTTCTCTTTCTTTTAAATCAAGAACATATCTCTTAAAACATATATTAAAAAACTGCTTTACTGATTTATTATAATTTATTTTAAATAACTATATTTAATCAAAGTATGCATTAGAGCTTTAAAAGTCACTTTAAACTTTTTGATTCTTCTTCGTTTAGTTTGTTCTCTTATCTTTTTAAATAAAGTTGTATCCAAAACAAACGGTAGTTACTCATGTAGTCATAATGTGATGATTATTGAACAATTATTGTTCTTCTCGCTGTTTTATTTTCATTTCCCACTGATCGTTGATCCTTTGAACTCCGTCTGCAGCGACGCCGTAAACCTGAGATAAACCTAAATTTACGGCGTCGTAAATGTTGTCTGTCGTTGTCAGTGTGGGGCTACGGTTTCGTCGCCGTCACCGTCATCAACTTGGCTGCTTTCCTGGGCCTGCTGATCATCCCGCTGACCAAGAAGTCCTACTTCCCCAAAATTCTGACCTACTTCATCGGCCTCGCCATCGGCTCGCTCTTCTCCAACGCCGTCCTGCAGCTCATCCCCGAGGTCTGGTCCCAGGTGCCGTCGTCTCCGTCAACCGGTTCTGATCTTGTTCCGACCCGCAGGCGTACGGACTCCATCCTGACGCCGACAACCACGCCGCCAACTCGTCCGCCGTCTTCGGAGGATTCTACATCCTCTTCTTCGTGGAGCGAGTGTTGAAGATGCTGCTCAAGGTGGACGACGAGGTGAACATTCATCGAACGACTTTTTTAAGGCAAATGTCGATATCTTAAATCAACTTAACTTAATATATATATTCAAAATGGGTTTTTTATCAATTATTATTTGTTGAAAAATACAATGAAGCACTTATTATATTATTATAAATCAAATTACTTTTACTTTAAATACATATATAGACAAGGATATAAATAAGTGAGATTATGATTCAACAGTTTATATTGATGGATGGATGTATGGATGGATGTATGGATGTATGGATGTATGGATGGATGGATGTATGGATGGATGGATGGATGGATGGATGGATGGATGGATGGATGGATGGATGGATGGATGGATGGACGGACGGTTGTATGGGTGGGTGGGTGGATCGATGGATAGACGGATGGGTGGATGGATTGGGTCGGTGGGTGGATGTATGGATGGATGGATGGATGGATGGATAGAGGGATGGGTGGATGGATGGATGGATGGATGGATGGATGGGTTGGTGGGTGGATGTATGGATAGATAGATAGATAGATAGATAGATAGATAGATGGATGGATGGATGGATGGATGGATGGATGGATGGATGGATGGATGGATGGATGGATGGATGGATGGATGGATGGATGGATGGATGGATGGATGGATGGATGGATGGATGGATGGATGGATGGATGGATGGATGGATGGATAGATGGTTGTATGGTTGGGTGGTTGTATGGATGAATGGATGGATAGATAGGTGGATGGATGGGTTGGTGGGTGAATGGATGGATAGATAGATAGATGGGTGGATGGGTGGGTTAGGCGGATGGATGGATGGATAGATGGATTGTTGGACGGATGGATGGGTGGGTGGGTTGTTGGGCGGATGGATGGATGGATGGATGGGTGGGTTGTTGGGCGGATGGATGGATGGATGGATGGATGGGTGGGTGGGTTGTTAGGCGGATGGATGGATGGATAGATGGATTGTTGGACGGATGGATGGGTGGGTGGGTTGTTGGGCGGATGAATGGATGGATGGATGGGTGGGTGGGTTGTTGGGCGGATGGATGGACGGATGGATGGGTGGGTGGGTTGTTGGGCGGATGGATGAATGGATGGGTGGGTTGTTGGGCGGATGGATGGATGGATGGATGGATGGGTGGGTGGGTTGTTGGGCGGATGGATGGATGGATGGGTGGGTTGTTGGGCGGATGGATGGATGGGTGGGTGGGTTGTTGGGCGGATGGATGGATGGATGGATGGATGGATGGATGGGTGGGTGGGTTGTTGGGCGGATGGATGGATGGATGGAAGGATGGGTGGGTGGGTTGTTGGGCAGATGAATGGATAGATTTTTTAAAAATAATAACTGAAATGGAGAAGTTTCAATTTTCAAAAAAGAAAAAAAAGATTTCACCATAAAACAACAAATAGAAAAATTCTATAAATTAAGAAAAGGGTAAAAAGTTACTCTTTAAATGAAGAATAATTAAAATTAACCAATTACATTTGTTTATATCCACAGAAAATTCTTGAATAAAAATAAAATATAGAAATATAAACAACCTTTGAAGTGTTTATGAAATTTAAAAAAAACATAGGTCAACATAATTGACACGATCAAAGCGTAGATTCCGAAGCATCTAAGGTGAGTTAATCAACATTTAAGAAGAAGTTCGTGCCTTCGTTGATAAAACAAGATAAAGAGTAAATACATGTGAAAATGATCTATATGTTCTACTAAACACCTCAAACCACCTCGAACGACCCAGTTTTCCAGGTCATGTCAAATAAAAATGGGTGACGTGAGTCACTGAACAAAGAAGTCAAGAAAATGTTCTCGCCCAGAACCATCCGTCACCTTCGCTTCAGTCGAGTTCATCTTCTTATGTCAACACGAGGCACATAAGGTCATGAATCTAAAGTAAAAAACTTTTTTTCTTGGTCCCCAGCACTGCCACTTCAGTCCCCCGGAGGCCCACGAGCCGCCGCACCAGAACGGAGACGCGCTGACGATGAAAGACTCCGTCCTCCTGACCGCCGTCAACGCCGTTAACGCCGATAAAAACCACCCCATGATCGAGAGCGCGCCGGCTCAGGTACGACGAAAACATATCGTCATTTACGTGAAGGGTTTTTTATCATCTTTATTGGTCGTAAAAGTATATCAACATCGCTTTATCAGAGACACACCTGCCAATCAAAGTCGCCGATGATTTCATAACAGTTCGGGGAAATTAGAAAAAAAGTTTTCTCAATAGCTGATGAGATTTGACTTAATAAATTCAAATAAAACGGCAATTTTTAAGATGAATATTTGACAAACTTAATGTTTATAAAGGTGACTTTGGTTCATAACTTTGGTGTTATGATAATGTGCTAATGTCAGTATCATCACTGTTGTTTCTAACTTTCCAAAAATTGTATTTTTGTAGGCTTTTTAAGGATTTTTTGGGGTTAAATTCAAAATTCAAACTTTTTCTTCCCTCCAAAAAACATTGTAGAATGTTTATGTATTTTTTTTATTATCAGAATCAGAAACTTTTATTGCCAACATAGTATTTTTTGTGGTATCAGTACAGAGTAATCTAGTAATGACACTTGTAATATCCTTAATCAAAGACATTTTTTCTTGTGAAATATTTTTCACTTTTTTATTGTCTACTTCAAAACAAAATTAGGATTTAATTGACAATTTTATCAAAATCTGCAGGAAAAGTACTTAAAAATATTTGAAACTTTTAGTGTATTTTTAAACATTTCCTATTTACATATAATAACTGAACAAGAACTTGTTTATTACTAAAATAAATACTATGATTATCTTTATTTTATACCTTTACAGTCAATAAATTGTTTTTTTTCATGACAACTCAGCTTTTTGTTTGGCAGCTGCTCTAGAAGTCTTTTGCTTGTACTCCGCTTGTTTAGATTTCCCTTAAATGAGCATGAAAAGCTGTAAATGTGTATGTTGTTGTATGTGTTATCTTTTCAGATAAACTAATCTTGACCTCAATGGTTAGAACTTTGCATCATAACTGACAGTGTTTACGTATAAATCATAGTTACACAACTACTTTTAGTGTCTATAGCAAATTGAATAAGGGCTGAATCAGCAGATCTGTTGTGAGGAGTCCCTCGAGGTTCGGTTTTGGGTCCTTTATTATATTTGCTGTACTTGATTCCACTGGATAAAATCATCCATTCCGCCTGATGATAAGGTTCCAGGGTTGAGTCGGTACTTGGGTGACTTAGGTCAGTCTGTCAAATTGAGCCTGAGAAACCTGGGTGTTGTATTTGATAAAGACATGTCTCTTGTTCAACGCTGCAGAAAACTGACCAGAAACTGTTTCCTTCAACTGAGAAAAATCTCTAAATTTAGGAAAACGATGTCACAACATGATCTGGAGCTTGTAATCCATGCGTTTGTTTGTTAAGACTATTGTAACAGTTTATTTTGGTGTCTGAACAAGAAGGATCTGTCTCGCCTGCAGTTGATACAGAACTCTGCAGTGAGAATTTTGAGCCGCTCTAGTAGAAGAACTCACATTTCCCCGATCCTTAAAACTCTTCTGCCAGTTTCTTTTAGTATCCATTTTAAAAATTCTGGTTCTTACTTTCACATCTATTCATGGTCAGACCTTCCATCACTAGATTCTGATCCAGACTTACACCCCAGCTCGGGCTCTGAGGTCTGTGGATCAGAATCTACTGATGGTTCCTGGAACGATCTCTGTGTTTGATGATCTACTGACTCCTTCAAGAAACATCTTAAGACATTCTTATTCGTCCCTGATTTTCTGGGACTCCTGTGTTTGTCTTATGTGTCTTGATCCTTTAAAGTATATCTTTTTACTTTGTATAGTTTTTGCTTGTAAAGCACTTTGTGACCCTGGTCTAGAAAGATCTTTACAAATAACCTTTACTTTATTATAGTTTGATCAGATCGTGGCTATAGAGACTTTGTTCTTAGAGTGTGACGAACAAAGAGTCCTATAAGGAGACGGAGAGTCTCGGGTTCGTCCTGGACGCAGGATTGTCCGGCGAGAGCACAAAGACTTCCTTGTGGATCATAAAGACCTCATCTGTGGCTGCTCGTACTCTCAGGTTTCTCCTTCAGCAAATCACTGCTACACTTCTGATGTTGTGTTCAAGGGCTCCCTGGTAATTACATAAACTCAAATATCAAAGCAACAGGATCATTAATCAAGGTATTATTTAATTAAAAAGGAACATTTATGAAAATGTTGCATTTATGTACACTATTGCAGATTTTTACCCTTAAATAAACATTATTTTCAATATTTAAATCATTCCAAAAAATGTTTTGCCGATCAAAAACGTGGATTTAATTTAATGCATGATTTCTTTGGAGGTTTGGAATCAACACAATTATTTAAGATGTTCAAAACTAAGGGCGGAAACAGTTGCGTTTAAAGTCTTCTAAAAAGAAATAGGTAATGCTTTATTAATATATTAAATATTTGGAAAGCTCTGTAAAGACATTGTTTATAAATGAAATTTTAATTAAGTTGACTTAATGTAGCACATTGTTTTCTTCTTCGTCTGTTTCGCCCACAAAATCTTCCACATTGTAATTGCGCCGGGTCACCAAAGGGGGGCTCACCGACCCCATTAACAAAACACTGTGGAGAAGTCTTCGTGTTTAAGCTAAAAATGTCAGCTGTTTAGTTAAAACTTTAACTTTACATAAGCATTCCTGTAATCTTTAGTTGGTTTTTACTCGCTTTATCCACGATCTAATAAATCAAATACTGCCTCTAGTGGCGCTTTAGAGAATTACAGCTTCATGCATGTTATTTTGCAGGAAAATTATACATTTTTTTCTTTCTTTTTAATCAAGAAAATATATCTTTAAACAGATATTTAAAAAAAAAAAAATTAACTCCTTTAATGATAGTTTACTTTACAGATTAGTTGAATTTAAATAAAATGCACATTTAATGATTTACTGTTGATGTTAATTAATTTATTTTTAAGAATGTTGATGTTAATTTATGTTCACTTTACATAAGCATTCATGTAATGGATGTCGACTTTTGTGCTCTAATGTTTTTACCCGCTTTCCAACGTCACTTTATTCAGAACTCCTGTTGTGTTATCAGTTTTATTTGACCGTTAAAGTATATACTTTATTAAATATTATTTTGATTGTTTAAGCGCTTTGTGACCCTGGTCTGGAAAAGCGCTATATAAATAAACATTACTTACTTTCTTACTTACTAATATATCAAATACTGCCTCTAGTGGCGCTTGAGGGGAATTACAGCTTCCCCTCCGTTAGTTCAAGGATACAATTATAAATAAATATAAAGAAAATATTGTGTTTTTGTCCTGACAGACGGAACCATCGTCCTGCTGCAAGTGTGGGCCGGACCTCAGCAAGATCAAGACCCTGGCGTGGATGATCACCTTGAGCGACGCTCTGCACAACTTCATCGACGGCCTCGCCATCGGGACGTCCTTCACCGTGTCCGTCCTGGCCGGCTTCAGCACGTCCACCGCTATCGTTTGTGAAGAGTTTCCTCACGAACTAGGTCCGTGATTCACTTCCGGGTGATTTAAAGTCGATGTTTATATATTTTTAAACGTTCTTTGCAGGAGATTTTATGATGCTGCTGAACTCCGGGCTGAGCATCCCGCAGGTGGTCGTGTTCAACCTGTTGTCGGGGCTCACCTGCTACATCGGTCTTGTCTTCGGGATCCTCATTGGAAGTAACTTCGCCCCCAACCCCATCTTCGGCATCGCCGCAGGAATGTTCCTCTACATATCGCTAGCCGACATGGTGAGCTCACTTTTGTCGATCCTCAAACCATGATATATCTTATTAATCATATGAAAATGTGTCAAATAAATAGTAAATACAATTTGATTTAGTGTTTAATAATTAACTTTAATGATGCATCTTACATGTTTTTTTTTTAATGAACTACATTATTGCATTTATATTCTATAATTATTTAATTAAACTAAAATATATAATATTTTTATTGTGAATTATGGCTCTAACACAAGGTTTGTTAATAAAACAAGCATTAAAATGAATAAGATTATGAGTACATGCTTCATAATGTTTAAGCTTTCTTTAAAAAAAAAAAAACAATAGATACATTTGAGCTGGTTCTAAAAAAATGTTCATTAAGTCACTTAAACAAAACTTTATGTAATATTTATTGAGCTTTAAGAAGTATTTGGGTTACCTACCTAAAAAGTGTTTCAATTTTCCCTGTAGGTGGCGCTCTCTCCCCTATATTTAAGGCTTCATTAGAATTATAAAAAGAGAACGAGTGACATTTAATGACCTTTTGTTATAAAGACACGGTTTAATAATGACCCCTAAATGACACATTTTTTTCTATGTCTAAAACTTATTTTTGCAAAATACAAAACTTCTTATCATTTAGTTTTAAACCAAAATGTGGTCTTTTTCTTTACATTTAATGTAGGCTTGGGCAAACAATTTAAAACAAAAATATTCATTCAAGTTTTAAAAAAGAATAGAGATATATATAAAAAAAGGATAATTAAAAAATTTAATTTGTTTTGTTTTTTTTCACTCCCACTCGCCGAATAGTCTACTCTACTATTTGGTGAGATTTGGAGAAATAGAAAAACTTTATAACAATATTAATTCTACCAATTGTAGTACATGTTCATGCATGTACTACAATTGCGGAATTTCTTTTAAAGCTAGAAATAATAAAAAATGTCATTGCGTTGTATTTTTTCTTCAGATTCAGTGATGGGATAATTCTTCCTTAATGTCAGCTTTTATTGTGAAGGTCACTTAAACAGCTGGTACTTTAATTGGTGTTACATTTAAATTATTAGATAAAAATAAAAACAAAGCTAAGTTTGATTCATCTATTCATATAAATTGATTTTTTTTTCTATACATAAAAAAGCAAATTGGGAAATCAAATTTCTTTTGGAGAAAAATCTAAAATTGTATTTTATTCAACCTTTTATTCTGAATTAAGTTGAACTGTTCTCTTTTATTTATTTTATTTTTTTAATCTTCATTCCTTCAGTTCCCGGAGCTGGACAACATATCGAGAGCGGAGAAGAAAATGTCGGGCAAAATCATCTTGTTCCTGATCCAGAACGCGGGAATGCTGACGGGATTCGTCATCATCCTCATGATCACGCTGTACGGAGGACAGATCAGCCTCGGCTAGAGGCCGGACGGACATTCAATTCTCTTTTATTTGTGCTACAACCTTAAATCTTCCCTGCCCTGGAATGTGGAATGAACGGGTCATCTCGGAGGTGCGCCGTGTCCTTGAGCAAGACAATAAACTGGAAAAAGCTTGTACTTTCGATTTGTTTGAAAGACATTTATTAGTTGGTAAAATGTGGATTAAATCATTTTTTACTTCACTTTAAATTGAAAAACAACCAGCGTTCGGTTGGTAACCACGTGCTGCGCAGGTTCTTTTCACCTAAAAAGATGTTTAAAAAGAATTCTAATTCGAATATAGTGATACAAATCTTTGAGGGATTTGTTACAAATGATTTAACTGAAGAAATAGAAGCAGAGTTAATAATCATTTGACATTAAATACAACATTTCTGGGTTTTGAATGGAGGACATAATGTGTTTGCATAGATATACTTGAAAAAATAATAACCAGAGAGTCAACATACTGTAGGTCTTAAATAAAAGTGTGTGGAATGAATTTAAATTTAAAATAAATCGACATTTAACTATTAATAATAGTATCAGGATTAGTCGATCATATCATACCGGAAGTAGTTCCAGTCGCGACCAAAGTCTACCATTCGACAATTTTTTTTTAAACCAATACAAACGTGAAGAAGTGTCGCATTAGTTTAACTCATATTTTCTTTTACATAAATCTGTCCACTTTCGTTTTTTAATTTAATTTGAAAAACCGGGTCGGCAATGACGTCACGCGGACTCCATGCTGCCAACTTTACGTCGATCTCTGAAGGCAACAGAACTACAACGTTTCGGAGGAAAAACGTGAACTTTATGCTCGGATTGTGTCCGTTTGTGTCTCAACAGGTGAGTCTTGATGACCTTGAAGGTTTTCTTTTCGGAAACATCGCATGAAATGCTCGCAGCGATGTTGTTGTTGTTGGATAAACAGCAGCTATGCTAACAGCTACTGAAGCTAATCACAAGTCAATGAAGCTTATTTAAACCAAACAAACTACGGAATGCGATATAAGACATTTCAGTTGTTTACGGTTGTGTTGACGTTTGGTTAAGCGCTTCGTGTCCAGTGAATATTTCGTTTTTTTCTACTGGTAAATGTCAATAATGTGTGTCCAAGGGTCATACAAGGTGAGGGGTTAGGTTTGAAGTTGATAAAGTGACATTTAAAAAAAGTGGGGATTCATAGCCTGTAATGATGA
Source organism: Callionymus lyra (assembly GCF_982586985.1). Lineage (NCBI taxonomy): Eukaryota > Metazoa > Chordata > Actinopteri > Syngnathiformes > Callionymidae > Callionymus > Callionymus lyra. The sequence continues at coordinate 12,620,871 of NC_141835.1, read as the reverse complement.
ATTATTAAGAATTGTTCTTATCTTAAATACTGCATTCATCCATTGTTTTTGTTCAAATAAATCCGTTTTACTGACCTCTTTTCCTCTCTTCACGACAGAGATGGGTGGCTTTGAAATCCGGAAGTATCGAGAGGAGGACGCGGAGGCCGTGAAGGAAATCTTCACCCTGGGAATGAGCGAACACGTGCCGTCGTCGTTCATGCACGTTCTGAAGCAACCCGTGACTCAGATGGCGCTCATGGTCACCTTCTGCGCTCTCCTCACCAGCTCCAAGTCCTTCCTGCTGCCCGTCCTGGCGCTCACCCTCCTCCTGGCCGGCTTCCGTCAGTTCGTCATCCACTCCTTCCACAAATACATCGAGACGTCCCTCGACAAAGACCTCAGCGACGTCACGGAAATCTACCTGAAGCAGAAGGACTCGTGCTTCTGGGTGGCGGAGAGCGAGGACCGGGTGGTGGGCATGGTGGCGTGTCTCCCCAACGGGGACGCGCCGGAGTGTTTGGAGCTGAAGCGCATGTCGGTGAGACGCAGTCACCGCGGGAGAGGGATCGCTAAGGCTCTGTGTGGGACGGTGGCAGAGTTTACTCGGGACAGAGGATATGCTGCCGTGGTTCTGTACACGTCTGTGGTGCAGACCGAAGCTCAGAAACTCTATGAGAATTCTGGCTACGAGAAGATCAGGGAGTTTTGCGTCCCTGAGATGGCGGCCAAAATCATGAACTTTACACTGTTTGAGTACAAACTCCAGTTGCAGAAAAGTTGAAGTGTAAAATGTATAAAACCACTGATTATTGCATTCCAGAATATGTGCTTTTCTTTTTTAGGTCACCCAAATAAGCTGTAAAAACACTATATTTTCTCAATTTCTCAAAGCCAAACACTCTTCTGAGACTGAATCTTGAATGTTCTTATAAGCACATTATATTTAGTATATAAAGCAGTAATTCCAAAAAAGATGGAGTCACATTTCAATAGCTTGTCTTCCACAAATCAAATGAAAATCAAATCTTTTGTTTCTTTTGGATTGGATGAGGATTTGCTCTCGTGTCAACAATGAATCCAGTTTTTTGAGTGACTTGTCTGATGCTTTTTTTTTAAACAAATATTGATTTTATTTTTCTTCATGATTATAGTAATCAAGTCATAACCTTCCTACTAAATATGATAGTTGCTTCTGTTGGATTGTGCAATTTATTCCAATCCAAAATGACTGCTTTAAATGTATAAGCTAATAGTATAAGTTGTCTGTCAACATTTCCTCAGGGTTGTTGTTACCATTTATACCTCCATTGTCTCTAATATTGTCAAATAAATCAATTTGAATAAACGTGTAAAAGCCTAAATCACGTTGTATTTGTCTAAATAATCACAAATTAAATATTTAATTTAACTAAAAAACGATATATGAACAACCATGGATTCATAAAAAATGTATTACTGGGTTAAATAGTTAAGCTGTGCGAAGTCATGCCTTGATCAATGAATAGGTAAGATGTGTTCAGGGCTTTCGGACAAATATTTGAAACAAATGGTTTTGACTTAACCTAAAAGGCTATTCTAGTGAATTTTAGTTCATTGAATATTCGATTTGTTTTCAAGCTTTCAAGGTTAGTTTGTGTTCAATGCAAACACATTTAACGTGTTAGTCTGCATCACCTATGGAAGCTGAGTTTGCCAGCTCCCGGTAATTACCGATTACCTTGAACGCACCGCGACGCAGCTTCTCGTGGAAGGAAAGATTCTTCATGTCTTCATGAACGTGTCTGAGCGAGAACATCATCTACCAACTTTACACAAGGTCAGTCATATCCTGCTTTTTCTCTGCACAAGTTATCTGGTCTAGAAAAGCGCTAAACAAATAAAAATGACTTACTTACTTACTTACTCATCTTCTGAAGCAGAACAAAGGTCAAAAGTGTCAGCACTTCTGTCCCTCAATGGCGACATTTAAGATCCGAAAGTTCCAAGCAGAAGATGGCGAGGCGGTCAAGGAGATCTTCGCCCTGGGAATGAGCGAGCTGGTGCCTTTGACCTTCTCCCATATTCTGAAGCAACCTGTCACTCAGATGGTGCTCATGGTCACCTTCTGCACGCTCCTCACCCAGTCCTTCCTGCTGCCCGTCCTGGCGCTCACCCTCCTCCTGGCCGGATGTCGTCTGATCGTGGCCCTCATTTTCAACCGCTGGAGGGAATCCATCTTCAAAGACGACCTCCTGGACGTGACCCAGGCGTACCTGAAGCAGAAGGACTCGTGCTTCTGGGTGGCGGAGAGCGAGGGCCGGGTGGTGGGCACGGTGGCGTGTCTCCCCAACGAGGACACGCCTGGGTGTTTGGAGCTGAAGCGCATGTCAGTGAGACCCAGTCACCGCGGGAGAGGGGTCGCTAAGGCTCTGTGTGGGACGGTTGCAGAGTTTACTCGGGACAGAGGATATGCTGCTGTGGTTCTGTACACGTCTGTGGTGCAGACCGACGCTCATAAACTCTATGAGAATTCTGGTTACGAGAAGATCAGGGAGTTTTGCGCTCCTGGGCTGGGGGCCAAGATCATGAACTTTACAATGTTTGAGTACAAAGTCCAGTTGCAGAAAAGATGAAGTGAAAAATGTATAACACAACGGATTACTACATTCCAGAATATGTTTTTTTTTCTTTCTTTGAAAAAAAAAGTCACCCAAATAAGCTGTAAATATATACTGTACATGCACTATATTTCAGAATCTACTTGTTAATTCATCGAAGCCAAACTGTAAGTGAAAGTGCAGTGAAAGTATCATGATGTTCTATTTTATGTTAGTCTTTGTATCCTTTGTCTTTGTTATTTTTCTTTGATCTATGTTCTTTATCTTTAGACTTAGATATTATCATCTTGTTCTTTCTCTTTATTTATCTTTGTTCTTGTGCTTATTTTATTTTTATGAATAATTGCTGTATTTCTGTGTCTAATCGGAAAAAAACTATTTCAGATCAATAAAGTTCTACCTTACCTAACGTAACCTAACCTGTACCTTATCTTATCTTATCTGTATCTTATCTTTTTTGTATCTTTAGACTTAGATTGTGTCATCTTGACTCTTTCTCTTTATGTTCTTGTTCTTATTTTATTTTGATTTATTTTTTATTTTTCATGAAAAATTGCTGTATTTCTGTGGCTATTGGAAAAAAAACAATTTCAATATCAATATCAATATTGATTTTATTTTTCTTCAGTATTATAGTAATCAAGTCATAACCTTCCTACTAAATATGATAGTTGCTTCTGTTGGATTGTGCAATTTATTCCAATCCAAAATGACTGCTTTAAATGTATAAGCTAATAGTATAAGTTGTCTGTCAACATTTCCTCAGGGTTGTTGTTACCATTTATACCTCCATTGTCTCTAATATTGTCAAATAAATCAATTTTAATAAACTTGTAAAGCCTAAATCACGCTGTATTTGTCTAAATAATCACAAATTAAATATTTACTTTAACTACAAAACGATATATGATTCATGATCCATGGATTCATAAAAAATGTATTACTGGGTTAAACTGTGCGTTTAGTCATGCCTTGATCAATGAATAGGTAAGATGCGTTCAGGGGTTTCGGACAAATATTTGAAACGAAAGGTTTTGACTTAACCTAAAACGCTATTCCAGTTAATTTTAGTTCATTAAATATTCGATTTGTTTTCAAGCTTTCCACGTTAGTTTGTGCTCAATTCCAGCACATTTTACGTTTTAGTCTGCATCACCTATGGAAGCTGAGTTTGCCAGCTCCCGTTATTTACAGATCACCTTGAACGCACCGCGACGCAGCTTCTCGTGGAAGGAGAGATTCTTCATGTCTTCATGAACGTGTCTGAGCGAGAACATCATCATCATCTACCAACTTTACTCAAGGTCAGTCATATCCTGCTTCTTCTCTGCACTATCCTCGTCTGCGGTGGTTATTTCTACCTTTATTTTTATTTATCTATTTTCCATGAGCTGCTATGCTAGCGGTTTGCTAGCTATTAATGCAGTTTAACGAGTCAACTACACAAATGTAAAGCGAATATTTAGGTTCAGTTGTGATGAAATAACAGGATAAATGACAGATTTATTTATTTTACTATAGTGTTTTTTTTTCAATGGAATTAAGCGGATAGTCATGTGACCTGAGTCCTCGTGATCAGATTAATATTTTCTTCTAGGAAACCTGTGTTATTGCCTCTATGAATTAAATTAAATCACAATTGACTTTAAGTTTATTTTTGTAAAATTCACAATATATTTGTCTTTTATGGTGATCAAGATCGATATTTAATATTTATGTATTTATATTATTCAATAAAGTTCTACCTAACCTATTTGATTAACAGCAGCTATAATTTTAAACTTGCAATTCTGTTAGAATTTCTCTTTACATTTGCAAATAGAAATTAAATTAAATTTTCTTAAATGTCAACACATCTATCGTGGGGTCATAATTCCTGATACATAACTTACTAGTACTTTTAATTATTCTGGATACATGAATGAATATCACATCGTTTAATAATATTCGATTTGAATAATATAACAGTTAAAATTGAATCAGCCTCCTGCAAGGGTTTAAGTAATGTCATCTGCAGAATGTGCTTTAAAATAAAAGAAGAAAACGTACTTTTGTATAATTAAAAAAGTCACACAATTGTTATGCAAGGTTACATAAGTAATGTCGAACAGAACATAAAAAAATGTTAACTAAAAATGTCGGGAGGACATTTTTATTAAATAAATTGTATTTTATATTGAAAAAAATAAGTCGCATGAGACAATATTAATGGAATAATTTGACAAGTTATTAAGGAAGAGGATTTTAAATTAATATCTTTGGTGCAAATTATTTGAGAGGCTTACAAGTAAATTGTCTTTGTTAAATATGACAAAGTTTTACATTTTTATTTACAATGACATTGCAACACCTATTATATGAATCATTTTGCCTTAATGATCAGTTTTGATCCCTTAAAGTTAATGATTGTATTTGATTAAATGGATCAGTTTCATAGGAGTAGAGAATAAGACACGATAGTGATTGTTTTTTTTTGCACTAGTTATCTTATCTTTTGCAGCAAAACAAAGTGCAAAAGTGTCAGCACTTCTTCCCTCATGATTCTCTCGAACAGGAAATGGCGACATTTGAGATCCGAAAGTTCCAAGCAGAAGATGGCGAGGCGGTCAAGGACATCTTCGCCCTGGGAATGAGCGAGCTGGTGCCTTCGACCTTCTCCCATATCCTGAAGCAACCTCTGACCCAGATGGTGCTCATGGTCACCTTCTGCGCGCTCCTCACCAGCTCCAAGTCCTTCCTGCTGCCCGTCCTGGCGCTCACCCTCCTCCTGGCCGGCGGCCGTCAGATCGTCGCCTTCGTTTTCAACCGCTGGACGGAATCCGCCTTCAAAGGCGACCTGGTGGACGTGACCGAGGCGTACCTGAAGCAGAAGGACTCGTGCTTCTGGGTGGCGGAGAGCGAGGGCCGGGTGGTGGGCACGGTGGCGTGTCTCCCGAACGAGACCTGGCCCGAGTGTTTGGAGCTGAAGCGCATGTCGGTGCATCCGAGTCACCGCGGGATGGGGATCGCCACGGCTCTTTGTCGGACGGTGGCGGACTTCACCCGGGACAGAGGACACGTCGCCGTCTGTCTCTACACGTCCATGGTCGCGACGAACGCCCAGAAGCTCTACGAGCATTACGGCTTCGAGAAGATCAAGGAGGTCGTGGCTCCTGGAATATTGGCCAAAATTGCAGGTTTTTCGCTGATCGAGTATAGATTGCAACTTAAAAGAAGCTGATTTGTCAAAATGATTACCTGAATCAGGGGTTTTCTAGTGATCGATGTCGTGAGTTTGCTCACACTATCTGTACTTGACGACAGGAAATCAATATTCACTCAGCTTCGTCTGGAAAATACGTGAAATTCTTGAGGCTTACGACTGAACTGTATTTGTTGTTTGAAAGCTGGACAATCCAGGCTTTGGTCTTGTGAAATGGATAGCGAGCTAGAAAATACTTGATCCTATTGTAGTACTGGGTTGTGAAATATGTGAAAGCCTTAATGGGAAATGCACATAAAATGATTTGAATTCAAAGAAATAATGGGGAAAAACTGAATGATTTTACATGTACATTTCTAAATAATTTAGTCAATATATTTAAAAGGAAATAATAAATAAACTGACTGAGTTTATGATCATTTGAATCTGAGACATTCTGTTCCTTGTGTTTTATTTGATTATATTTCAATAATATAATTTCATCTGTAGAATGTGATTTTCGCTTAAATAGTATTTTTTAAGAATCAAATTATATTATTCTATACATAAATTTAAATAAAATAACTTGCATGGTGACATCAAAGGAATTATTTGACAAATTCAAATAAAACAAAAGTTCTTAAATTACTTGTAAGGCTTTCTGAACATGAGGAAAAAGTCCAGATCCTTGTTAAAAAAAGAGATTTAAACATTTAAGCTTCAATGATCAGTTTCGATGCCTTAAAATAAATGATATACGGTATGTTGATGATATGGATCGGACATATGTTTTAAATTAAATTTACAAGGAAAAAAAAAAGTACAGGATTTAAAATCCCACACAGTTGATTGAATATAAACTTTTAATTGAATCTAAAATTGAAAAAGAAATGTAAACAAATCTAAATTATTTGTATGAATGTAACAGTGTACGTTAAAATTATATAAGAAACAATCATGTTTATACATAAAAAAGTAACTTCCAGATCATGTCAAACTAAATCCCTTTGATGTTAAAATAAAAAATATATTCTTAAAAATGTTTATTTAGGCCAATGTTTGTCTCTTTGTGTTCAAATTAAAAATTGATGATGAGAAATTCGTTTGGAAAGTGAAACAAGTTTCTCATTCATTCAATCACAGTTTATTATTTGACACCTGATTTATTTGTTTGTTTTAAAAAGGAAACCAGAGTACCCAAAGAAAACAATATGGTTTATTTTAGATTTTAGTTTAATATTTAAGCGCCAGACACGAAAAGACAAAACTTTATTTTATTATTATTTTTAAAATTATTATTATTTATTATTTATTATTATTTATGTATTTATTACACTCACACGTAGGGAAAAAAAATCTTAAATTTTATTTTTTCTAACACTTTCGGTCACCGGATCATTGCTCTCCCAGAGTCCGCTGAAGGGGGACGGACACTCGGACATCTCAGGACGGATGTGCCGCTGCTGGAGCTCCGCGGATGGATGTAGCCCCGCGGGCGTAAAAAAACAAGTGTTTCGCTGGGATTTTTTGAGCAACACGAGGTAGGCAACCACGTACGTGTCGACCATGTCAGAACCTCGTATACAGTTAGTTTACAAAACAAATATTAATAACTCTTATGTAACATTTTGGGTATTTTTACGCTGGAGCTCCATTGCTAGCTGCTAATGCTAGCAGCTGTTCAGGGGAGTGTCCACACACGGCTCATATCTGACTAAATAATGATTTTAAACCGAGTTATTTGACAATATAAGATTTATTGTTTTGGAAGGACAACAAAAAAACACCTGATAATGATGTAAAACAACATAATATATTCGTGAAAAACTCGTTTATACATGTATACATTGAATTTGATTGATTTAATCGACTTTTATTATTTTTAATCCCTCGTCGTTTATTAATAAAAACATCGACACGACCTCAACCATAATTTCAGATGAATTTAATAGTATTTTTTTTGTTGTCTTTTGTGTGATGTTGTATTCTATTCAGCAGCTCCACAGCAGTCAAATAACCATCTACAGTCTTTCTTGGGAATGTCTTTGTTGGTAAATGGTTGACCTATTTCTCACTTACTTCATCTTGCCATCGTTGAATCGAGAGAAATAAACATAATAGTAAACCTAAAACAATAGATTTAGGTCAGGTTTTTTCCCCTCCCCTTTAACTTTTTTTTCTCTACAACCATCTTTGATTTGAAAATATTCATATATTTTGTAAAGTTGTCAAGATGAAAAACACAATGAAAATAAATAATAAGCAGTTGTACATGATTTACAGGGATTAATAAAGTTTATCCATCCATTCATCCATCCATCCATCTGTCCATTCATTCATCGATCCGTCCATCCATCTGTCCATCCATCCATATGTTAGTCTACCATCCTATCCATCTGTCCTTCTGTCCATCCATCCATCCATCCATCCATCCATCCATCCATCCATCCATCCGTCCGTCCGTCCGTCCGTCCGTCCATCCATCCATCCATCCATCCATCCATCCATCCATCCATCCATCCATCCATCCATCCATCCATCTGTCCATTCATTCATCGATCCGTCCGTCCATCATCCATCCATCCATCCATCCATCCATCCATCCATCCATCCATCCATCCATCCATCCATCCATCCATCCATCCATCCATCCATCCATCTGTCCATTCATTCATCGATCCGTCCGTCCGTCCGTCCGTCCGTCCGTCCGTCCGTCCGTCCGTCCGTCCGTCCATCCGTCCATCCATCCATCCATCCATCCATCCATCCATCCATCCATCCATCCATCCATCCATCCATCCACTCACCCATACAACCGTCCGTAAATTGCACAATTATTGAAATGCAATAACAGTTACTCACAGATTCAACCATTTTTATCTCCATATTTAACGTTTTTAACTTTAGAGTTTTTTTCCTTTTATACTGGCTTAATGCAAACCCACTGTTGATCTTTCTTTTTTGTGATTTTTGTTTAAAAAATTAAGCAAAAGCTATGATTTTTCATCCTCTACTACAGGGTTGCCAACCTTTTTTTTTCACAGTGCAGACCAGTTTAATGTTGAAATTATATTCATGAACTGAACTGAAAGGCTGTTTTTGCAACACAATAGCCTCGTATCGAGTTTGTCTTTTACTCTTTTTCAATAGTTAACTTATTTCTTGAGTAAATTTGACTGAAACAAGTGTAAATAAATAGTAAAGTAAGTAAAGTAAAGGTTATATGTAAAGCTCTTTCTAGTCCAGGGTCAAAAAGCGCTTTAACAATAAATAAAGAATACCCAGTTAAAATATATACTTTAAAAGATTAAGACACATAAGACAAACACAGGAGTTCCAGAAAATCAGGGAAAAGCGTCTTCAGATGTTTCTTGAAGGAGTCAGTAGATCATCAAACACAGAGATCGTTCCAAAGCTTAGGAGCAACAGTCTGGAAGGATTTCTCTCCTCTGGTCCTGAACCGTGTTCAGGAACCATCAATAGATTCTGATCCACAGACCTCAGAGTCCGAGCTGGGGTGTAAGTCTGGATCAGAATCTAGTGATGGAAGGTCTGACCATGAATAGATCTGAAAGTAAGAACCAGAATTTTAAAAATTGATCCTAAAAGAAACTGGCAGCCAGTGAAGAGTTTTAAGGATCGGAGAAATGTCAGTTCTTCTACTAGAGCAGGTCAGAATTCTTTATTTGAGTTTTGTATGAACTGCAGGCGAGACAGATCCTCCTCTAATGTTTCTCTGAAAATCTGTTCTTTTTTAAAAAAGAAAAAAATATTTTAGACAGTAGTAATCAACAGAACGTAAAATATATTATATAACTTTTTTATGTGAACACAACCCTCACAGATCGCTCTAATAATAGTTGATTATTTTCGTCCTATAGACTATAGTTCCTCCTACAGACCTAAAGTTTAGAAACACTATTTCAACATTTTCCTTTTTTGTCACAGCGCCTCTTGTGCCACGAAGTATTTGCAAATGTGGCAAAAACAAAGAAGTGATGATGAAAAAGCTGCAGCTCTGCAGTCGGCTGATGGAAGCGTTGATCCTCTTTCATTGAAATCCCAGCGACGCATCAACTCATCACCTGCTGCCTTTGTGTTGAGCTGCGGCGACATGGCGGTGGTGGGAACGAGTTCGAGTCCACTCTGAACTGTATATTTGTTATAGTTTAAACATTAAAAACATTGATTTATTCATCAGTTTTCGCACGATATTAACTGTTTTAATAACATCTTTATTCAATGTTAAATCACTTCTATCTACCATTTTACAGGGATTCATAAATGTCTCTGTTAATATGATTGTTTCCCTTTGAATCCCGCTTGTTATAAACTCTTAACTCTGTTTAAGACGAAAAAGCTAGTCTGAGTGGGTTTCAAATTGTCCCATTACCCAGATCGGGAACGGCAAAAGTCTGGCCCCATGATCACGTTTCGTAGGACCCTGAGCCTCCATTTTTAAATGTTTTAATAGTTTGGCACTTTTAATGAAGAGCACATCCGAGCCATTTTGACAAAATCACAGAGAATTCCAAAAACAACACTTGCTTCTTACACACCTTTTTGGTTAAGACTTTTCGTTCGCTCCAGCTGTTACAGTTACGGTAGGAGATGGTAAGGGCCAAATTTCCGATGATAAGGAATTGGGTACCGTTGGATTTGGAAGATTTCGATTCCTAGTTTTGATTCCGGTTACTAACTTTTCGCGAATCCGATTCTTTAAGAGGCTGTTGAATCGTATGAAAAATCTTTGGAAAAAGTGCGGTACAGCTTTTGACGCTATCACGTAGGAATTGCCTGAACCAAAATTGGTACTCGCACTGACGCACACTATTTTTTTTCGACTCACCAGGTTATTTAAACATTTTAACTTCTTCGTTGGTGTTCAGCGGCTTCTAGTACTGAGCATCATAACTAGGATTTTAACGTTTAACTGTGAGTATCCGAAAGCTAGTCTGGGTTCCAATCAATATTGAGTATTGATAATTATGCTGTTGTCAAGTATAAGCAAGAAAATAAAAATTTGTGGCTCCAGAATGCATTCGAATCCCGGATAAAAGTATCTTAAACTGTATGTATTAGAATCTTTCTGTCTTAAATGGTGTAAGATTTGACTTGTATAAGGACTCAGAAAAAATGTAAATACATATGAGTTACTTATTGATCATAAGCCATAATTAATGGAAGCTTTATTCCCAACAAATCATTTTGGGATCCTCTATGTTATAAGGGCTGTGAAAAAATATATATTGTGATTGTTTTTTCACGATACTGTATCGATTTGTCACGGAATTCTTTTTGCTTTCAAATTTTAATTTTTTCTTTACCATAGTTCTTTTATGGTTTACAGTTCAATAACACGTTTTTTTTAATAAAATCATTTGATTTTGCTATTTACATTTAACAAATATTAACAACAATTACACTTCCGTCATTACGTCCTCCACAGCCGAAGCAACATCCCGTCAAGTACTCGACAATACTACACATATATCTTTGTTACTACACCATCACAACACCAGAGTCAAGTACTCCACAATACTACACATATATATTTGTTACTACAGTATCACAACACCAGAGTCAAGTACTCCACAATACTACACATTTATCCTTGTTACTACACTAGAACAAAACCAGAGTCAAGTACTCCACAATACTACACACATATCTTTGTTACTATACCATCACAACACCAGATTAAAGTACTCGACAATACTACAGATATATCCTTGTTACTACACTATCACAACACCAGAGTCAAGTACTCCACAATACTACACATATATCCTTGTTACTACACTATCACAACAACAGAGTCAAGTACTCGACAATACTACACACATATCCTTGTTACTACACCATCACAAAACCAGTTTCAAGTACTCCACAATACTACAGATTTATCCTTGTTACTACACTATCACAACAACAGAGTCAAGTACTCGACAATACTACACACATATCCTTGGTACTACACTATCACAACACCAGAGTCGGGTACTCCACAATACTAAACACATATCTTAGTTACTATACCATCACAACACCAGTTTCAAGTACTCGACAATACTACACATATATATTTTTTACTACACCATCACAACCCCAGATTCAAGTACTCAACAGTACTATACATATATCTTTGTTACTACACCATCACAACACCAGAGTCAAGTACTCGACAGTACTACACATATATCCTTGTTGCTTTGTCCTTGTATTGTGATACGTACGTACCGTACGATCATATCAACAGATTCTTAAAAATACATATAAGCTACTTCAGACTCTTTTGTTTCACTAAACATCATTTTATATACGTTTATTTACACGTTAATTCTTCATTCCTGCGTTATAACCAGGTTACGACTGCTCTGGAAAGCAAAGGTTTTAGGACCCAGCGCTCCCGTCTGGCGTCCTGCCCCCTCCCTCCTGTACAGCCATGCAGATTCTAGCGCAGTGCTGTGGCTCAGCTGAAGCTGTTCCACTCAGACCAAGCCTGCTTTTTTCCTTCCTCATCTGCTCCGCGTTCTCACCCTGCGTTGGTCGGCGGGTTCGGATCAGAGCCAGAACCAGAGAAGGGACGGGGCGACGCACAGGATAGTGGGGGGGCGAGGAGGAGGCATGATTCAGTGAAGAAGAGGTGAAGCATCATCTCAGTCTGACACAACAGTTGAGCAAGGATGCTTCAGACAAGGAGGACGACCCGGGTGAGTGAACGCACTGGCAAAGTTCATTCTGTCGTCCGTCACGCCGGCTTCATTAGTTCCACTGTAATTTGATTTAAAAAAAGAAAGATATTTTATTGTCAAGTCTGTTCTTTGTTAAGGCGCCTCCTCTCGAGTCTGAGAACGACACAGGCAGGTGTTTTTTTGTTTTTTTTTGTTGTTAGTCCAAATCTCAAAATCCTCAATCACAAGAGGACTTCCTGTTTGTCATCCTGATTCACTTCCTGTCACCTGGGTGAATGACATCACCCCACACCCCCTCTTTTCACAGATAGATTAGCTTCACTTGAATATATTTGTCTGAACTAACAGTCGGCTCGCGGAGTCACATCCTGAAGTCATAATCTTTGTGTTGAGAGTAGAATGACACTAAATAAATAATTCAGCTCGTCCTCCTTAAGTCTATTCTGTGTTCGCCACATGGCTGATAGTGAACACCCAGGAGCCCGTTAAAGCTGTCGTTTATTCTTTTACGAGCGTAAGGGGGATGAACTAGAGGATGTTGGCACTAATTTAAAATCATATAAGATGTTGATCTAGTTTTTAACCTTTAAGGTCAATGTAAAGACAGTTATGTTACAAGTTATGACGACTTACAGCGTTTTTCTTAGTTGTGTATAGGTGTCGAAAATCCAAAATAAATTGATTTTAAGTAACAATGTAGATAAAAATCAAAACTCAAAATATTTTAAATGCTATTCTCGGAAATTACTTTTTTTCTGTAGTTTTATTTAGATTTTAAAATACTTTGTAGGTTCCCACCAACCAGTTGTATGGCTTTTCACTGCTGCTCTCATGCCAAATAAAACACAGTTTGTTTTCATTTCTAAACAAGAAGGATCTGTCTCGCCTACAGTTAATACAAAACTCTGCAGTGAGAATTCTGACCTGCTCTAGTAGAAGAACTCACATTTCTTCGATCCTTAAAACTCTTCCCTGGCTGCCAGATTCTTTCAGGATAAATTTTAAAATTCTAGTTCTTAATTTCAGATCTATTCATGGTCAAATATTACTTACTTAGTTACAGTGTACAGAGGAATCACTGACATACAATATGAATCTTGTATAGCTAGCTAACCTCACTGGCTAACACCATTTTATGTTCAACCCCAGAAGTGCGAGTTTGAATTCCAACGAGGGAACTTAATTTTTTTCCACGTTACCCTAGACCAGTGCCGGGCAATAATTTTAATGACAAAAAAACCCCAAAAAAACTCTTCAACATAGTATCATCTATTTTGGTATACAATGCTAACAGCGCTTGGTGCGTTACTGAAGAATTATACAGTATTAAAAAAAAAAAAGTTCTCCTTGGCAGAGGTATGCACTCTGTCGGTGTTTTTCAATTTGTATGTTTGATACAATCGACTTAAGTTCTCTTTTTGGTTGAAAAATCAGCTGAAAGACAAAGCTCTCGGAAATAAAAAAGATGTATAAAAGTTTCTAAAACAAGGTGAAGAAGAAGTGACAAATTCAATAACACTAAAGGGGCGAAAGTCTTTTATCAGTCAAGGGTACATTTTTTTGGTTTTCTGCATCAGGAGAAGACATTTAAGTAGGACGAGGCTCTATATTGAATTGGGAGGAGGTCCTGGGGCAGACCGAGGGAGTTTTCTTTCAGGGAAGAGATGATATAACTAGTGAAGTTCACTGAAACAATTTTTGTCCGTGTCATTTTTTATGCTTTGTTCCGGAACAATTAAACAAATAAAACCATTAATAGATAAACTCAAGTTATACAACATTTCCCCATATGTAGCTTCTTTAGACTGTATCTCAGACGTAAGTCACGTTAACTCTAAGAGCGAACATCATGTCTAGGCTAAGCCATCTTCTAGTAACATTAAAATTCTCAGGGAGATTTTCTTACTTATGACTTTGAGATCTTAGAAACAATACTTTTTTTGTTGCCTTCAAACTGAGTCGGTTCTCCTTGTTCCTTTTTCTGCTCAGGTTTTTTTTTTTTTTTTACACAGGAGATGTTTAATATTTGCTGAGTCACCAGCAGTTACAGGACCTGCTGTTGTAAATACAGTGTTGATGACACAATACTGCAGTAGCTTTTGAAGCTGTTTCGGCGTTGGAGGCTGTGCCTAGTCATCCTTTTCCAGCACAGTTTTAACCTCGTAGCAATCAGATACTTATTGACTCTTTTACAACTAAAAAAAGAAATAATTTTGACGGCAAGACGCGTCGCCATAGCAACCGAGCCTAACAAGGCTGCGCACAGTTCTCAGAGAGACGGAGACGTAAACGACAACGAGACATAGAAGTACAAATTGACAACTTTACAGAACGTGACACTGATTGGTTAAAGTTCGCATTTAAGAAATGCTTGATTTATACAATAAAAAATGATAAATTATCGCACATGTTTTCCAAGATACCGAATCCTAAAGTGGACATCATTTTGTCGTTAAAAATCATAACAAAAACACCTCTACATGTTAGGGTTGTCACGTGATGCTACTAACATTTTCAAATCGATAATTGTACTTGTACTTAGATACTCGACCCCTTAAAAAAGACACAAACATTTAAAAATAAATATTTTATAAACACAAATTAACTGTATGAAAACAAGTTTCAATTCAGGGGGTAGTGCAACAAAAACCCAACAATATTTTGAATTTTAAATTACAGCGTTACAGACATGAATGAGGGTCTATACTTTTGTAAATGTAATACTTTTAGCAGTTTCGATACTTTTGAGGAACCTTGTCTTGAAAAGTTATCAAATCAGTATCCATTTCTGAAATAAAAGATTTCCACATGTGATTAATCATTATGTATTTATATACTTCTTCTGCTGCCTGTGTTAAAATACTGTTTCTCTAAAGTTGGCTATTTTAGAAGTTTCCTCTGCAAGATCTTCAATGAGTCATATTTGCCACCGTGCAGCTGTTTTATTCATCTTGTATATTCACAAGTACTTATTGATCTTGAAGTGTATTTGGATACTGTCGTTTCCCGGAGTCGTCCCGGATGACCGACCGTGTGTGTTTGGCTTCCAGACCAGCAGCAGCGGCAGGATGAGCTCGGACGGCGGCGGGCGACCCGTCAAAGTGGGCTCCATGGTGGAGGTGATCGGGAAAGGACAGTGCGGCGCCGTGGCCTACATCGGCACCACGTCCTTCGCCTCCGGGAAGTGGGTCGGCGTCATCCTGGACGAGCCCAAAGGGAAGAACGACGGCACCGTGCAGGGCAAACGCTACTTCAACTGCGAGGAGAATCACGGGATATTCGTGAGACAATCCCAGGTAGATGGGTTCTTATGTCGTGACTGACTCCATTATATCTTGTTTTTTAACTAGTTTGCCTTCGTTGTATCATCTTAAATGTATCATTCAGATAGTTTAAGTCGTTCTTAGGTCAGGATATTTTATATTATATACCATTAAATATAGTTTCTTCCACTGTATACAATTTATCTTTAAAGCTGAGTCATAAATTGTGAGTTATTTAAGTGTTTTAAAACAATCTACAATCAAAAGAAAAATATAATTATGTATTTTTTCCATATATTTCTGTTCCGGTACGTCTTATTTGAAGATTTTAATGTGTACAGATCCTTTTACTAGTATTTGGCACCATAATAATTAAATAATAAACATTTTCCAGACCTTAACTATTTATGTATTTACTTCATTATCAATTATTTTTTTCCCCTTTCACTGAAGTTTATGTTTTGCCATTATTTTTAAACATTTAAATATATTGTAGAATTTTTGTCGTTTGAAAAATACATGCAGATATTTTTTTTTGTCATTTACCCTTTTTTTCTGGTTTCGTTTGAATCCTCTCTCTTGTGTTTTCGGAGGCTTCAGGCGCCACAATAATCTACTTTTGCTCTGTTTTCTCTTCAAATCTCTCTTACCATCTTTTTCCATTATTTATAATGCCCTCCAGCTCTGAGAGGATACTCGAAAACAAAAACATCGTTTGTGTTAAAGAAAGAATACACACACGTTTGGCCACTTTTTTACATATTTTTATTCTATTTCTTTACTTGTTATTCTTCCCTTATTAATCTTTCTGTTGGTGGTTCATCTATTTTTAATCTTGAATGACTATTAATAGACAGAACACAGGTTTGTTCTGCTTTTATTTCAGGAAGGTTTGACGTCTGAAGTCATGTTCTGACTGGTGTTATGTCCGACTGTAGATCCAGCTGGTGGACGATGGCGCCGACACGACGTCGCCAGAGACCCCGGAGCCAAACGCCAACAAGGTCCCCAAACGAGGTAAAATACATCTTTGGTCACATATTTATGAAGTGTCGACATGTTTATCTTTTAATATTTAGTTCAAGATGATCTCAAATAGACTCTATTTTCTATTTATATACTGAATTTAAATGGTTTGGTCCTTGATTCTGATCATAAATGTCCATCATTCATTAACTTAAACCTGCAGTTAAATTAATTAAGTTAAATTAAGTTAATTTTAATTGATGTCTTGGCTACAATGTATTGAATAAAAGTACGTTTATGTAAAGTTAATTATTGATGTAGTCAACTGGGTCAGATTTTTATAAGCTATTTTCTTTTTTTCCAGAAAACACAGAGACGTCGAAAACATCAAAGCTGGTGAGTCTTATTAAAAAATTGCATTAACTTTTAAAAAAAAAAAAAAGTTATAAAAAGTAAAATCTAATGCGTCACTCGGTTAAAATTATTTTCCACTTTTTTTAATTAAATAAACATTAAATCAGTTAAGGAAGTTTAGGTAATGCTCAACCAATTAGGATTGAATTTAAATTGAGAATGTTTTTTATTTTTAAACCAGAACCATTACCAAAACAAAATACATGAAAACTTATCTATTCTGTATGGATTAAAAAAACAACTACAAGACAAAATAAAGACATTTTTAAACACTTTTGTCTCTCAACATTTTGTATAAACACATTTGAATATAAATATAATTATAAATATAGATAAAATAAAAGTAAATAGACATAGGACATGAGTGACACTGTATTAAATAAAATGCAATTAAATCAAACGTGTTAATAACTAGTTCATATTTATTGTCTAAGATGTTTATATCAATTTGTATTATACGCTCAAATATATATTAATTCGTAAAACATTAATTTTTGATGTTAAAAAAATAAATTCTCATTTCAACCTTTAGGTGGCGGTGTTTACCCTTTTATGCCTTCTTTGCGCTGAGTATCTGTCTGTGGTTTCATGTTAAAGGATTAGTTCAAGTTCTTTTGATTTAAACTCAAGGGGTGTGTATTGTTATCTGTAGATAGTAAAGCAGAGGGATACGTGTTGGTCTGTGTATGTGTTGTCCACTAACAGAGCGTCTCCATCACCCTGACAATCCTTCATCCCTTCCTCAATTTCCTCCTCAATGCAGCGAGGATTGAAACCCAAAAAGGTGCTGCATGTTTCCCCGGTCTCGCTACAGAGCTGGACTTTAGCTTTAAAAAACAAAAGTGGTCACCGTGGTAACCACAGCTCTGGATGGCCTCGCTGCTGCATGGCCACAGCTTTTTGCTCTACTAGTGTTTTAGAGAGCGACATCTGTGTTTACATCCATGTCACATGACCTCGCGCTGTTGGCGTCCTGTCGTCCTGTCGCTCTGGCTGTTGTGTCTGATCCCGGAGCATGTCTTTGGTCGTGTGGTTCATCCGTGGGGTCAGAATATTGGTGGAATTTAACCTTTTAAATGTTGAAACTTTTAATCTTTTTTTTTAAGTTGTTTGCTTTAATAATTAAATTAAATAATTTATATATTAAAAAAGGTTGGATTTCTCTTTTCTGTTTTTAATCTAATGACATTTTTTTTTTAAATGTTCTTGTTCTAATAATTTTAAAATGTTTGATCTAAATTGAATAGTCTTTTAAATAAAATATAAAATGTTGTCACTATTATACCAACAATGTAATATTGAATTTTAAAAGGCTTTAGGGCTAAAGACTTTTAAAATGATTGAATTTAAATGTTTAACTTATTGAAATCTTTTTTTTAATTATGTTGTTTTTTAAGCATTTATTAATTTAATTCAATTATTTCTATATTGAAAGGTTAAAGTATTATTTAAAAAAAAAAAATTGAATTAAATATCCTTATTCAAATAATAATCTTTTTTTTTTTAATTTTTAATTTTTTTATTAATGCTCATTAAATTCTATTAAAAAACGTTGCCACTATTATAAAAACAATGTTATATTGAATTTTAAAAGGCTAACATTTTTAAATTCATTTAATTTAGAAAATCTATTTTTAAATTATTGGAATTCGGAATAAATTATGTAAGTAAGTAAGTAAGTAATTCTTATTTGTATAGCGCTTTTCTAGACCAGGGTCACAAAGCGCTTAAACAATCAAAACAATATTCAAAATCATTCATGTTTAGACTATTATTCCAACATTCATGATTTTTAAGCGTTTAATAATTACATTTAATTCTTTCTATATTTAAAGGTTTAAAGATGATTTTAAAAATAATAAATTGAAATATTTGAATATTTTCAAGATGAATGGATTAATATTCTTATTCCAATAATTTAAAAACTTCTAAATTGAAGCTTTTTTTGGTAGCCTTTACATTCACTCTAAAAATGTTGGTATAATCGTCCCAATATTCATTTTGTAACATAGAGTTTGATATTATCATTACAATATTTTAAAATAGTATTTTTAGCCTTTTAAATACAATATTAAAATGTTTGTATGAGTCAACATTTTTATATTGAATTTAAAAGGCTAGGAATAATTAAAAAATTAATTTAGAAAATGTATTTTTGAATTATTGGGTTAAGAATATCAAACTGTTGTGTTACAAATACATTAATTTGGACATTTTAAAAATGTAATTATAAATGTAACCTTTTAATATAGAAATAATTGAATTTAACTATTAAAAAACATCCAAAGTTTCAACATTTTAGATGTTAGATTAAACCATTCAATATTGTGATGTCACTGATTTACTTCTGTAGTGTGGAGCTAAAAATGTGGTGATTTTAGTTTGGCGTTTAGTTCTTTTGAGTTTTCTGTTTGATGAGTCACGGGGTCACTTTGAACCTTCAGAGTGACCTCAGTATATATTGCGGCTTTGCTCTCCGATGGTCGTATTTGCAAAAGTTTCAGCAACGAATCCTTTCACAAATGTGTATTTTCGTCTTCGACGTACAACAAACACACGGTTCATAACGATCCACTGAGCCGGAGCTAAATGTTAACTTGCTGAGTCACGCGGAGAAAAGAAAATGTCAAAAGTGTGTCCGAGCCGAAGTCCAGCGCTCTCTGATCCGCTCGCTCCTGCGGGGAATGGATTTCCTGTCAGTTGTGCTTTATTGTCATAATGGCGGCCGAGGTCTGCGTGGAAGCAGCAGCTCAAACGTAAAGTGGTGATCGAACTGAGCACGTGCGGTTTTTAAATGTCACATGCACACAATAACAGAAAGGAAAGTGGAAATCTTCTTTTCTTTCTATAAACCACTGATATATGTAATTAAATGAGAAGAAGAATAAAACAAATTAGGTTCTACTATAAGCTTTAAGGGTCCGGGCTATGTTATTAATGCTTATGACCCCAAAACCCATAATGCACTGCATTAGAATTATTTGATATTCCTTTATTCTTAACAGATTTGGGAACATTTGAGTTGTTTCTTTTGTGATTTATAGTTTATTTAATAGAATTTATTATCAACTATTAGGATATGCGAATATTCACGCAGTGTTCATTTTTACGTTGCAATTAAACCTCCGGCCACTAGGTGCAAGCAGTCATTACGTCCGCGACTGCTGTAGTAACAATGAAATTCTGTAAAATCCAGGCAATGACTGAGGACAAGAAGATACAGTCAACAGCAGCTTTTAAAGCTGATGTTTGGACATATTTTGGTTTGAAAACAAATGAAATCAGTTACGACTTCGTCAAGAGTCATGTGGTCTGTAAATTATGCAACACCAGAGTCAAGTACTGGACAATACTACAAATATATCGTTGTTACTACAGTATCACGATATATCGTATCGTTGCCCCTGCATCGTGATAGTTATCGTAGCGCCACACCTCTAGTACACATATTAAAAAAAATAATAACAAAAACAACAGTGAAGAAAAACAACGGTAGAAGAATACAAGTACAACACAGTACAGAAGTTAAAAACCCTAAAATACTAAGACAAGGACCCAGTAAATCTTAGCGTTCAGGATTACCATCTGGATCCTGGAAACTCTTTCTTGCTTAGTTTCTGTCAAATTATATGGATAAAATATGTATATCCTTCAGAAATATTGGATGAAAAAAAAAAATCACAATCTGTGTGTTAATGAGCTGCTTGGTGGAGTTCTGCGCTCACTCCAGGCTTTTCTACACATCTGTGTTCATCTACTCGTTCATTGTCACAAAGTCTGGTCTGAAAATTGTTTTTTTGATGGTTCATTCTTCGTGTTTCCCTCCATCAGTAAAAGCCCCACTTAGTCTCTCCTACTTAATATTTCAGCAGAACATATTCTGACTGCAGCATTCACTGTGTAATGGATCCATATCAACTGTCTCGCTTCCTGCTGACTCAGATATGAAACGTCATGGTTTTTATTTCACTTTTCAACTTGGCCTGCCATACAGTCGTTCACTTTCATCTCTGTGGTTGAGTTTTTTGTGTTTGTGTTTGATTTCACGCTGGCATCTAATTAGAACTTTAAGTGGATGAATCCTCTTCCATCTGCTCGTCGTCCTGCTGAGCAGCAGATTAGGACGTTTGTGTCAGACATTGTTAGAGCCTCTCAGCTGGATTGTTCTGGAGTATAAAAAACACGACTAAACCTTTCATACAACGCCATGGCAGTCAAACTTGTCATGTCACGTTTGATTTTTTGAATAATAAAATGGATAATGCTGCATTTTAAGCTAAGAAAACTAGCAAAAAATAGTAACACAACAACTTTATTTCAAGTGAATGTGTTGACAAAATGGTCATTCGATATTGTTTTAGGGTTACTATACATCCATCATCCCTTGTTCCGTTCTTAGTCAACGGATTCTCTTTTTTCCATGAGGCAACATCTGAATAGAGGAAGTTATTTTGTTGATTTTTAGCCATGTTTTTATAAAGTTATGTGATTTGTGGTCTTTGGCAGAGGTATGCCCTGCCTCAGTGCTTTTATAGTTTTTAACATTTTTAACTTATTTCATCAAAATATAAGAGGAAATAAAAAAGTAATGTGCAAAACACTTTATGGTAACTGCCCAGAGACTCTGTTATGTAATATTATTATACAACTTAAAAGAAAAATAACGTATCTACAATTATAGTCACTATTTGAACCCCCAGAGGAAAGAAATAATAAAAAAAAATAAAGCTGTAAAACTATTT
The DNA here is from genome assembly GCF_982586985.1 of Callionymus lyra. Lineage (NCBI taxonomy): Eukaryota > Metazoa > Chordata > Actinopteri > Syngnathiformes > Callionymidae > Callionymus > Callionymus lyra. The sequence continues at coordinate 12,599,031 of NC_141835.1, read as the reverse complement.
CCTGTACAAAGACAACATTTGACAACAAAATATAAGATGACATCAAAACAGTTATTATAAAACTTAAAAGAAAAATGACATTACTACATTATAGTCACTTTTTGAACCCCTAGAGGAAAGAAATAATGAAAAAAAAATAAAGATGTAAAACTTTTTTCTATACAAAGACAACATTTATAAAAACAAAATATAAGATAAACAGAAGATATAAAAATAGTAATTCAGAACATAAGTGTGCAAAACAAATAGTGTTATATGTAAACTCCCTGAGGCATAATTTGGGAGTTCATTATAAAACGTTTTTTTTAATTTTAAAGGAGACAAATATTGTCCCCTGGTGATATCACAAACCTTTTCAAATTTTGTAACCAAATTTTCAGAGAAAACATAAATGTGTAAAGATAATAATTAGCATTTAGCATTAGCAAGTAGCACATTTTCCCTGCTAAAACCATTTACCGTTCAAAGACAACATTTGAATAAAATAAAAATATAAGATGACATAAAAATAGGAATTCAAAACAAAAGGGTGCATCATGTGAGACCTTATATGGGGTTCATTATTTTATTTTGAAATTTTGATCAATCCATATTTTGTCTCCTGGTGATATGACGAACATTTTCAAACATTGTATCCAATTTTCAGAGAGAAAAATGATATTTAAAAATAAATCTGTAAAGATAATAATTAGCATTTTAGCATTAGCATGTAGCACATTTTCCCGCTAAAACGATTTACTGTACGAAGACAACAACTTTGTCATGGTAACTGCCCGAGAAATAATAGGTTCTCATAAATGAAATGATTTCGCCTAATTTTTAGACTCTTCCCGAAAAATGTAATAAAGCTAATAAAGAGAATAGCCTTGCATTAGAAACTACCCTCCCCCCCCCCCCCGCAATAACTATTTCCACTATTGTCCAAACTAATTTTCATTACAACCTAAAATATAAGACGACGTCTAAAAAGGAATTCCAAATAAAGGTGACAAAACGAGTGCATTATAAAACCTGACATGGCTTAAGTTAGCGACACGACCTGAATCCTCTCGTGGTGAACTCACGGAAATGTTAAAACATTCTTTCCAGAGAGAAAATAAAGGAATGTTTAAAAATAAAGCTGTAAAGGTGGTCATTAGCATATAAGCATTAGCAAGTGGCATCATTTCTGTACAAAGACAATATTTTTTCATTGAAAAATCAAAAGTAAACACAAGGTTAAGTAGGGACGTCGTGTAGGATCATCTTTCATGTTTGGTCGTTACTTCCTCACGATTCCACAGGTTTCATTAAGTCTGTTGTTAAACGACTCATTGAGCCCGAGGGAGGGACCGTCTGTCTGTTGCTAGGAGACGGCTTGAGGTTCGCATCCCTTGGTTTTGCATTTGTCTTCCTACCTCCTTTATTTTTCTTTTCATCGTCCAAGTCTCGTGTTTTCTGTCCCTGTTACTGATTCACTGACCAAACACCTCCCTCCCTGTGATGATGATGATGATGATGGGGAGGAAGAGGAGGAGGGAGGGATGTGGTCGCCCAGTGATGTAATGCCGGAGCATGACATCGGCCGGCAAATCACGGCGCGAGAGGGAAAGGGAGGAGGAAGGTTTGAGGGGCGGCGAGGCGTCTCCGGTGAAGCGAGGCAGCTCAAGGCGAGGGGGGGAATAATGTTCAGCGCTCCGAGAAGGGAAGCACCCGCGGATTACGAAGGGAAGGACGAGGCATGCAGGGAGAAGAGACGCAGTCCGGGAATCCAAATCGCAAGCAGCCATTTGCACCGTGTCTGACCGCTGGTGTTGTCTGTCTGTGACCGACCCTTGTCTTCTGTTTGTGTGTCCTCTCCTCTCGCTAATATGATGAGGCAGACGCCGCTCGCTCGGAAGGTACTCAACTTTATTCCATTTCGCTCGAGGGGAAGTTGAATGTCTTTGCCAGACTTGTTATGGGTGTGAGTGACATTTTGACTCGAGTAGGAAAAACAGGGCTGGAGCTTAGAAGAGAGAAAAAAAAAAACATTTGGGATTAGGAGGCTGTCGGATCTTATTTCGGGTACAGCTGTTAGCTCGTGCTAATTTCTGCTGAATGGATCCTTCGTTAATCCAATAAAGATCTCGTTTCCTGTCGTGGCTTGAAGATTTATAATTATATTTAAAAAAAAAGAAGAAGAAGCTTCTCCCTCTAATATAATGTCATCGTGAGATTATGATTGTGGCAGTTTTCTCGCTAATCCAGCTCTCAAGAATCTCATAACCTCATTTCGGAATCCACAGAGAGATTCATAATAACATCAAAGTCTTTTTTTTTCCGTTGGTAATTCAAGCCGCGATCCTACGGAAAAAATAGGTGAAAGGACGTGAAATGATTCGATTTATGATTCGAGATCCTTGAGAGTGTTTTCTAATGTTTTTAGTTTAGGTTATTCATCGAGGATTCTGATTTCGATTAATTGTTGACATCCAAAATGTCTGATCTTTATCTTGTCTTTATAGGTCTTTGTTCGTCTACTTTGATTTTTATGTTATCGTGCATTGATATGTTCTTTAAAAATGACACAATGTTTAGGTGTAAACATAGAAAAGAGGTCATTTATAATGGCTCACATGTGAATTATTGTTATTTTTAATGACTTATTGCTTGTTTTTGTTGTGACTTAAGCTGCTATCACGATACAGTGACCCGTAAACTTGTCTCTGGGGTGATGTTCGATGGTGTCTGGAGGTTGAATGGCCTCCTGTGTCTGCTACAATGGTTTTCGGCAGCACCAGTCACAGGGTTGTAGACCGAAGCTCTGGTCATGTGACATTTTTTTAATGTGACCCTTTTGTCTTTTTCTTGACTACTAACCCTGGCTGTTTGTTTCCTGCCTCCCCCGACCCTCTTGACCCTTGACCTCGCCTGCCTCCTCTCCTCCTCTTCCTCCTCTCCTTCTAAGACCACGGCCAGAAGGCCCAAGGTGAGCCTTTCTGAGATCTTCTGGGCTCCTTTTGATGCACTGACAGTAACAAAACTAACCTTCACCGACAGATAATATATTAACATGTGTAGAAATGCTTTTATTTCATCTGGTGGATTGTTATTGAATTGTTTTTATTTTCGTAGTCGTTTATTTACTCATTTCACAATTTCTAGATATTAACAGTTTTCTTTGTGTGTTTTGTTATGGAAGTATATATCAGTGCCATCAAGATAGTTACTTGTTTAATCTTGTAATTCAAATGTTAAACTTAGAGGGTTTTTTTTAATTTAAAATTAGGTTTTCTTTAGCATTAAATTGTTTTGAAATACTTCAATTCAATAGTTTTTTTCAAGGTCAAATAAATGAGTTGTTTTCTTCTAAATTAATTATTTTTTAAATCGTCGTTTTTTTTTTTTAATGTAGATTTATTCTTGTCCAATATTTCACATGAATGATCGTCCGATTGGCCGATAATCTGTAACGCTGTCTAGTGGAACTATTATACCAACATCAAAATATGGTATTAAAAGGCTAAAAATTATAAAGATTAAATTCATAGAATGTATTTTTGAATCCCTGGAAAATAATTTCAAATTCTACGTTTAAAAAAAACAACACATTCCTTTTGAAAATATTGTAATTTTATTTAGAAAAAAGGAAAATTCAACATTTAAATAAAATAAAATATTGAATTAAATTATTATTTAAAATCTCTCAATTTTAAGAGTAAATTTAATGTGTTGATTTAAGTGTGTCTTTAATAGATCTTGTACGTATCCGCCTCATTTTTCTGGTGATGAAACATTGTTTATCAAAACCACGCCCATTCTGCTGTGATTGGTCAAGAATCGATCTTTGTGACAGCGATTCCTAGAAAGTCTCCAACTCCACGGGACTCGTTGTATAAACAAAGCAGGGTGTGATTACAGCTGGCTTGAGGAAAAGTGAATAATACATAATTACATCAATAATGAACTCTCGTAACCTCTCGTTCGCCCAGATTTAGTGTTAATTCCACCTTTTCAATATCCTGGTACCACTGATCTACTTCCATAGTAACAACACATCTTTAAACTAATGCAGTTCTCCATGAAGCATTAAAAGTGAACGTTCACATAACTCACTCTTCTCGCAGCAGCCGAGTCGACCCACCAGTGGGAAGGTTCCGCCGTCCGGATCCGCATCCGCCTCGGCCGGAGAGATGAGCAGCAGCGAAGCCAGCACTCCGGCCCAGACCCCCCTGGCCGCACCGGTCATCCCCACCCTCCACTCACCTGGAACCCTTCCAGCCCCGGTTCCCAGCAAGGTCAGCAGCGAAAAAGCATCGATTCTAAGCCACAAACGCGAGCCGATACGAAGCTGAGACGCGAACAGGAAGTGGACGCAGCTGCCAAATTAACATCAGCAGCACAGTCGCCCGAGCAAACACTTTTTTAGCCTCAGCTGTCAGTGACCATCACTGTTCACAGCCTCGTGAAGAAATACACTGACGCGACACGAGGCACGACAGGAAGTGCATCCAACCATGATGTCATCACACGACCGATGCTCTTTAATTTAATCTCTTGTATTTTCTTTTAGCTTTTATTGCTATAAAGTAAAATCAGAGACGACTGGTTTCTAATATATTTAGAACATTATTATTCATTTTTAATTAAATTTTTCCACTGTAAGTAAGTAATTAATTTTTATTTGTATAGCGCTTTTCCAGACCAGGGTCACAAAGCGCTTAAACTATCAAAACAATATTCAATAAAGTATATATTTTAAAGATCAAGATAAAACTGATAACACAACAGGAGTTCCAGAAAATCAAGGAAAAGCCTGAACAAATAGAAACGTCTTAAGATTCTGTTTCTTAATACTGTGTCCAACTCTAGTTTGGGAATGTTAAATTACCTTTAGTTTAAAAAAGTAGATTTCCTGACTAGAAAAAAAAAAGAAATGTAAAAGAAATACAAAAAGTATAGTCTTAAACTAATAAAAAATTGTGTTGTAATTTTAACGTTTAACTTTACGCTAATATTTGTTAAATTATCTTGGAATTTAATGCTGAAACTCCCAAGAAGAAATGATAAATACTTGATGTATTTAGATTTGTTTAAAGTGTACTCTACTCTGGTTTTTGGAATGTCACAGATTTACTCTGGAATTAAGTATTAGAAATATATAATCGGTGATTAAACTACAAATAATCTTGTGATCTACTTTTCCTTTCCTTCACTGCCACAAAATTAATAATCATTGGGAATGTTGTAAGTAAGTACGTAATATTTGTATAGCGCTTTTCTAGACCAGGGTCACAAGGGGTTTAAATAATCAAAACAATACCCAATAAAATATATACATATATTAATATATATAAAATATATATATAATATAATATATACCATATAATATATCAAGACAAAACCAAGTCAAACACAGAAGAATCAGAGAATCAAGGTAAAGCCTGCACGAATAAAAGTGTCTTAATTCAGAATTTTAAAGTTGTCTGGGAAATGTGAGTTCTTCTACTAGAGCAGCTCAGAATTCTGGCTGCAGAGTTTTGTATTAAGAGATCCTTCTTTTGCTTTAATTCCTGGAGTGTCGACCAGTCTTTTAAACATGGGATGACTAGTTGTAGGTCAAAAGGTCATTCGTTCACCATACGTTGTTGATTTGTGTCGCTGGCGTCGCCTACGTTCATCGGGTCTGATGAATGTTTTCTGCTCACAGGACGGAATCCCGATGGAAGTGCAGGTGATGTTGCCGAAGTGTTGATTTGATTTCACGTTTTAACACCCGGTCCAAGGTGCGACTGCTCGTCTTAGAGAGAGAAGCGCGAGAAACTCACGCATGACGGCAAAAAATAACAGTGTGACTTTGTCAAGTTGATGCTCGCGTGTGCGTTTGTTGCTTCCTCCTGGAGAAGTGTGAGTCTTGTTGCAGTTTGTGTGATCATTTTCTGCCGTCTCAGGAAGAAGAAGCTCTGCGAGCTCAGGTGAAGGATCTGGACGAGAAGCTGGACACCCTGAAGATGAAGAGGACGGAGGATAAAGCCAAACTGAAGGAGCTGGAGAAGCACAAGATCCAGCTGGAGCAGCTGCAGGAGTGGAAGAGCAAGATGCAGGAGCAGCAGGCGGAGCTGCAGAAGCAGCTCAAGGATTCCAAGAGGGTAAATTATTCTTCCTTTAAGACACTAAATCCAAAGAATGTCAACCGTCGAAAGCGATAAAGTCCATATTTTTTCAAGCGAAAGCATTTGAAAAATAATAATATTTACAATGTTTTTTAATTAAGTTTATATGGTCTTGTTTTAATGTTTGTTCTCTAAATTAGTTTAATAAAATACTTAAATGATAAAGATAAAATGTATTATGTCGAAGCCTTTCATCCAAATCTGTGGTCACTGATGAAAAATAATAATGTTATCACTGATATAAAATGGTGCCTTTGTTAAAAAAAAAATCAAAAGAAAAAGATAAATCAATCAATGTATTGTTAAAAACATCATAGTAATCATCAAAGATAGTAATTCTTAAGTTAAAACAGGAATATTTTTCTTAACAAACAAGTGAATAATAATTAAATAATAAAATCTTATATATACAATAATATTTTAAATAAATAATTAAATATATGTTAATAATACATATTGTATAGTAGTTAAAATGTAAAACTGGTGTGAGAAAAAAGAATTAATATAGTAATATATTTAAATAAATTAAATAATGTCTTTTAAAAACAAACTGTTTCTGATGATAAGATAAGAGTAAAATATAAAACAAAATGATTAAAAGAACAACAGTGAGAAAGAGGATAAAGTCCAAACTTCAAAATGGAATTGAACAAAAGATCATGTATATATTGTGTCCTAAAAATGTAAAACAAAATACATACTTTGAAATGTATGTACAATTTATTAAATATATTAATACAAACTGTTTTTGTTGATAAGAAAGGAGTAAAATGTAAAAAAAAGGATTAAAAAAACAACATGTAATGTAAAATGGATTTGAATAGATGAATGAAAAGAAGAAAATAATAATAATAATAATATCACTGATATTGTTCCTTCGTATAAAATAGTTTAATAAATAATAAAATGATTGTCTTGTTACTTGTGCGAGAATGAAGGATAAATTCAGTAATAAATAGTAAGTCATTTACTTGTAATGTATGTAAACCTTAGTCAAATCCTTTAAAACAAACTGTGATGATTGTGATGATAAGATTAGGGTAAAAGAAAAAGAAAGGATTCCCAAAAAAAAACATGGGAGAAAACAATGTGTCCAAAAGTTCAAATCTAAATTTAAAAAAATGTAAAAACAGTGGCCTATTACAACTAAATGTTCTTTCTGTGTGCAGGAGGCCAAAGAAGCTCAAGAAGCCAAGGAGCGCTACATGGAGGAGATGTCCGACACGGCCGACGCCATCGAGATGGCGACGCTGGACAAGGAGATGGCCGAGGAGCGGGCGGAGTCGCTGCAGCTGGAGGTGGACTCCATGAAGGAGAAGGTGGAAGAGCTCACCATGGACCTGGAGATCCTCAAACACGAGATTGAGGAGAAAGGTAGAGGATGGGTTTTGGTTGGAATTATATTTTTACTCAAATAAATAAATAAATAAAAACAATGACGATGAAATCTTGGTTGTGTTCCAGGCTCAGACGGAGCAGCGTCCAGCTATCATGTCAGGCAGTTGGAGGAGCAGAACGGTCGGCTGAAGGAAGCCCTGGTCAGGTTCGTTGACACTTCATGAGAAATTGGGAATTATAGAAAAAATAATAAAGCTCCTAAATCAGAGGTTTCTCCAAACACATTTTTATAGTAGAGTTCATGCGCAGAGCAAAAAGTATATATTTATATAAAAGTAATATTATAATTTTAAAAAACTGTAACACAAAGTTTGTGTTTTATTGTGATATTATTTCCCGAATTCCTTCAAATATTTTTTTTCTTTTGTTATTGGAATTGCCTTTAAATTGTTGACATCGATTTTGTCTCTTCCATCACTTGTGTTTATCCTGAAAACTTTTAAAAATCCATAAAAACATACTTTGATACTTTCTAATACTTTGAATTTATTCTATTACAACCATCTGGCGGAAGATAATGATGTAAATGTATATATAATTAATTATAATTAAATAATAATAAAAAACTAAACAAATGTAGCATTTGAAAAATAAACAAAAAAATAAATAAAACGTTTTTTTCCCTCTTGTTATTGGAAGTATTGGAAATCTATAAATAAATAAAAAAAACGGGCTAAGAAAAATGATATAAATGTATGTACAATTGCAACGAGAACCATAATTAATAATTTATAGTAAATAATAATAAAAAGATCAAGTGAAAACGAAATATAGCATTTGAAAAAATAAGCAAAAAATATACATAAAAAAACACTCATTTGTTCTTGCTTCAGGATGCGTGACCTGTCGGCCTCAGAGAAGCAGGAACACTTGAAGTTGCAGAAACAGATGGAGAAGAAGAACGTGGAGCTGGACGGCTTCAGGGGACAGAAGGAGAAGCTGCAGGAGGAGATGACGGCGGCGGAGAAGACCATAGACGAGCTGAAAGAACAGGTTTTTTACACCCGAGACTCCATCGAACTTCTTCGAATGTACTTCACGTTCTCTCCATGGACGGCAGGTGGACGCAGCCTTGGGTGCCGAGGAGATGGTGGAGACTCTGACGGAGAGAAACCTGGACCTGGAGGAGAAGGTTCGAGAGATGAGAGAGACGGTGATCGACCTGGTGAGCAAAGGAAACAAGTCGTCATCTGACGTTAATCAGTCAATTAATATTGATCAATATTTCCACTACTTCTTATGCCTTAAAAAGTGGAAATGCACAAAGACGGTGTATACCTCTGCCAAGGAGCTAATTTAACTTTACAGGAGCCAAACATACAATCATTCAATAAAAACGTCCATCACTGGCGCATGAAATAGTACTTTTCTTAAACAGAAACCTGAGCAAAAGTGAACGTTAGCTAACGACATTAGCTAAGCTAGCATTCTTGATAACTCACTACTTTTAAAACTTCGAATAATCAGTTTAAACACATTTTATTACAACAATCACTTGGAAATATGTCCTTGCTTAGGAGCAACAGTCTGGAAGGATTTCTCTCCTCTGGTCCTGAACCGTGTTCAGGAACCATCAGTAGATTCTGATCCACAGACCTCAGAGCCCGAGCTGGGGTGTAAGTCTGGATCAGATCACTGATGGAAGGTCTGACCATGAATAGATCTGAAAGTAAGAACCAGAATTTTAAAGTAGATCATGAAACAAACTGGCAGCCAGTGAAGAGTTTTAAGGATCGAGGAAATGTAAGTTCTTCTACTAGAGCAGCTCAGAATTCTGGCTGCAGAATTCTGTATTAACTGCAGGCGAGACAGATCCTTCTTGTTTAGACACCAAAATAAACTGTTACAATAGTGTAATCGACACAAACACATGGATTACAAGCTCCAGATCGTGTTGTGACATCATTTTCATAAGTGTAGAGATATTTTATTGTTCAAAAAAACTCATGTAGCTTATATATGTTATGTATTGATACGGCTGTTTGTTAATTTGTGCATTTTTTTTGGCATCTGTGCAGAATTACTTGTCTACCAACTGAAGAATAGTTATAAAGGTGAAGGAAATCCAAATGTTTCCAGGAAGCCATCAACGAGATGAACGACGAGCTGCAGGAGAACGCCAGAGAGACGGAGCTGGAGCTCCGAGAGAACCTGGACCTCGGCGCCGCTCGAGTCCGGGAGTCGGAGAAGAGAGTGGAGGCGGCTCAGGAGACCGTGGCCGACTACCAGCAGACCATCCAGAAGTACCGCGAGCTCACGGCTCACCTGCAGGTCTTCGTCTCATCTGGTTCCTTTGCGGTTGTTGGTTCCTCACACTAACCCAGCTCACACGTCCCTGACCACAGGAAGTCAACCGAGACCTGACGAGCCAGCAGGAGGCGTCGGCCGAGCAGCTGCAGCAGACGCCCGCGGAGATGTTCGATTTCAAGATCAAGTTTGCGGAGACGAAGGCGTACGCGAAGGTCAGCGACGTCATCGCGTTGTCACAAATGTTTAGCTTCTACCTAACTGACCAAGCATAGATGCTATGATGGTGTTTTTGTGATCATGAGAAAATATAAACTGATGGAATTACAATTATTTACTTGTACTTTTTGCAATAATTAAGAAGAAAATATGAAACAGAAAAGATCTTACGGTGATTTTGAAATAGTTAAAAATATGATAGAATTCAGCTTAATTTATTTAATCATTCTTGTAATACAAATATTAATAATATTTTAGCTTAATTCTTTGCCATATAAAAAAACTTTAATAATTTATGTGTACTTTGTACAATAAAAAAGGAATATTAAATTATTTTGCAATAGTTTACGCAATAAAAGGAAAATAGAAAACTCAAATTAATTTTGTGTATTTTTCGAAATAATTAAGAAATATCAAAACCTTAAATATGAATACATTATTTTTTTTACATTTGTAATAAATGAAAACTAAAATAATATTAAACTCAAATGATTTAAGCAATAAGGAATATTAAAATATTTAATAGGAATTATTTTTATTGTAATTTGTATTATAGTTAATAAATATAAAACAATTTAACTCAAATAACTTATTTAAGTGTATTTTCTGCAATAATTAATAAACATAAAATAAATAAATTAAGTTTCATATATTTGTAATAAGTGAAAACTAAAATAAATTTAATCATCAATCATTTTTCCAATAAATCAAACGTATAAAATATTCAACTTGAACTATTTAAGTATCATATTTGCAATATTTGAAAATAAAAAGCTCAAATTATCCAGTCAAATCAAACATTTAAAAGTATAGATTAAGTATTATTTATAGCTGGTAACTATTCTTGTTAAAAACAAATCAAATGTGTTCCAGGCCATCGAGATGGAGCTGAGGAAGATGGAGGTCGCTCAGGCCAACAGACACGTTTCCCTTCTGACCGCGTTCATGCCGGAGTCCTTCCTTCGCCACGGCGGCGATCACGACTGCGTCCTGGTGCTGCTGCTCATCCCCCGACTGGTGTGCAAGGTGAAGATGTTAGGCCTTGACTGAAGTCCAACAAGTTCATTAAAAGAATGATATTGAGAGAGAATTAAGGATGTAAATGAGTTAAATATTGTGTTTCAAGGCGGAGTTGATCAGCAAACAGGCGCAGGAGAAGTTCGACCTGAACGAGAACTGCACTCAGAGGACTGGACTGCGAGGGAGCGTCGGGGAGCAGCTGAGTTTCGCCGGCGGCCTGGTCTACTCACTGAGCCTCCTGCAGGCCACGCTGCACAAATACGAGCAGTGAGTCTCCGTCTTTTAAGGAAGGACCTCCTTTTTTTACATTTTTTTTTTTTAAATCTCTCGTTTCCCGTCAGAGCCCTGACCCAGTGCAGTGTGGAGGTCTACAAGAAGATCGGCTCCCTGTACCCGGAGATGAGCGTCCACGAGCGCTCCCTGGACTTCCTGATCGACCAGCTGCACAAGGACCAGCTGGATGAGACGGTCAACGTGGAGCCGCTGACGAAGGCCATCAAGTACTACCAGGTACTGACCTGGCATGATCGCTCCGGCCGTAAATATGCGTTTATAGTCGGAATCTGATGATATGTATCACAATACAGTATACAATAGTAAACAGTACAATTTATTATGGTTCTATAGTAACAAGGATATATGTGTAGTATTGTCGAGTACTTGACTCTAGTGTTGTAGAATTTACAGACCGAATGACTCTTGACGAAGTTGTAACTTCATTTGTTTTCAAACCAAAATATGTCCAAACATCAGCTTTAAATGCTGCTGGACTCACTGTATCCTCTTATCCTCAGTTGTAACTGCTTTCATTTGTTTTCAAACCAAAATATGTCAAAACATCAGCTTTAAAAGCTGCTGGAGTCACTGTATCCTCTCGTTCTCAGCCGTAACTGCTTTTATTTGTCTTGAAAAAAAAAATGTCCAAACATTGTCACTGTATCCTCTCGTCCTCAGTCATCACAGGGATCATGCAAGATTCTTGCTTCTTGGAGGTTTAATTGCAACACAAAAATTAGCAAATTCCATAAATATTTGAATCTTAATTGTAAATAAAAAAAAGAAAATTTAAACAAACTTTATTGAAATATATACCTTAGATGAAGTAAAATATGATTATAGAGACAGAAAATATATATTATGATAATTATTCATAAATAATCGATATAGTGCTGTTGCATATCGATATGGTATCATGAAAAAAGTATTACTATATTTAACCCCTGTGTGACCCGAAGGCCCGAAAACAAATGTGTTTGTAGTAGCCCTTGTGCTGTCTTTGGGTCAAGATGAACAACCTCCCTGGCTTCCATAAATACATATGCAGTGATGTAGGTCGTTGACCTTGACCCAGAGACAAGGGATACCACAAACACATTTATTTTTTGGGACCTTCAGGTCAACGTGACCCTGAGATAACACAAAGATTAAATGTTCAACATTGATTCTTGTGATTCCAGCAACTCTACAGCATCCATCTGTTGGACCAGAGCGAGGACTCGACCGTGCAACTGGCCGACCACATCAAAGTGAGAATCCAACCCGCCAATCATCTCACGACCATCTCGGCTCTTTTCTAACCGAACCTCTCTTGCGACTCAGTTCACTCAGAGCGCTCTGGACTGCATGGCGGTGGAGGTGGGGCGTCTGCGCGCCTTCCTGCACGCGGGTCAGGAGAAGTCCGACCTGGCGGTGCTGCTCAAGGACCTGGAGACGTCCTGCAGCGACATCCGACAGTTCTGCAAGAAGATCCGTCGCAGGATGCCCGGAACCGACGCGCCCGGCATCCCGGCCGCGCTCACCTTTGGACAGCAGGTGGCGCCATCTACGGGGATCTATTTTTTGTGAAAATGGGTCCATCTAAATCCTGTTCCCGCAGGTGTCGGACACGCTGTCGGACTGCAGGAAACACCTGACCTGGGTGGTGGCGGTTCTACAGGAAGTGGCGGCGGCCGGAGCCCAGATGATGGCGCCTCTCGGCGAGCAGGAGGGACTGGCGGCCGTCAAGCTGGAGGATGTGGCGTTCAAGGCCGGAGAGCAGGTACCTGAACGCAACACGGAGGCGACGGATTGTGGATTAACTTTTGCTTTTTTTTGGTCTCTAGATTTATGGATCTCAGGGCACGAACCCCAACGATAGCCTGCGTCAGTCCTGCAGCATCGTCATAGCAACCATGAACAAGATGGCCACGGCCATGCAGGAGGGAGAGTACGACGCCGACAAGCCTCAGAGCAAGGTGAGGAGTGGAGGCGGGAGAAGATATACGGAAGTACATCAGGGCCATCAGAAAATTGAACTTTTCAAATGTTAGAAACTTTTTTTTAAGAATTGAATTATTATTTAAAATTAATAATGTCTTTATTGAAAAGTTTACATTTTTTTGGACCGATGCCATGAACTAGAAGTGTCTATTTTCAACAATCTGTGGATACTATACGTATCACGATACAGGGTCAACGATACGATATATTGCAATACTGTAGTAACAAGTTTATATGTGTAGTATGGTCAAGTACTTGACTCTGGTGTTGCAGAATTTACAGACCACGTGACTCTTGACGAAGTCGTAACTGATTTCATTAGTTTTGAAACCAAAATATGTCCAAACATCAGCTTTAAAATCCGCTGGAGTCACTGTATCCTCTCGTCCTCAGTCATACCCAGAAAATACAGACCATATGACTCTCGACAAAGTCGTAACTGATTATATTAGTTTTCAAACCAAAATATGTCCAAAAATCAGCTCTAAAATCTGCTGAAGTCACCGTATCTTCTCGTCCTCAGTCATCGATGCAGATCTTGCAGGAGAAATTGAATAATTACTTTGAAAATTCTCAAAATGAATGGCTTTTTTTTTTTTCCATTAGAGTTTGATATTTTAATTCTAATAAATCCAAATCAAACGTATTAAATTTTGAGTTTTTTCAAATTTGTAACCTTTTAAGTTAAATATAAAACTTTGTGATGGTCTTTGCGTCGTATAATTGGCTCAAAACTCGATCCAGCAGCTCGATGCTCCTTTGCTTCCGTCTGATTGGTCCTATTATAACAACATTTTGATATTGAATTTAAAAGGCTTTGAATTTAAAAATATTGAGTTTAGAACATTCGTTTTTTGATTTTTTAAATCAGAATATTAAACTCTGTGTAAAAAGTTAATAATTTAATTGAAGGTACAACAATGTTACGTTCAAACCTTCAACATTCTGACGATGAACCTTCTAATCCGCTCAGAACCCTCCGCCCGTGGACCTGCGAGCGTCGGCGCTGCGAGCAGAAATCACCGACGCCGAAGGTCTGGGCATGAAGCTGGAGGACCGAGAGACGGTGATCAAGGAGCTGAAGAAGTCGCTGAAGATCAAGGTGAGGGACGAAGAAGTCGACCAGCGGGTTTAAAACAAAAAGGTTCTCAAACCTTCTCGTCCTCAGGGAGAAGAGCTGAGCGAAGCCAACGTCCGCCTCAGCCTCCTGGAGAAGAAGCTGGACAGCTCGTCCAGAGACGCCGACGAGCGCGTGGAGAAGATCCAGACGCGCCTGGACGAGACCACGGCGCTGCTGAAGAAGAAGGAGAAGTGAGATCACGATCCGCCGCCGTCCTCTGATGCTTGTCGTTCACGCCCGTCGTTCACGCCCTTGTTTTGTGCAGAGAGTTCGAGGAGACGATGGACGCGCTGCAGGCCGACATCGACCAGCTGGAGGCGGAGAAGGCGGAGCTGAAGCAGAGGATCAACTGTCAGTCAAAGATGACCGTGGACGGACTCAGAGGCAGCGGCCAATCAGGAGTCGCCTCCATCGTTTCTGGCACGACAGGAGGTGAGACTTGTTTGTTTACAGATAGAGTCACATATTTTTTCAAGTTTAATTTATTTTTTATTCATATTAATATTACTTTTTATAATTACAATTTAAATGTATTCTTTCGATATTAATTGTAGAGATTTTTATTTGAAAAGGTATATTTTCAACTTATTTTAATTATTTATTTGTTATTTTATACTAGTCCAATTATAGTTCCTGATATAAAATAGTTTTAAAAAAGATTAAAAACAGTCCATATGTATATTTATAAAACTATTTTTTTAAAATATATTTTAACAAAAAAAGGTCAATAATAATTAGTTTTTTAATAATTATTTAATATTTTAACGAAAAAAAAAAAGTTAAATAATTCCTTATTTAACATGAATGTCATTTAATTTTTTTATTTATAAATAATAAAACAAATATTATGAATGTTTTTTTTACTGTATTAATTTATTTTATTTTTTAATAAAAAGGAACAGATCTAATTTAAAACATTTTACATTTTGGACTCACAACTGTTGTGTACAAATACAATAATATTGTTTTGTTATTGTTAAAAGCCTCTAGAGCTGCTCAAGTAAATGTGATTAATATGAATCTTTATCTTCTTCTCTCCGGTGGACCAGCAGAGGAACAGAAAGGTTGGAGCTGCATGTTGATCAGGGCATGAACACAAGTGTTGCTCGTCTAATATTCGTCGTGTTGTTGCTGCATGATGTGGTCGTGGATCTGGAGGTCAAGGGTCGTGAGCTTGTCTCTTCTCTCCAACAGTGAACCTCCTCCCCGGCGTGACCTCTGACTCCGGCCTGCAGGTGATCGACTCGCCGCTGCTGAGTCGGCAGATCGAGGCTCAGAGACTCTGCATCAAACAGCTGAAGAACGAGAACAACCGACTGAAGGTACGAATCCCTGTGACGACATAGAAGCAAATCATGGTATTTATCTCATTTTATTTATTTTTAAAAGCAAGGTTTTGGACGGAACACTTGACTCTTTAAACAAACCATATTGAATTAAATCAGTTTAAAAAGTTCATTTCATTGATTTGATTTTAAACTTTTTTTTCTTTTTTTTATCAAGTAATATAGTTGTTTTGACAGAGGTGTGTGTTTTTTATAAACTTTCCTCTATTTAAATGTATTTTTTAACCACAAATGTAAATTATTAGTTGTTTCTCTCCTTAAAAGTTAATTAAATTGTATTATTTATCAAGTAATATGGGTTTCTTGACAGAGGTGTGTGTTTTTTATTACTTTTTCTAGTATTTAAATGATTTTTTTTAACCACAAATGTAAATTATTAGTTGTTTCTCTCCTTAAAAGTAAATTAAATTGTATTCTTTATCAAGTAATATAGGTTTCTTGACAGAGTTGTTTGTTTTTTATCGCTTTTTCTAGTATTTGAATGAATTTTTTTAACCACAAATGGAAAATGTGATGTTTCTCCTTAAAAGTTAAATTAAATTGTATTTTTTGTATTTTTAAACAATAGTAATAAGTTTTTTTGATAGAGGTCTGTGATTTAACAAACTTTTCTAGTATTTAAATGTTTTGTTTTTTTAACCACAAACGTAAAGTATGTGATGTTTTTATCTTCTTAGAATTTAATTAAATTGTATTTATTATATTTTTATCAAGTAATACAAGTTTCTTGATAGAGTTGTGTTTTTTTTTCCCATGTCCTTTTCTAGTATTTAAATGTATTTTTAAACAATCAACTTTAAATATGTGTTGATTTTCTCATCTTAAAACGAATTAAAACTTTTTTTTTTGATCAAGTAATATTTGTGTTTTTGTATTTTTAACCACAAATCGATGTCATTTTTCTCTTCTTAAAATTAAATCAAATTGATTCTATTGATCAAATAAATTGAATACAAAATATTGTTTTTTTAAAATGTCTCTCAGGCAGAGAAGATGCGCGCGCAGCTGGCGTCCTTGCCGCCGCTGCACGTGACCAAACTGCCCTGCAGAGAGAACCGAGAGGTTCTCTCCAGCGCCCTCTACCGGAAGACCGACCAACTGCTGGAGACTCTGCTGCAGATGAGCGCCAACGTCAAGGTGGTTGACGTCACCGGCAAATCTCCAGGTACCGAAGAAATAAATCATTTTTATAATAAAATAAAATCGTCACCAAATAGTTTTGGATAATTAAAGATATAAAGGTTGTATAAGAAATAAACAAGTTATTTTGAATTTGATTAAGAGAAAACTATTTAAAATTAATCATAACATTTACTCCACTTATGTTTATAAATCAATTCATTTAACATGTTTTTAAATTAAAAATATTCTGCATTGTTTAGTTTCCAAAACAGAATAAAAAGACTGTTTTTGTTTAGTTACTCTTAATTTCAATAATAAATTATATTCTATATATATATATATATATATTCTATGATCTAAACCATTTGCTCTGAATTTTTTTTTTCACAAATTAAAAAAATGCATTTCAAATTTTAACATTTTAATTTGCAAATTCAAAAACTTAATGAACTAATCAAAGGATTAAAGGTAAAAAAGCTAATTATTTATATGACTTAAAATAATAACTTAAATAATTACGCAAGAATGTATTATGTTTATATTAATATTTTATACTTTGATTTTTGGTTTAAAGTCATGTTTCAATCGTTAGTGAAAAAAATACAAAGAACGCTCCAGAGTGTCATGTGACACAGAACGAACCAATCAGGAGGTCGAATGTAAGGGTTTGTTTTTTTGTGCTGCAGTGACACCTAGCGCTCAACTCCTGGAACAGACGGCCAGAATACAGTCTCTGCAGGACACCCTGGACAGACTCAAGGTCAGTCCTAGATCCCGCTGAACCCAAAGCTCGTAGATAACGGTGTGTGTCGTGGTCAGGGCGAGGTGGCCGAGCACGTGGTCAAGCAACAGCCCGGCGCGCGAGCGACGTCCGACTTCGCCACCTTCCCGTCCTCCGCCTTCGTCAAGGTGGGTGTGGTCTCTCGGCGGCAAGGGGGGCGGAGCTCCGGTTGAAAACCTCGTGTCTCTTTTCAGGCGACGGAGGAGAAGCAGTCCGACGCCGTCCTGGTGGGCCGGGTCATGGTGCCGTGTCCCCGCGGGCAGGAGCAGGTCCACCGCCTGGTCCTGTCCCGGTGTCAGCTGCAGCGAGTCCACAGTCTGCTGAGAAGCTGAGGGGGGTCACGTGACCCCCAGACCCAGGTGTAGGTGTTTGTTCTGGTGTCGCTTCGGTTTAGTTGCATGAAGTTCTCGACGCTCGAAGATCAATCCGCGACACAAACTAGTGTTTTTTTTTTTTTTAACGTGATAAACTTTATTTATTCTGATTAATTTATAGAGTTTAACTGGTGATTTTAAATCGTAGTCGTCCGCGCGTCTCTATGTGTGCGTCTAGAGTGTCCCCTGCCTCTCGCCCTAACTAGCTGGGATTGACTCCGCCCCCCCCTCGCAACACCTGGTGACGTGAATATTGATATCTTGTCGTCTCCGGGTCGTGTTGTGCTTCTCAGATGAAACAGTATTATCCAGAAATATTTAAAGTTTTTTGCACATCCTTTTGAATTTTACGTCTTTTTGAAGGCGACTCCATGAAGGGAACGAACTCGTCGGATTGTTTTTGCACATTTTTCTTGATTTTATTTATCAGACGAAGAAAAATCTACTGAGCCTTAAACCTGCTGAAGCCTTCGAACCGCTTTGAACCGCTTTGAACGACAAATGTGTGTTTTTATATGACCACAACCCTGCAGATCAATAAAGAGTCTCGGAAGGTGACCGGACTGACATGTAAAAAAAAAAAAAGTGTGTCAAATCATGAATAAATAGAGTTAGAATCGTCACTTCCACGCCGACCTTCTCTTCTCCAGGACTCGGTTCTGGATTCTCTGCAAGACAACAACAGCGTTTTCACTCGACGTGACACGGAAACGTTTTGATAACAGTTTAAAATCTGCAGATGAAGAGAAAAAGGCAGTTGCTAGTTGACCTTCTGACCCCTGACCTCCCTTGAACATGAGTTTGAACGTGAGCTGCCATCCCTTCTCACGTTGAAGAGCTCCGAAATAATGCTTTGCCGCCCAGCCAGCCGTCAATCATAGACATGGCAACATAGACTTTAAACACAGTATAGCAGCGACCCATCAGCAGTGTGTACAGAGGCATCATGGGAGTTGAGATGATGGTAAGTAAACACTGCGATTTGTGTAAAAAGAATATTCCACACGTAAAGGTAAGCAAGTTATAGTATTTTAACGCTGACTTAGTGTAGGTACGGTTAAGGTTACCTTGTTGTAGACGAGAGCGTTCAGTCGATACGAGTCGTACGCTGCTCTTCTTCTCTCCTCCTCTTTCTTTCGCCGAACCTCCGGCAGACTCTGGTAGATCCTGCAGGAGATTCAAACTTGAACATTCATGAAGGCCAGAGACGAGGGTGTGGGGGGGGGGGGGGGGGGTGACCTACAGTTTTGTTCTCTGGATCATCTCCTTCCTGGAGACCGCCCGTTGGGTCACAGGAACCTCTGAACCCAGAGAAACGTTTCGGTGAAACTCGAGTGGTTTACTTTGACGCGGTCGCAGCGAGGGTCTCATACCTGCGGGGTATTCGGGAATTCTCTCCAGATCTTTGCGCCCCTTGTTGCGCAGAAGCAGCAGGTCTCGCTCTCGGCTCATGGTGTCGAAGAGCTTCCTCTCCTCGGCCTGCACAGCCAGACGCGTCGTCCGCTCCCTCGACTGGACCATGAACGCAGGACGTCGCCTCTGCAGAGACTCCTGAAGGACGACAGAGAAGACTCTGGGAAGTTTGTTTCATTGCTTCGACACTAGGGCTGTGTATTGACAAGAAGCTGGTGAAACTGTAGTAACAAGTATATATGTGTAGTATTGTCCAGTACTTGACTCTGGTGTTGTTGAATTTACAGACCACATGACTCTTGACGAAGTCACTGTATCCTCTCGTCCTCAGTTGTAACTGCTTTCATTTGTTTTCAAACAAAAATATGTCCAAACATCAGCTTTAGAGGCTGCTGGACTCACTGTATCCTCTCGTCCTCAGTTGTAACTGCTTTCATTTGTTTTCAAACAAAAATATGTCTAAACATCAGCTTTAAAAGCTGCTGGGGTCGACTGTATCCTCTCGTCCTCAGTTGTAACTGTTTTCATTTGTTTTCAAACCAAAATATGTCCAAACATCAGCTTTAAAAGCTGCTGGAGTCACTGTATCCTCTCGTCCTCAGTTGTAGCTGCTTTCATTTGTTTTCAAACCAAAATATGTCCAAACATCAGCTCTAAAAGCTGCTGGAGTCACTGTATCCTCTGGTCCTCAGTCATCACTGGTATCCCGCAGCATTCATTATTTCATTTAAACACATTTTATTGAAATATAAACTATACAAAAAGTATGATTTTTATTTTTATTTTATTACACTTTTATAAAATGTGATCTTAATAATAATTTAAGTGTGTACTCGACACCATACTTGATGACATTTTACATGGAAGGTCAAGTAAACCTACCTGTAGTGAGACGGGCTTGGATCCCGGACTGGTCATCGTCATAGGTGGAGGATCAGGTTCTACTTCCTGGTTCTGTTGCACTTGTCTAAGGGGTTCCCTCAATGTGCCGCGTCTTCTGACGGGCTCGAACCAGGAGGTTCCTGGTCTCCTCGCTGCCCCCTGCTGGTTCTCCTTCCTCTCCTCACTCCTCAGCTCCTCGGCGGAGATGAACCACGTGACTCCTGAAGAAGGTCACGCGGGTCAGCGATTCAATCAGATGATACGGATGTTTCTTCACCACCTGGAGGTCCCGTGTGGCTCCGTCTGCTCCGTCTCTTCGAGGGGCCGCTCGTCCTCAGCTCTTGCGGTTCAGCCTCGGAATCCACCTGCGGGGGCGCCGTGCTCTCAGGGGGGGAGGGGAACGTGGTCCCGACGTCCCTCGTGTGGCGACGGGTGGCGTCGCTGACGATCTCCAGGTGACCTGGTTTGAAGGGATTAGTTTGACCTCAGTGGGGGGGGGGGGGGGGTCTGCTGACCCACCTGCCTGGATCCCTCTGCTGACCATCCTCGGGGGCTTCAGGGTCCGAGGGTGCCGCTGATGAGGCGAGTCCAAGAAGCTGCTGCTCGATGTGGAATCAAGAACCTGGAGAGAAACAAGAGTTTGGATCAGATCCACGATGGTTTGGATGGTATTCCAGATGTTTCCTCACCCACTCTCTCGCCTCCTTCTGTCGGCCGATGTTGCCGTAAAGCCGCCCCAGACTTGAGCTGGACCTGATCTGCTGAACCCGGTGGGACCCGAAGGCTCGGAGCAGCCGGGCCGTGTCCACGGTGGACATGGAGGCGCTGGACTCGTCCTGGTCAGCAGGACAGAGGCTGTTCGAAGAATCCTGGCAGCAGCTGGACGAGAGACGACTGTCCTCTGGCTCAGCTCTGACCCGCTCGTCGTGTCGACTCCGAGGTCCGGTCCAGCTCCTGGAGTCCTTGATCAGACGGGACAGTCGCTCCAGCCTCTCCAGCAGCGACGCCTCACTGTCCCTGTCGGGACGGGACTCCTGGCTGGTCCACTGCTGATGGAACCGGGACCACAGCTGGTCTAGATTAGGACTTTGGTCCTGAGTGGAGGGAGCAACAATATTCCCTGCAGGGTAAGGGCTGAAGGACTGGATGGGACTAGTTCCCTGGTCCTTTGTGGACCTCGGGGCCCGTTGGAAAGTGGATTGAGGTGGAGCCCTGGTACCGGCTGACCGCAGAGAGGTCCAGTTTGGTGCTGGAGGATTTTTGGTTTGTGAGCTTTGCTCTGAAACTGAACAGAAAAAAGTACTTCTTTATTATTCAATAAAAATAAATTGTTAAATAAAAAAATATATCATTGGTCAATCAAAAAAGGTTGCTTCAATGAAACAAAAATAATAAATTAAACTGTTTTATTATTTATTTAAAAATGTCAATAAAATTAAAAATGCTTCTATAAAATAAAAAAAAATGAAAAAGAAAGTTGCTTCAATCTAAAACATTATTTCTTGAAAAAAATAAATTAAAAACACTTTTTTTGTCATTTAAACTGTTAGTTATGACTCAAGACATTTGTTTGTGATTGAACCATAAAATAAGGTTTTTCAATGTAAAAAAAAAAAATATTTTCGTTGTTTGAAGCTACGAGCTCTTGTTGAATAATAAAGAAAGAAATCTACCTCCATGTGCCTACTAACATGTCAAAAAGGATTTAAACATTTTTGCGGCCAATCACGGCTCAGTTAACATTTTGCAACTAAAGGCTGCTGCTAAAAGAAAGTCAAGATAAACGCATCATTAAACTGTCAATATTTCCTCCAGTCGTGTTTCACCTCTGAGTGCGGTCGCCTGCATCGTCCTCTTGCTGTAAATACCCTCGGCGTGTCTCAAGGTCACTCCCCGGTCCAGTCCCGGGTCCTGCTGACCCAGAACGTCGCTGCTGAAGTGCGGAGGGACGGCGTCGTTGGAGCCTGGAGAGCGTCGGGAACAGCAGGTGAATTAAAAAAAAGAAGAAACAAGAGTCTCTTAGGATGAGCGTTCTTCTTTGTCCCGGCCGGCCCCCGAACATGAATAATTCATGAGGTGTTGGTTACAAAAGAAAAAGCTGCTGCACAGACTCATGGGAAATAGGGTCAGCAGTGCTGAATTCTCTTCGCTCGGATTAATACGTTTAAGGATCTGTTGATACGATACGCATCGCGATACAGACACAACTATCAATATGCTGCTACTATGTATATACTAAGTATATATGTGTATTATTGTCGAGTACTTGACTCTGGTGTTGCAGTATTTACAGAACACATGACTCTTGACGAAGTCGTAACTGCTTTCAATGGTTTTCAAACCAAAATATGTCCAAATATCAGCTTAAAAGCTGCTGGAGTCACTGCATCCTCTCGTCCTCAGTTGTGACTGCTTTCAATTGTTTTCAAACCAAAATATGTCCAAATATCAGCTTAAAAGCTGCTGGAGTCACTGCATCCTCTCGTCCTCAGTTGTAACTGCTTTCATTTGTTTTCAAACCAAAATATATCAAACATCAGCTTTAAAAGCTGCTGGAGTCACTGTATCCTCTCGTCCTCAGTCGTCTTAATTTCATTGTTACTTTACAAAAATATGTTCAAAAATCAGCTTTAAAGGCTGCTGGAGTATCCTCTCATCCTTAGTCAGCGCTGAGGACGTAACGCGTGCTGCCATCTAGCGGTCGTAAGTTTAATTTCGACACAAAAATGAACAAATCGTACTGACCCGTGTGCGAACTCTCCATGGACGTGGACGAGATTTCCGGTTCTGTTCGTGGGATGAAAAACAGCTCTTTGCTCCCGTGAGGTTTGTACGGCAACAGGACAGGGGGCGCTGTAGCGCGAGGAACTGTCAAGAATTAAAAATAAAAAAAAACTTTAAAGACGACCGTTGAAGGAGAACCGTGTGAGGAACTCTACCTGGTGTGTCCGAGGATCTGTGAGGACCCACTAGAGTCCTGAAGGACAGTTGCTGAAGTGGATCAGACCTCAAGCCTGATCCGGTTGGTTCTCTGGCCTCGATCCACTCAGGTGGGCTCGACAAACCCACGCCCTCATCCGGACTGATCAGAGAAGACGTCGCAGGTCTCAGAGGGACGAAGTCCTCGGGAGCAGAGCTCTGATTGGACGGGGCGGCCGGGGCGGCGTCCGGAAGATCGACAGGCGGAACCGGAGGATCCGCGGGATCCACGCTCGGTCGGCGATCAAAAGATCCGTCCGGTTGATCCACGCCCTCGGATCCCAGGGAGGAAGTCACGGCCGGTCCCGGGACGTCACTTCCCGTCGATCCAAGCGTGGCCGACCTCAGCTCGCTCAGCAGGAGCGGCTCGGGCGTCGGAGCAGGACTCGGCGTGGGGGTCCGGACGGTGGCTCTCGCCCCCCGGATAGCGACTCCTTCTCTGGCCGCGATCTGTCGCACCTGAGCCTCCAGGTTGAGCGGCTCACGGAGCGTCTTCGCGTCGAGGACGTCCGTCCCTACATCCTGGTCCCCGGGAGCTCCGTCGCTGGACCTGCTCTCGGTGTCCGAGCTCGTCCGACTCTGAAGGAGAGAACTTTGTTGTTATTCTGTAAATCAAGGTTTTAACAAATGCACTGCAAAATTAGATTTTTTTTTCAAATATCGCCACAACATGCGTCTGAACACAAGTTACCTGCAGAGCTTTGATGTCCAGACTGAAGGTGGAAACGACACAAACACAATGTTTTTATCCTTAAATATAAAAGCGTCTCCACTTTGATACTTTCATGCAAGTTTCACATGTTTCACTGTGTTTTGTTTTTAAATAATTTAATTCAGTAACGTGTATATTGAAAGTTACATCTGTTTTTTTCTAATAATTTAAGTTTTTTTTAATTATTAAGAATTTTATCTTCTAATTACAATAAGCAAAAATGTATTTTCTAAATTTGTTACGTTTTAATTTGTAGACTTTTTAAATTCAATGAATGAATTGACGCGTCTGTGATTCTACATGGTCACATGATCGTCTGCGCTTCGCATGATTGGCTGAAAAGTTCCATCAAGTAACTGGATGCTCTTCTGTTATCATCGGGTCGTACTTTTATATTTTTATATTGAATTGAAAAGGCTACAAATTGAAAAAATATTGTATTTAGACTTTTTTTTAATTTATTTTTTAATAATTGGAATGTAAATATCAAACTATGTGTAAACAATCATTCACTCACAGTTTTAAACACATAATTAAATTAAACAAACCTTTTAATATACAAATTATTGAATTCATGTATTTAAAAAAACAACAAATGTAACCTTTCAATATAGACATAATTGAATTTAATTCATATAATTATAATCAATGGTTAATAAAAACAAATGTTTTAATATAAATATTCAAGGTTTCAAAATGTGTTGGATTTGATCATTCAATATTCTGATGACTGATTAGGTATGAGTGTGTGTGTGAATGGTTGTCTGTCTTTGTGTGCCCTGCGACAGACTGGCGTCCTGTCCAGGGTGTCCCCTGCCTCTCGCCCTATGATACTGGGATGGACTCCAGTCTTCCCGCGACCCCGATAAGGGATAAAGCCGTGGAAAATGAATGAATGAATGAATGATTGAATAATGGCCACATTTGAAAAAGAACAACAGACGGTCGAACCAACCATGAGCGGGTTCTTCAGCAGCAGCTCCCTCTTGATCTCCTCAATCTGCTCCCGGTCCTCCTGGAGCAGCTCCGGCAGCTTCGACAGCTCGCCGGACTTCTTCAGTCGGATCCAGTCTGGAACGTTTTCGATATTTAGATAATGGGGCCCAAAAAAATTCCTGTTGACTCTCTCACCTCTGATCCTGCTGTCCTCCAGGTCGGTGGTGCTGGGGGTGCTGGTCGTGATGGTGGACGGGGTCTCCATCTGAAGCAGCTTCACCACTTTGACGGTCAGCGAGCCCTCGCTGCCGGCCTCGCTCGCCGTCCCCCGGTCCGATCCCGCCTGGACGGCCTTGGAGCTCCCGCTCTCCTCTGGTCTCGCCTCCTCTTCCCGCGGAACCGTCTCTGCGTCTTCTGAGGCCGAGCTGCTGTTGGACGCGGCGGCGGGGGGGTCCGGAGGTGCGGCGGTGGCGGGGGGGTCCGGAGGTGCGGCGCTGCAGCCCTCGGGCTCGGCCCGTCGGGTCGACTTCGAGATGTTCAGCGAGGAAATCTCCCCGTCTCTCTGTGGAGTCGCGTACGTCTCGGTGGACGGTTGACTCTGCGGGACGGACGAGCTCTCTTGACCGATCGAGCTCTGCCTCCGGAACGGTGACGACGCAGACTTGGTCCATGTGGGCGTAGAAAAGGGTTGAGTGGATGGGGAAGGATCCAGAACTGCTCCCTGACTCCCCTGGAGAGTGGTGTTCACTTCCCCGTCACTGCCTCCAGCATCTTGAGTCAAGGAAACTCGATGTTGGCTCGTGTTCGGGATGCTGGCTTCGCTGCTCAGCGTGGACGTCTGGGGCTCGGTGTCGAAGCAGGCCGCCAGTCTGCGGCTGGTCCTGCTCGTGCCGGACGACAGTGAAACCCGGTGTTGTTCAGGAGTGGACACACCGGGACCTAGACCGTCAAGACTGATTGGTATGGAGATGCTGGAGTCTGCGGACAAAATGCTGGTCCTGGAAAATTCCCCTTTTAACGGGCTGCCACCTGACAAGAGGAAACACTTTTTAATTGGTTGTAAGAAAATATCGATCAAATATCCCGATATTTTATTCAACAGCAGTGTATAGATATTTTTCCTTGGATTTCAAATCAGATTTTATTTTGATCATCTTCAATGATTTATATTTCAATAGAGTGTGTTTCAAACGAAAATAACTTAATATTTTTATTTACCATTAACATGCTAATATTCTCAGCGTTTTAATGTTGCACCTAAACCTCCGGCCGCTAGATGGCAGCAGTCAATACATCCCTCGCAGTTATAGGAACAAAGATATCCTGTGCTGTGTCTCAAATCGCATACTTCTCTTAGTATACTAGAAGTTAGTATGCATCAGGATAGAGTACCGACTAACTAGTACGCAAATTCTCCACAGATAGTATGTCTCAAATCAAACACTGCTGCTACACACTAACCGGAAATGACAGATTCTTCTTCTACTTCTATTTAACAATGGTTGCAACCAGCCGTTTTAACGCTATCGCCACCTGCTGGCAGCACGTTTGGAAAAAGAAATAAAGAAAAAATACGAGAATCGAAATATTCGCGAGATATTTAAGCTGGTATCAGCACAGAAGACGTGTCATCCTTCTACTGCTGCGGAAAATGCACCTGTAAGTATATACATATATATATGAAGTAACTTCCGTTTAAAACGTCATTAAGATGGCGGCTGTTTAGGATGGTTAGTGTCCATCGAACCATACTTAGTTGTGGGTGTTTCAGTACGACAATTTAGTGTGCATGCCGCACTAAATTTCGCATACTAAGAATTAAGACGCACTTACGCACTTAAAATACTAACTTTGAGTACGCTAGTATGCGATTTGAGACACAGCATTGGCGATGACTGAGGACAAGAGGAAACGGTCGAATTTAACTTACAATAGTTTAAATACACGCTGTGAATTGAAAGAAAGAACAAAAATAAAGGAAAAAAAGTTTTCTAAATATTTGAAGAAGGCTTTACATTTTTTTTAAATTATTTTATAGATTTTCAAGGCTTTACTTAACATTGTATTCAGGAACATTAAAAAAAATAAAGCAAGTTTTTTATTTTAGTTATTTTATGGTTTACAGTTCAATAAAGCATGTTTTAAATAAATAATAATTCGATTTTTTATTTATTTACGATAATATAAAAATATTCACAGCATTTAGTGTTGCAATTAAATTTCGGAACGATGGAATCCTGTGAGATCCCAGCGAGGACTGAGGACGAGAGGATACAGTGGTCTCCAGCAGCATTTAAAGTTGATGTTTGGACATATTTTGGTTTCAAAACAAATGAAAGCGGTTACAACTGAGGACAAGAGGATACAGTGACTCCAGCAACCTTTAAAGCTGACGTTTGGACATATTATGGTTTCAAAAGAAGTTAAGCAGTTACGACTTCATCAAGAGTCATGTGGTCTGTAAATTCTGCAACACAAGAGTCAAGTACTCGACAATACTACAAAATATATATCACAATATATCGCATCGTATTGCGAAACATTGTAATGCCAGATTGTTGCCAATACATTAAAAAAAAAATACATAAAAAACACTCCTAGTTTTTTAGTACCTTCTGAAGGTTGAGCACTTCTACTCGGGGTTCCGATGGATCCTTTGATTGTACTGAGATCAGTGGGGGAGAATTCCGGCTCTCGGATTGGTCCACGGGGAACAAACGGTGTCAATATTGCTGAGGGCGACTGATCAATACCAAGGTTGTGAAGATACATCTTAAGACGAAAAAACACAATCCAGTATTAGAATACAATAAAAGAATGAAAACCTAATTTGGTTTATTCTAAGAAAACAAAACATTCAGCCGATCACGTGTCGACGTAGAAGCAAACAATCAGGTAGCTCTTTTGGTTTTGTCTGGTATTTATAAAGCAATTATTGAGTTAAATTATTTTTAAAAACTCATTAAACCTTAACATTTACAAAACATGTGATTACATTATTGCCAAAAAATAGTTCAAAGCTTAGAAAACAATAACATTTCAATTTAAAAATATAAAGTTTCAACATGCAAATTTTACCACTAAATATTCTAAAATACTTCCATAAAAAGAGAACTTTGCACATGTCAACTTACTGGAATTCGTTCTTCGATGTTGAGTTCTCTGAGCTGAGGTGCAGGCGTCGACGGTTTTGAGGTCCAGTACGGGGCATAGTTATCAACTTCCAGACTGATGACCGAAGAGGCTCCGACAGAAGCGGCTGGTTTAACATCACAGCTATCCTGGGACGGCGACGGCGTTAGATCCCTGTCAGGAGACACGTCGCTGACGCGCTCGAGGCGATAAGAAGTGGACGGTTCCACAGCCTCCTTCTGGGCCTCGTCCGCCACCCGAGTTTCAGGTTCGGGTCCTGGTTGTTGCTCCGTCTGGGTCGACATGACCACGGTGCTGAGCGAGGAGTGGGACTGAGACCGGCCGAACGGGGACGCAGACGGTTGCGCTGAAGACGTGGTGCCGTCCTTGTTCCCTGCGACGCCGTCGGCCGCATCCGCCCTCCGTGGGGATGAGGATCCGGAGTGAACAGCGGAGGAGCTTCGTCCCGCGCTCTCAGGTTGTCGTAGACTCTCAATGTGTTGACTCAGGATGGGGTTTAGGGAGTCGGAGTCGTCGGCTCTCTTCTTAGGGGAGGTCCCAAGGAAGCCTTTCATAGCCAAACTGTCCAAGATCGACGGCTCGCCTGACGTCTGGTATTCCCGCCACGCGTCGACTTTCTGTTTATAATCCAGGGATGGGAGGGAGCTCACTCTGGTGGAGGATGTTTCCTCTGGACTCTGCTGGGCAGCAGCACTGGATTCATCCGGGACTTCTTGGGTAGATTCTATATCGGAGAGCTTTCCTACTGTGGGCTTGGCACTTTTGAGCGGCAGATTAAAAAAGCCTGGTGTGGACTGAGACTGAGGAAGGAAGCCAAGGTATGACCCATCAATCCCTGTTTGGGTGTCTGGGGAGAAGAAGTCCTGTCTTCGGACCCTTTCCACTCCTGTTAAAATGGATCCAGTCCATGGCAACCCCTGAGGACCACCCGTGGAGACGCTTTGGCCGGCGGTGGCAGCCAGTTTGGGCGTGACCTTGTCACCGGATTTCTTTAGTCGAGCTTCACTTCTCGTCTCCACGATCAGCTCCCTGCGTAACGACTCGGTGCTGGCGTCGGGTTTAGTGCCGCGCGAACCCATGGACACGTTACAGACCTCGGGAAGTGACGTCCGAGATCGCTCTTGAGAAAGAAACGCTTCACCCGACGGACCTTCTCTTGTTTTTTTCCTGCTCTGGTCCATGATTTGTCTACCAGAAGAGCTTCTGTGAGAAGATACGGCACTACTGCTGCTGCTGCTGCTCATCACACCCACATCCTTCTGAAGGAGATCCAGGAGATGCTGTGCCGGGACGTGCTTGCTTAAAAAGTATGTGTCATCTTCTTGCGAGTCAAACTCGTACATAGAACCCCTGGAGACTTTCTGTTTGAAAGCCTCGTGGACACTTGCATCTACCCTGCTGACGCCCTGCAGGGAGAAACTAAACTGGGAGCAGCTGCTGTCGGATTTATCGGACAAAATGGTCGTTTGAGCCAACGGATGTTGAGACAGTGACGCGCCGGAGGAACTCTGAGTTACGTCGAGCGGCAAGTCTACCTGCTGTGATGCCGCAGAGGTGTCCGGTCTAAAACAGAAGATTAATGTCGTGAGGAATTAATAAAATCATTAGAATGACTTTATTTACCTTAGAGGTGCAAATTCCAAATCGCTGTGTTGCAGTGCGGAATACTCATTCAAGTTGAGTTTCGTGTTGTATAATAATAAGGGGAGAGCTGGAGAGAGGCTGCTGTCCTGGAATTCTAAAAATAGGGATATTAGATTGATGAGTTGAAAAAGTTACAAATATTTGTTTTTTACTCACGGAGATGCAAAGTGTCTTGATCCAAAGCACCCGTGATTCCGAGTAGATCCTCAACCTGGTGTACCCTCTCCTCCCGTGCCATTTGAGAGGGCAGTCTCGCAGTGTCCTCCTGAGGATTTGAAAGTTTTTTATCACCAATTCATACTCGACTTTTGATCTTCTGTCGGTTGCTGTGCAGTGACTTATTTCCCAAAGGAATTTTCCCCAAGGGGGAGATTCAATAAAGTTTTTAAATGCATCTATAGCTGCAGCGCTTTAGATGACACATAGGATTTGGTAAACAATAAATAATGATGTTATCAGCTGACTGTTGAAAAATAATCTTGCGTAACTATAGAATTAATAAACTATGTACACTATCTTAAAATTTTACCTTTTACGACAAAATAAGGTGTGTTCCACATAAACACACACAAGGAAATATTAACACGAAAACTCATTGAGCAGAAATACTAGCTAAACTGTTCCAACTCATGCATAAGTAAACATGTAGTGCATTCGATTTTTCGATAAACACCATTAAAGAAGGTATAATCAATACATATATATTAAATCTAATTTACAAAGTCGAAACATATTCGTTGAATCGATTAGTTTTTTTTACTTATATACATAAAGCCTACTTGCGAGCGTCATGTTTTTGTTATTGTTCCGACAAAAGCAACAGGTTAGACAGAGTAACATCTCTAGTTCTTATGGTAAATTACTAACCCATAAATATGTTTGAGTTTTGTTTTAAACTTATATAAACTTATAAGGGGAGAAACTGAGCTTGCATTGAAACAGCAGACTCCGACAACCCTCACTTCCAAAACACAACAAGGTTAGCATTAGCATTTAGAAGCTACTTCCCCTTTTGCGACTTGTCTTCAAAAAAGATAAACTGATTTACTGCTGTGTTTAACCCTTGCAATATTGCTTTTATGTGCATTTCAGAGACATTTTAAAAGTCTATTTTTTACCTCATCGTCGTGTTGCATTTTGACGTCGTCTTCCCGCAACAAGCGGCGCGCCTCCTCTCGCGCGTATCCAGGGACGGTTGCTAGGAAATGGTTTGAAAACGAGTATCTTTACCGCCATCTGTCGACCTGGAGGATGAACACGTAATTGCCAATTCTATGTTATTTAGTAACTTTATTTAGTTTGAAAATGTTATTATACCAAGAAACATATAACTAGAATCAACATGTATTTTTAAAATGATTAAATGAATATAATGAAAAATACTCGTAACTTGCCCTCCATGTCGATAGGTGGCGCTTCCTACTGACTCTTGTATAAAACAAGGAAGAGTAACTTCTGAACTACCTGTTGTTTTTTTTTTAGCTCCGTGTTGTTAAGTTTAAAAACAACGTTAAAACCTCTTTTTTTTCAATTGTATTTAACTGAAAAACTACTTCGACGTGACAATGCCGCTGAAAAAAATGTTTGTTAAAGGTAAGTTTCAGTTTAAGTTTGAATTCATAATCTTGCTTGTATTTATTTATTTAGAGTTTATACTGTAAAGTTGGTGTTTATCGGACTAAAAGTTTTTTGTTTTTCTTTCGATGAAGAAACGACAAGACCCTTTTTCTCTTCCTCGGAAATCACTTTTCAGGTGAGTAATATTAGTAAAATGTCTGAACCTGCTCGTGTAGGTAGGTTTTGGTTTCAGGTTTAGCTGTAAACCGGTAGTGAAAGAACGAAAGCTTTGGACTTGACACAATGAGATGGAAGGTATTTATTATGGAAAATAATTAAACATTGTTTTCCCTTTTAACCAGAGGAAACATTGTTTAGAATTTTGACAAATTGACAAATAATTTTAACTAAAGAAAGTAAACCATAATATCAAAACGATTACAAGTCGAATTATGCCATTGACATTGTAATTAATAACTTGAAACGTTGTATTTTATTTAATTTTATCGAAATATTTCTTAAAACAAAGATTAAATATTAAAATATATATTTTAGAAGAAGTACAATCGTGAAGTATACATGTTTTTAACTCACTAAACATCCCCAGATTTGGCATTATTAAATCTATACTGTAGTTGATAATAAGTGTGATGGGGAAAAAAGAAATAAAGGGAAAAAATCTGAACAATTTTAATACCTAATACATTTTTTTTTATTATACCTCCAGGATTTAGTAACTTTAACTCTTTTTCTTCTCTAGGAAAATGTGCATTTGACGTTTCAAGACGGACGTTTTGACTTCCCTCAGGGTGCATATGGCTTCAGGGGTGAGACTTTTATTTTAAACAACCTAAATACTTTTGTGATTTTAGTTTTAATTTAATTAATCTTTTAGATTGGAGGACTTGCCTACCAAGGACATTTCCAACCAACTATTCACATGTTTACCACGATCGTCAATCGCCACAAAGAAGTGGAGTCACAGCGGAGGTTTTTTTGCTTTTATATTCTCAGTAATAGTTATAAGTGATATAAAAATATAATTCAAGTTATTTTCCCATAAACAGGAAGCTGCCAAAAATGCTCAAGAGCTGATAGAAGAGGAGGAACGGCTAAAAGAAAAAGCTGCTCGGGTTAAGAGTAAAAAGAAGGTGAGAATTACTCAAGAGGAATTAGACAAGTGTCTGAAACATTGGTTTTGTTTACAGCGTAAGAACGAGAAGAAACGTCTGGCGAAGGAAAATGCACTTCAAGAAAATTCATCTGTGAGTGTTGAGGTGCAACATCTACTAACCTTCCCTTCATCTCCTTCTCTTGAATCAGACATTTTTAAACCACTCCATCCTAAAGTCAACTACCTGTTAGTATTTATCTAAACATCAAATAAAGTTGAACAATTACTACTCAATGTCTAAAACTCTTCCATCATCTCTTGTTCTTTCCGTTTCCTTGTTGAATTCACTGTGAGCTCGATTGTTTTAGTCTGTCTCCTCACAGTCATCGTTGCTTTCATCACAGTCTATAGCAGACGACGAGCAGAAAATCGAAGACGATGGAAATTCCATCACGTCCGACAACTCCGCGGAATCTTCTTTGGATCGTAACCACGACGACGACGAGGACAAAGACAAAGAGAATGATGGAGAAGAAGTTTGCCGGACCACAACGACGCGGCGAAAAGAGGTGACTTTAGTTGTCGGATCACTTTTAATTCGTGTCCCTTTTCTCAACCGAGTTTCTTGGATTTCCCAGAGAGTGAAGCCCGAACTGAAGCGTGAGCAAAAGAGGAGCAACACGCCCGCAGAAGCAGCAACGAAAGAGGAAACGAAGTCGGACAAATCAAGCAAAATGGTGGAGAATCTGGTGGAGAAGAGCCTTGAAACCGAAGCAGAGGTGAGTGATGGTAAATTGTTGCTCAGGTTTGGATTCTTGTGCTGTTGCTTTACCATCATTCCGAGAAACTAAGTCTCATTTATATTGAATGAAATGGAAAAAAAAGTTTTTATGTTCAATATTTTTGTGGAATTGCTTTAACAGCTTAAATTCCTCCATATTTTGGAAGAATAAAAGAATATTGTATGATAGAATTTTATGCTGAGAATCTCTTCACGTTCCTTTCATTTGTGGAACAGAAACCTCCGGCAGCAGAGCTGCACCTCAGACAAAGCGCTCAGCTCGCAGGTACAACGTTTGTTGTCATGTTGTTCACTTCCACGAGACGATGACGTTTCTGACCCTCCCGCAGCCTCCGGAAATCATCTGGCGGCCACCGGACAGTACGAGCTGGCGGTGAAATATTTCACCGACGCCATCAAACTCACCCCGCTTGAGTTCAAGTGAGATGGTGGGAGGCGGGATTTTTGAAGGAACAGTTTGAGTGAAAACTTTTCTTTTCTTTCAGGTTATTTGGAAACCGCTCCTTGTGTTTGGAGAGGATGCAGCAGTACGAGAGGGCTCTGGCCGACGCCAACATCGCTCTCTCCATGGAGCCCAGCTGGATTAAAGGCTTGTTCAGGAAAGGGAAAGCTCTCCTCGGGCTGAAGGTACCGTGAACCGCTCGATTGTTCGTGTTTGTTTGAGGAAATGGAGACTTTCATCTGATGTGTTGATTTAAGTGCGTCTTAAATATATATTGAACTCTATGGTATCGTCAGTGTCTGTTTGTACAAAAATCTTTTCGTTGAAATGATAGAAAATGATCTTAAGCCCCGCCCACTGGAGATTTAATCTTGTTTACCATAACCACACCCACTCTGCTGTGATTGGTCAAATGTTGGCTTGTCCCTGCACATCATCAATCCAATAAGTCTCCACCCCAAGGAGACGTGTTGTATAAACAAAGCGGGTTGTGATTACAGCAGCAGGAGGAGTGAAGCCTTGGTTCCAGGGTTGAGTCAGTACTTCGGTGACTTAGGTCAGTCTGTCAAACTGAGCCTGAGAAACCTGGGTGTTGTATTTGATAAAGACATGTCTCTTGTTCAACACTGCAGAAAACTGACCAGAAACTGTTTCCTTCAACTGAGAAAAATCTCTGAACTTAGGAAAATGTAGTTGGAACATGATCTGGAGCTTGTAATCCATGCGTTTGTTTCTTCTCGTCTGGACTATTGTAACAGTTTGTTTTCATGTCTTAACAAGAAGGATCTGTCTCGCCGATACAAAACTCTGCATCGAGAATTCTGACCTGCTCTAGTAGAAGAACTCGCATTTCTCCGATCCTTAAAAGTCTTCACTGGCTGCCAGTTTCTTTCAGGATCAACTTTAAAATTCTGGTTCTTACTTTCAGATCTATTCATGGTCAGGCTCCTCCTTACATCAGTGATCTGATCCAGCCTTACACCACAGCTCGGGCTCTGAGGTCTGTGGATCAGAATCTACTGATGGTTCCTGAACACGGTTCAGGACCAGAGGAGAGAAATCCTTCCAGACTGTTGCTCCTAAGCTTTGGAACAATCTTCCTCTCTCTTTGCGCTTGATGGATCTACTGACTCCTTAAAGAAACATCTTAAAACGTTTTTTTATTTGTTCAGGCTTTTCCTTGATTTTCTAGAACTCCTGTTGTGTTATCAGTTTTCTCTTGATCTTTAAAATATATACTTTATTGAATATTGTTCTGATTGTTTAAGCGCTTTGTGACCCTGGTCTAAAAAAAGCGCTATACAAATAAAAACTACTTACTTACTTACTATTATTACGTCATAATGGACTCTCGTAACCTCACGTTCGCCCAGATTTCAGAGCAACTTAATTAAAGTTGAAAACATGGACATGATGAGGGACTTACTGCATCTTGGAGAAGAAGATTCAACATTTGAAACATGCCAGTCAGGAGAGTTGGAGTCTGACATTAGTTGACCTTGAATAATTTAGACTTTTAAAAAAAAAAAAAAAGCTTAGAAAAGAGCTGTGGGTCAGTGGATTATCTGCAGTAAAAATGTTTTTTTCTTAACATAGACCCTTGTATGTATATTTTTTTCACCAAAACATATTTTCTCTATAAAGTTCCTCAACTGGTAAAAAGCAACAAAGACGCTCATAAAGATTCACTTCTGTCTCCCGCAGAGATACTATGATGCCACGCTGGTCTTTCAGGAGCTTTTAAATCTGGACAGTTCAAGTGCAGACGCAAGAAAAGAGCTCGAGCGAGCGCAAACGCTTCATCTCATGGTGGGAAACACTGTCATGATGATCATTTCAAGGAACTTGACATCTGAGGTGTGATCTGATCTTTTTAGGAGATGGGCTTCACTCAGGAGCAGAGCAGCGAAGCCTTGAGGTCTCACCCGACACTGGAGGAAGCTCTTCAGTCTCTGTTCGGCGGGAATCTTCCAGAAGGTTTGTACGTTTTTCTTCATCTCGACTTTGGGTTTTAGTTCAAACGTTCACTTGGATCGTAGATCAGTCCGAGGAGGAAGACGACGACTGGATCGTTCATCAGCCTCATCGTCCAAAAGCAGCACAACTCAAAGAGCCTGACGATCACAAGGAAACTCTGGCGAAAGTACAAGTTAAAAATGTGCCTCTGAGACCAAAGAATGCTGTGAAACCGTAGGTTCTGATGATCGCGTTATTTTCTTTATCTGTCACTATTCTTCTTTTTTTTTTAAAACCTCTGTTTGTGTTCAGGGATCTTCCCTCCGTTCTCGTCGCATCGATCGCTTCTTCAGTGACTTACGCTGCACTTTACAAGCTGTTCAACGGGTACGTTTGTCTTGACAGTTTGAATTTATTAAAAAAAAAGATTAAAAGTCTGTTTTTTTCGCCCCCACAAGAGTCGGGTCAGTCTTCAGCATCAAGATGTTGCTCGACAGCCAGAGTGCTTTTGTCATCTACAAGCAGAAGGAAGACTGTGACAAAGCCGTTCAACTACATGTGTGTACTCTCTGTTCTATGGATTTTTAAAACGCATATAACTTGATTGATCACAAAAGAAAAAATACAAACAAGAAGTAAAAAGGTTTTTTTTTTCTTACCTCTTTAATTATTCTTCAGTTTGTAGCAAGAAAAAACCTACAGATATCCATAAAATACATAACGTATATCTCGTCCTGTATTATCTATATTACACAATTAAGACAGGGTTTGATTTGATTTATTAAAAAAAAAAAAAAAAAAAAAAAGTTTAATTTAATACCATTTTAAATATTCCATTGATAAAAAAATCGAGCCGAAAAGTTGTATTTTTAGTAAATATCTCTTAATATATTTTTCACAAACGATTAGTGAAAAAAAATGTTTAAAAACATTCATAATTGTATTTAAAAATGGCAACATTTGGGTGAAACAAAAACCTCATGTGGTTTGATTTTAAAGTAAAGTTTTTTTGGTCCACAGGGAACAGTTCTGGAAGGATCTGCTCTGTCTGTGCAACACTGTGACAAAAGAACCAGAATCTTCGCTGACTTTAACCTCACCGTCCCAGGGTGAGGAGATTAACTAGATTAGATTTATTTTTAACTGCTTTTCTTGTGATTTTGACGAGGGAGGAAAAAAAGAAGAGCTGAGCCAATGCCTCGACTTGTAGTAGTTAAAATAAAAAGTACTATTGTTTTCATCAGTTTTGTTTTAAGGGAACTATTCTGAAATACTTTTTTCTTTTTTTTTATAAATTCACTGTCCTTTGTCAGGTACAAGAGAGAGTGTTTCTTCTGGAGGACGGTGGGCTGCACACGCGAGGCCTGCACCTTCAGACATGTTCCCGAACACAAGGGCATCGACAAAGACAAGTTCAACGGTAGACCTGGTCTGTCTCACACTTGAACACCGACCTCTCTGCTCGTGACACACGTTATCACCTCAGGTTATTATCAAATTGAACATCCATGGGTGTTCGAAGTGGGTTATTATCTTGTCAATTGCTCGTTTCGCCACTAGGTGGCACCATCACAGTTCACTTACTCGTGAAGGAATAATAAGGGAACTGTTTTATTATTATTATTATTTTTTTATGGTTTTAGTGGGTTTCAACCGCCGTATGGTTCCTGTAACTACTCGCTGACATGTAGAGAAAGACTTGAAACACAATCACTGTCATTAAAATCAAGTTTAAAACCGGGTTAACAAAGGTTTCACATTTATAATGACTGCTCGAGACTCAAACTCAGGATTAGAAAGTAAATCTTGACAAATGTGTGATTTAAAAGAAAAAGTGTAGCTGCTGGGTCACATGACTGCTTCACCGTCAGCTTTGTTATGTAATATTTGTTATGAATTCCACATCACGACTCGCTGGGCCTCGTCGAGGACTGAAGGATCCAGTCTGGGAGGAGAGTCGGATTCTTGGCCTTCCCGTCAGATTCCGGGTCACAAAAGCCCCTCTGGTCTGAGTGAGAGCCAGGAGCCCGTAACTGGACTACCATGAACTGTGATATATGATCCACCTGCACGAGATAAGAGGTCCGACTCTAAACGTCACACACAGAACCGACCTCTCGCTCCACCACAGCAAGAACGTCTCGTTTAAACGTTTTTGGATCTTTTTAAAGTCCGTCGAACACAAACACTGCTTCTTTAGAATGGCGTGTCTGGCGCCCCCCAGAGGACACGGAGAGGACTTTTATTCCCATGGATGAAGTGATGACGAATGTTCATTAAATCTTCATCCAGCCTTGGAGTCTTTTTTTTTTTTTTTAAGTCTCATCCTTTCATCTTGTAGCCCTTTCATTTTATATTTCATCCCTCTCTTTCGACACATCCATCTGTTCAATCTCTTCTCAGTATAAGTAATACTTTATTTTGTTTAGACTTCCTACATGCTTGTACTTTTTTTTTCAGCAAAATTCTACCTTTCACTCCTTCTTTATCCTTTTCTTTAACGTCATTTAGTCCGAAGATCTCACCATGTTTTCATCCTTGCATCCATCTTTTATTTTATCTTTCATTCAGTCTTTTTAAATCCATTTGTTTTACCATGTTTAACTTTTTTTGCTCTTCCCATGTTTTCACCCTTTCATTCTATTCTCTAATCTTTTCATCTTTAACTATGTTTATACTTTTATTCTTCTTCTCATGTATAACTCTCTCCAGCATCTTCCTCCTCTTTCAATCATTCTATTTTACTTTACCTTAATCTTTTAGTATCTCATCCTTTGAT
Source organism: Callionymus lyra (assembly GCF_982586985.1). Lineage (NCBI taxonomy): Eukaryota > Metazoa > Chordata > Actinopteri > Syngnathiformes > Callionymidae > Callionymus > Callionymus lyra. Next base: position 12,560,642 of record NC_141835.1, on the reverse strand, counting down.
CAGTGCTTCTTTCCTTCTTTTCCTGGTGACATGTTTTCATCCTCTACTTCTTTTTTACATCCTTTGATTCCAAACAAATCCTTCTCTAAAGTCTTGTCTCTTCTTATGTGTCCTTTATCCGCCATTTGTCTTTTTTTTCTTGTTTAAATTCGTTCTCAATTGTATTTGAATCATGCACATGATGATTTAGTCTTTTATTTGTTCATTAATTTGAAGAGATATTTGTGAGTTTGTGTGCGTCAGCAAGAATCGAGGTGTGTCCAGGTCAATGTCCAGAATCAACACGTGATTTCAAGGAAGTTTGATAATAAGTGAGTCAGCAGGTAGGATCACATTGTGGCAGCGTCATGAGAGTATAAAAGTGTTGAACTGTGAAGGGAGTGTTTCAGTCGCAGACATGGAGACGACTAGAGTTGACCTGTTGTCTTGTTCCATCTGTCTGGATCTACTGAAGGATCCAGTCACTCTTCCCTGTGGACACAACTACTGTAAGGTCTGTGTTGAAGGTCACTGGCAGGTCAAGAACATCTACCAGTGTCCTCTGTGCAGACAGAGCTTCAGAGAGAGACCTCTCCTGCAGAAGAACACTGTGTTAGCAGAGTTAGTGGAGGAGCGGAAGAAGACTGGAGCAGCTAAGGACGTCTGCTCTGCTGGACCTGAAGATGTGGTCTGTGACGTCTGCACTGGGAGGAAGATGAAAGCTGTGAAGTCCTGTCTGGTGTGTCTGGTCTCCTACTGTGAGGAACATCTTCAGCCTCATCAAGAAGTTCCGGCCTACAGGAGACACAAGCTGGTCCAGTCGTCCATGCAGCTCCAGGAGATGATCTGCTCTGAACACCAGGAGGAGAAGAAGATGTTCTGTCGTTCTGATCAGCAGCTCATCTGTTCTCTCTGTGCTGTGGACCAACACAAAGATCATGACATCGTCTCAACCACAGCAGAGAGGAAGGAGCGAGAGAAGGATGTGGATCAGAGTCGAGGAAGGATCCAGCAGAGAATCCAGAAGAGAGAGAAGGAAGTGAAGCTGCTCAAGCGGAAGAGAAAGAACATCAAAGGCTCTGGTGATAAAGCAGTGAAGACCACTCAGGAGACCCTCGGCCAGATGATCCAGATCCTCCAGAGAAGAATGTCTGATGTGGAGAAGCAGATCAGATCTCAGACGGAGACTGAAGACGGTCGAGTCCAAGGACTTCAGGAGCAGCTGGAGCAGGAGATCTCTGAGCTGAAGAAGAAAGATGCTGAGCTGCAGCAGCTGTCACTCACAGAGAGTCACACCGTCTTCCTGCAGACCTTGACCTCACTCTCAGAGGTCAGTGAAGACACGACCTCACTCTCAGACATCAGTGAAGACACAACCTCACCCTCAGAGGTCAGTGAAGACACGTTCTCCATCACGACCCTTCAGCAAACTCGAAGCCGCTTTGAGGAAGTAACAGCAGTCGTGTCAGCCTGCAGAGACCAAGTCCAGGACCTTCTGAGAGACACGTGGTCCAACATACTTCTGATGTTTGATCCAGAGAGCAGGACCAGAGACTGGTTCCTCACATACTCACAGGACATCACTCTGGATCCAAACACTGCAGAATCATGGTTGATGTTGTCTGAAGGAAACAGGAAAGTGACAAACATGGGAAAAGATCAGCCTCGTCCTGATCATCCAGACCGATTCATTAATATGTGGCAGGTCTTGAGTGAAGAGTCTCTGACTGGACGTTGTTACTGGGAGGTGAAGATAACAGAAGGAGATGCTCAAGTAGCAGTTTCATACAAGAACATCAGCAGATCAGGAGTAGAAAGTTGTTTTGGAAATAATGATGAATCTTGGAGTTTACATTGTGAAATCTCTGGTTGTTCATTCAGACACAACAAAATGAAAACTACAGTCTCTAACATAAAACCCTCCACAGTCGGGGTGTTCCTGGATCACTCTGCAGGTCTTCTGTGCTTCTACAGCGTCTCTGAGACCATGACTCTCCTCCACATGCACCAGACCAGGTTCACTCAGCCTCTACATGCTGGAGTCTGGGTTGAGTCCTCGTGTGAGTTTGTGAAGCTGAAGTAGACGACAGCGTGAGTGTGTGTCTCCAGGAGTGACATCATCACATGAAGCCTCAATGTTTTGATGAAGGTCTGAGAACTTTGTTGTTTGTTTGTGATTCACGTGTGGATTTAATCATCTTATAACTGATGGTGACGAGAATGTCTTCATCAACTTCAGTAAATCTTCTTAATAAACATGGTTCATGGTCAGACTGGTGTGTTTCCTTCTTCTGACGAGTCAAACCTTCACATCCTGAGAGAAAATATCTTTAAAAATGATGATATCAAACATGCAAGAGGTTCCACACTGTGCAACATCTCATGGAGGGAAGTCAGAGCTGACACCTGTGCTGGCCAGGAGGATTTTGAAAGAGGTGGAAAAGAATCCAAGGTGATCCTGGAGAACCTGGACTCTGCTGGTGGCAACATCTCGATGTGGACTGTTCCACAGACACTGACCACTGATGAGTTCCTGTGCAGTAAATACACAATGAACAAAAACAATAACAAAAGATAAGATGCTAGTTCTCCGTGAAATAAAGAAACAACTGCAAAATACTTTTAAGAAAAAGAGTGTGTTGTCGAGATTCTGTTGATACGATACAGGGTCAACGATACGATATATTGTGATACTGTAGTAACAACGATAATTGTGTAGTATTGTCGAGTACTTGACTCTGGTGTTGCAGAATTTACAGACCACATGACTCTTGACGAAGTCGCTTTCATTTGATTTTGAAGCCAAAATACGTCCAAATATCAACAGCTGCTGGAGTCACTGTATCCTCTCGTCCTCAGTCGATCTCGCAGGATTTGATTGTCCCTTCGCAATACATAATGCAGGTCTGCTGTCAAGCATAACATATTTTGTCTGTGTTATAAACCTTTAAGCACACGTTAAAAACACTTTCCTGATCTCAGCAGGTCAGTGAAACTGTGAACGGCTCTTCTTCAGGTGCTTCAAGGGACTACAAGTATTGTATTATGACTTTTACTACTCACTTCATCTTCCACCACTTGTTTTTCTATGTACCTAAATACAATGTTTATTATTAAAGGACGAAGAAGAACACTTCTGGTCATCTGCTTTATGGTTGTCAGAAAAACTGTTCACAATGTTTCACAGACAAATCAGTTCAATAGCAAAAGATTCAGACTCACACCAGTAAGAGATTGTTCTTCACTCGAGAGGAGACAGCCAGAACCAACGCGGAAGTTAGTTCACACCGACTGTCCGACGAAGTTTCAGCGTCCCTCCCTTTTTATTCAGTTTGTTCAAAGCAAAACACATTTTGGAGGGGTTACATCAAGCTTTTTTTTAAAATCTGGACAGTTCAAGTGCAGACGCAAGAAAAGAGCTCGAGCGAGCGCAAACGCTTCATCTCATGGTGGGAAACACTGTCATGATGATCATTTCAAGGAACTTGACATCTGAGGTGTGATCTGATCTTTTTAGGAGATGGGCTTCACTCAGGAGCAGAGCAGCGAAGCCTTGAGGTCTCACCCGACACTGGAGGAAGCTCTTCAGTCTCTGTTCGGCGGGAATCTTCCAGAAGGTTTGTACGTTTTTCTTCATCTCGACTTTGGGTTTTAGTTCAAACGTTCACTTGGATCGTAGATCAGTCCGAGGAGGAAGACGACGACTGGATCGTTCATCAGCCTCATCGTCCAAAAGCAGCACAACTCAAAGAGCCTGACGATCACAAGGAAACTCTGGCGAAAGTACAAGTTAAAAATGTGCCTCTGAGACCAAAGAATGCTGTGAAACCGTAGGTTCTGATGATCGCGTTATTTTCTTTATCTGTCACTGTTCTTCTTTTTTTTTTTAAACCTCTGTTTGTGTTCAGGGATCTTCCCTCCGTTCTCGTCGCATCGATCGCTTCTTCAGTGACTTACGCTGCACTTTACCAGCTGTTCAACGGGTACGTTTGTCTTGACAGTTTGAATTTATTAAAAAAAAAGATTAAAAGTCTGTTTTTTTCGCCCCCACAAGAGTCGGGTCAGTCTTCAGCATCAAGATGTTGCTCGACAGCCAGAGTGCTTTTGTCATTTACAAGCAGAAGGAAGACTGTGACAAAGCCGTTCAACTACATGTGTGTACTCTCTGTTCTATGGATTTTTAAAACGCATTTAACTTGATTAATCACAAAAGAAAAAATACAAACAAGAAGTAAAATTGTTTTTTTTTTCTTACCTCTTTAATTATTCTTCAGTTTGTAGCAAGAAAAAACCTACAGATATCCATAAAATACATAACGTATATCTCGTCCTGTATTATCTATATTACACAATTAAGACAGGGTTTGATTTGATTTATTAAAAAAAAATAGTTTAATTTAATACCATTTTAAATATTCCATTGATAAAAAAATCGAGCCGAAAAGTTGTATTTTTAGTAAATATCTCTTAATATATTTTTCACAAACGATTAGTGAAAAAAAATGTTTAAAAACATTTATAATTGTATTTAAAAATGGCAACATTTGGGTGAAACAAAAACCTCATGTGGTTTTATTTTAAAGTAAAGTTTTTTTTCATCCACAGGGAACAGTTCTGGAAGGATCTGCTCTGTCTGTGCAACACTGTGACAAAAGAACCAGAATCTTCGCTGACTTTAACCTCACCGTCCCAGGGTGAGGAGATTAAGTAGATTAGATTAACTTTAAACTGCTTTTCTTGTGATTTTGACGAGGGAGGAAAAAAAGAAGAGCTGAGCCAATGCCTCGACTTGTAGTAGTTAAAATAAAAAGTACTATTGTTTTCATCAGTTTTGTTTTAAGGGAACTATTCTGAAATACTTTTTTCTTTTTTTTTATAAATTCACTGTCCTTTGTCAGGTACAAGAGAGAGTGTTTCTTCTGGAGGACGGTGGGCTGCACACGCGAGGCCTGCACCTTCAGACATGTTCCCGAACACAAGGGCATCGACAAAGACAAGTTCAACGGTAGACCTGGTCTGTCTCACACTTGAACACCGACCTCTCTGCTCGTGACACACGTTATCACCTCAGGTTATTATCAAATTGAACATCCATGGGTGTTAGAAGTGGGTTATTATCTTGTCAATTGCTCGTTTCGCCACTAGGTGGCACCATCACAGTTCACTTACTCGTGAAGGAATAATAAGGGAACTGTTTTATTATTATTATTATTTTTTTATGGTTTTAGTGGGTTTCAACCGCCGTATGGTTCCTGTAACTACTCGCTGACATGTAGAGAAAGACTTGAAACACAATCACTGTCATTAAAATCAAGTTTAAAACCGGGTTAACAAAGGTTTCACATTTATAATGACTGCTCGAGACTCAAACTCAGGATTAGAAAGTAAATCTTGACAAATGTGTGATTTAAAAGAAAAAGTGTAGCTGCTGGGTCACATGACTGCTTCACCGTCAGCTTTGTTATGTAATATTTGGTATGAATTCCACATCCCGACTCGCTGGGCCTCGTCGAGGACTGAAGGATCCAGTCTGGGAGGAGAGTCGGATTCTTGGCCTTCCCGTCAGATGCCGGGTCACAAAAGCCCCTCTGATCTGAGTGAGAGCCAGGAGCCCGTAACTGGACCCCCATGAACTGTGATATATGATCCACCTGCACGAGATAAGAGGTCCGACTCTAAACGTCACACACAGAACCGACCTCTCGCTCCACCACAGCAAGAACGTCTCGTTTAAACGTTTTTGGATCTTTTTAAAGTCCGTCGAACACAAACACTGCTTCTTTAGAATGGCGTGTCTGGCGCCCCCCAGAGGACACGGAGAGGACTTTTATTCCCATGGATGAAGTGATGACGAATGTTCATTAAATCTTCATCCAGCCTTGGAGTCTTTTTTTTTTTTTTTAAGTCTCATCCTTTCATCTTGTAGCCCTTTCATTTTATATTTCATCCCTCTCTTTCGACACATCCATCTGTTCAATCTCTTCTCAGTATAAGTAATACTTTATTTTGTTTAGACTTCCTACATGCTTGTACTTTTTTTTTCAGCAAAATTCTACCTATCACTCCTTCTTTATCCTTTTCTTTAACGTCATTTAGTCCGAAGATCTCACCATGTTTTCATCCTTGCATCCATCTTTTATTTTATCTTTCATTCAGTCTTTTTAAATCCATTTGTTTTACCATGTTTAACTTTTGTTGCTCTTCCCATGTTTTCACCCTTTCATTCTATTCTCTAATCTTTTCATCTTTAACTATGTTTATACTTTTATTCTTCTTCTCATGTATAACTCTCTCCAGCATCTTCCTCCTCTTTCAATCCTTCTATTTTACTTTACCTTAATCTTTTAGTATCTCATCCTTTGATCAGTGCTTCTTTCCTTCTTTTCCTGGTGACATGTTTTCATCCTCTACTTCTTTTTTACATCCTTTGATTCCAAACAAATCCTTCTCTAAAGTCTTGTCTCTTCTTATGTGTCCTTTATCCTCCATTTGTCTTTTTTTTCTTGTTTAAATTCGTTCTCAATTGTATTTGAATCATGCACATGATGATTTAGTCTTTTATTTGTTCATTAATTTGAAGAGATATTTGTGAGTTTGTGTGCGTCAGCATTAATCGAGGTGTGTCCAGGTCAATGTCCAGAATCAACACGTGATTTCAAGGACGTTTGATAATATGTGAGTCAGCAGGTTGGATCACATTGTGGCAGCGTCATGAGAGTATAAAAGTGTTGAACTGTGAAGGGAGTGTTTCAGTCGCAGACATGGAGACGACTAGAGTTGACCTGTTGTCTTGTTCCATCTGTCTGGATCTACTGAAGGATCCAGTCACTCTTCCCTGTGGACACAACTACTGTAAGGTCTGTGTTGAAGGTCACTGGCAGGACAAGAACATCTACCAGTGTCCTCTGTGCAGACAGAGCTTCAGAGAGAGACCTCTCTTGCAGAAGAACACTGTGTTAGCAGAGTTAGTGGAGGAGCGGAAGAAGACTGGAGCAGCTAAGGACGTCTGCTCTGCTGGACCTGAAGATGTGGTCTGTGACGTCTGCACTGGGAGGAAGATGAAAGCTGTGAAGTCCTGTCTGGTGTGTCTGGTCTCCTACTGTGAGGAACATCTTCAGCCTCATCTAGAAGTTCCGGCCTACAGGAGACACAAGCTGGTCCAGTCGTCCATGCAGCTCCAGGAGATGATCTGCTCTGAACACCAGGAGGAGAAGAAGATGTTCTGTCGTTCTGATCAGCAGCTCATCAGTTCTCTCTGTGCTGTGGACCAACACACAGATCACATCGTCTCAACCACAGCAGAGAGGAAGGAGCGAGAGAAGGATGTGGATCAGAGTCGAGGAAGGATCCAGCAGAGAATCCAGAAGAGAGAGAAGGAAGTGAAGCTGCTCAAGCGGAAGAGAAAGAACATCAAAGGCTCTGGTGATAAAGCAGTGAAGACCACTCAGGAGACCCTCGGCCAGATGATCCAGATCCTCCAGAGAAGAATGTCTGATGTGGAGAAGCAGATCAGATCTCAGACGGAGACTGAAGACGGTCGAGTCCAAGGACTTCAGGAGCAGCTGGAGCAGGAGATCTCTGAGCTGAAGAAGAAAGATGCTGAGCTGCAGCAGCTGTCACTCACAGAGAGTCACACCGTCTTCCTGCAGACCTTGACCTCACTCTCAGAGGTCAGTGAAGACACGACCTCACTCTCAGACATCAGTGAAGACACAACCTCACCCTCAGAGGTCAGTGAAGACACGTTCTCCATCACGACCCTTCAGCAAACTCGAAGCCGCTTTGAGGAAGTAACAGCAGTCGTGTCAGCCTGCAGAGACCAAGTCCAGGACCTTCTGAGAGACACGTGGTCCAACATACTTCTGATGTTTGATCCAGAGAGCAGGACCAGAGACTGGTTCCTCACATACTCACAGGACATCACTCTGGATCCAAACACTGCAGAATCATGGTTGATGTTGTCTGAAGGAAACAGGAAAGTGACAAACATGGGAAAAGATCAGCCTCGTCCTGATCATCCAGACCGATTCATTAATATGTGGCAGGTCTTGAGTGAAGAGTCTCTGACTGGACGTTGTTACTGGGAGGTGAAGATAACACAAGGAGATGCTCAAGTAGCAGTTTCATACAAGAACATCAGCAGATCAGGAGTAGAAAGTTGTTTTGGAAATAATGATGAATCTTGGAGTTTACATTGTGAAATCTCTGGTTGTTCATTCAGACACAACAAAATAAAAACTACAGTCTCTAACATAAAACCCTCCACAGTCGGGGTGTTCCTGGATCACTCTGCAGGTCTTCTGTGCTTCTACAGCGTCTCTGAGACCATGACTCTCCTCCACATGCACCAGACCAGGTTCACTCAGCCTCTACATGCTGGAGTCTGGGTTGAGTCCTCGTGTGAGTTTGTGAAGCTGAAGTAGACAACAGCGTGAGTGTGTGTCTCCAGGAGTGACATCATCACATGAAGCCTCAATGTTTGGATGAAGGTCTGAGAACTTTGTTGTTTGTTTGTGATTCACGTGTGGATTTAATCATCTTATAACTGATGGTGACGAGAATGTCTTCATGCAACTTCAGTAAATCTTCTTAATAAACATGGTTCATGGTCAGACTGGTGTGTTTCCTTCTTCTGACGAGTCAAACCTTCACATCCTGAGAGAAAATATCTTTAAAAATGATGATATCAAACATGCAAGAGGTTCCACACTGTGCAACATCTCATGGAGGGAAGTCAGAGCTGACACCTGTGCTGGCCAGGAGGATTTTGAAAGAGGTGGAAAAGAATCCAAGGTGATCCTGGAGAACCTGGACTCTGCTGGTGGCAACATCTCGATGTGGACTGTTCCACAGACACTGACCACTGATGAGTTCCTGTGCAGTAAATACACAATGAACAAAAACAATAACAAAAGATAAGATGCTAGTTCTCCGTGAAATAAAGAAACAACTGCAAAATACTAAGAAAAAGAGTGTGTTGTCGAGATTCTGTTGATACGATACAGGGTCAACGATACGATATATTGTGATACTGTAGTAACAACGATAATTGTGTAGTATTGTCGAGTACTTGACTCTGGTGTTGCAGAATTTACAGACCACATGACTCTTGACGAAGTCGCTTTCATTTGATTTTGAAGCCAAAATACGTCCAAATATCAACAGCTGCTGGAGTCACTGTATCCTCTCGTCCTCAGTCGATCTCGCAGGATTTGATTGTCCCTTCGCAATACATAATGCAAGTCTGCTGTCAAGCATAACATATTTTGTCTGTGTTATAAACCTTTAAGCACACGTTAAAAACACTTTCCTGATCTCAGCAGGTCAGTGAAACTGTGAACGGCTCTTCTTCAGGTGCTTCAAGGGACCAAGTATTGTATTATGACTTTTACTACTCACTTCATCTTCCACCACTTGTTTTTCTATGTACCTAAATACAATGTTTATTATTAAAGGACGAAGAAGAACACTTCTGGTCATCTGCTTTATGGTTGTCAGAAAAACTGTTCACAATGTTTCACAGACAAATCAGTTCAATAGCAAAAGATTCAGACTCACACCAGTAAGAGATTGTTCTTCACTCGAGAGGAGACAGCCAGAACCAACGCGGAAGTTAGTTCACACCGACTGTCCGACGAAGTTCCAGCGTCCCTCCCTTTTTATTCAGTTTGTTCAAAGCAAAACACATTTTGGAGGGGTTACATCAAAAGCAGTCTCTTCTGCTCATCCCCCCTCCCAACTTAGTTTGTCCTTAGTAAGCTTCATTGTGCAGGTTACATCGCAGCATCGGCATCAGTAGTTCAAAACAGTCTTACAGATAACACTCAAGGTTAGGGAGCATCCCACAGTTATCTGCTCTTTCTCACCTGCCCCCTCCCAACTCGTTCCCTGTTCCTTCACTTGCCCTTGCTGACCCCTGATGGGATATATCTTGTGAGGAGTTTCAAAACACATACACATTGTGCTTAAGGCAATCAGTGGTTTCGAACACATATGCATTTGTGGTAAAGAAGTGAACACATTAAAATTGTGATAACGTAGTAAGCAGTTTAAAACACATTAATATTGTAATAAAGCAATATTTCTTTCACATTTCCCTCCTGTTTATCAATATTAAACAGTGTTTTAAAAGACTTATTGCTGAAATGGGAAGAAAACTATCCCCAAAAACCCTTCCTGGGGGCAAAAAGAAGATAGAAACCCTTTCCCAGCAAGAAGCCAACATTTCATTACATATATATACAACATTTCCCGACATTTCCAATTTGTAAAACACTCGGCTCATAACCTCTGCCTTGGTAGACTTTTCAGTTACAGCGTCAAAATAAACTGGAATATCATCGATACATTTTAGACTTTGCATTCTGAGTCGTCTTCAAGTGGCACCAACTCGTATTGTGCCATAGCTATAGTGACATGAGCAGCTACCTTGACGCTAACTGCGTCCATCATCTTAGCCATCATTATACGCAAACAAGGAACACCACATGCTATTAAGAAAATTAAAAATGAGATAATAGACACAACTATACCGGCAACAGTTAGGATTACATTTTTCCAGCTACCGAACGTGTCGTTTAACCATTGTAAGACTGGATTGGGGACCACACCTTCCATGCTTTGAGTTTGGCATCAAAGTACACAGGTGTATTACTAACCATTGGTGAATCAGGAATGCTTCTTTTCGCTCTCGCGTCGGTTAAATTCATGTCTACAATTTGGTCATCATCATCCAACACATAAGTCTTTTTCTCTTGTACTCCTGTTACATAAGCACATTTACCCGTCCATTCTTCCACCAATCTGTTTCTCAAAACCCCACCTCCACACCACCACCACAACTGAGATCGAATGACGTGTTTCAACGCATTCTTTGACAAGTTAACAGTTTGATCACAGAACGATGCATTCAACTTCCCATAATCCCTGCAGACGTCTTTACCACAGGATGTTCGGGAGTAGCAAACAAATTTGCCCCCTGTCGGTGGATGGAACAAGAAGGGTTTGGACGTTGCTCCGATTATGGGGTACCTTTGAGCATATGGCATGCAGTAACTTGTCACTTTGAAACCCTGTGTCATGTTCATCACGCATGACGAGTTTCCAATCGGCTCAACCAGTGTTACTGCTGCCCTCGGTCTCATGCAAACTGCACAATCCTTTCTGATGGATCTGGCAATGTTTACAACACGCTCAAGGTAGAGATTGTTATCAATAGTGAGTCCTGTGTCAACTGCCAACAATTCTTTGATGGTTTCTCCGTTGGGAGGAGGTGTGTCTTGGTTTCTAAGATTGGTCTGTAGCATACTTTTATTAGGACGAATGGATCTGCACCATTTGCATACCAGGCCCATAGTGTCAAAACGCTACAATCTGTTTTATCTTTGTTCTGGAGTTCTGTCATGGCTTTAAAAGTGAATATCAGATTCATTCCGCTGTGCGTCATGTACACTTTATCTTTCCAATTTTTTGCACCATTATTTCGTTTGGCTTTTGGCCAATAATCACCGCTTTCTGTTGTTACATAATTATCCCATCCCCACCATGCATCTCTCTTAGCCGAGGTTTCTTGGGACATGAGATAGAACCAATATTTTGACCATTCATTAAACCGTACAGCCTTGAGTTTTTTATCGGTTGATTCAGTGTGGAAGTTAGCTAACATTTACATATTGCCAACTTCTTTGGTAGGTGGATGGCATGCAACAATTTTACGAGTAACTCTTTGTGAGCTACTTCTTTTCCTGTTGTCGTTTTAAATCCTCTTCTCGCCCACTGTTGACAAAACACGTGCACAGAACCATATCCATATTGACTATCTGTCCAGATAGTTACATCATCACCTTCAAAAATTTCACATGCCTTTATGAGGGCTGCCAGCTCAGCTGCCTGAGCTGAACTAGTTGATTTTAATTTCCCTTGATAAAGTACTTTATCTGCGGTCGTCACCGCGTACCCCACTTTGTTTTTTCCTTTTTCATCTTTACTCGCTGAACCGTCAACAAACACTACGGTTCCTGTCGTTAAAGGTGTATCCGTCAAGTCTGGTCGTGGTTTAGTTAAAATTTGGACTTGGCTTCCACAGTCATGTGGATTGCCATCTAGTGGTGTGGGTACTAATGACGCTGGATAGAGTGCTCCACACCTGACGATGTTAATGTGTCCCTGAGATAACAATACAGCAGTGCAATGTAGATGTCGAGCAGGTGATAAGAACTGCATTTTCGTTTCCAACAGTAAGACTGATACTGCGTGTGGTACTTTCAGAGTCAACGCGTGAAACAGGACGACCTCGGCGGATGCTTGCACAGCGAGCGCCGCAGAGAGCACGGCTTGTACACATTCTGGCGTTGCTCGTGCCACTGGATCCAACTGTTGTGAATAATATGCAACTGGTCTCATCTTGCTACCATGTTTCTGCATCAGGACCGATGACATGAATCCTCCTTTTGCTGTTACTGTTTCTTTGTTAGCCTCAAAGATGGGACAATTACTCTTATCTGCCAAGACAAATACTTCCATAGTCCAAAATATAGTCAAACAACATTAATTCACACAACAACTATAAAACCACCTATATTGAGAAACTAGTAGTTAGAAATTCTTCGACCAATTTCAGTATCATTATTCCGACAAAGACAAATTAATTTTAAATTAAAACTTATCAACTCAAACAACATATTCTTCTTTTACATGGAATTAACCTCAATAAAGTCTATAATACTTATTAAAAAAATGAAAAATTGGTTTCCTAAGATTTGACCTTTTCCATCATAGCATTTGTTTCTTTGTCTGTGGTTTCGGTGCTTTAGAAACAGCCGGTTTCTGTTTATCACCCTTTATTTCGTTCACAAACATACGTCACATGTTTGAATCAGGAAAACAATTTTCTGCTAAAAGGTTTTATTGGAAAAGAAAACAAGAAAACATTTGTATTTATTACAACTTAACCCAAACTTGTTTCAACAATTTGAAAACCACCTGCTGATGAAAAACTTGATCACAAAAAGACTTAACATTAAATTAATGTTTAAATGCTCCATATTTATGTTTGTTTTACTAAGAAAACACCATCCTTTTAATAAAGATTCACGGTGCATTTGCGTCGTAACTATATAAAATATATTTCCTTAAGTATGACATGCTTCAATTCGACAAATTTCTTCAACACAATCTTGTATGTAAGAGGTTAATTTCTTCTTCTAGTGACCTTGGTGCCGCCACCTGTAGGCCTAGTCATTCTTCATCCTCAGACGAATCATCAGAGTAGTGTTTTCGTCTGGGTTTATCTCTGCGCTTGCTTTTCTCAGGACAATCTCTGGCAAGATGTCCCGTTCAATAAATCATTTTTAAATGTGATTCCCATAGAGCTGGATGATCTTCCGGAGTCCTACCATGTTTGTTAAAAACATCCATTAATCTGATTTTAAAGTCGTCTATGTTTTCGTCTTCATTCTGTCTGCAGGCTGCTATTTGATTAGGATCAGGTCTCTGTGCATAGATCAATTCACATCTTTCCAAAATGTCATTCAGGGGTAACATGACTTGCGCATATGGTATGACGTTACCTTGATCATTCAGTCCCGTCCACCCCTCCATTACAATCCCGTATCTACTTCCTGTAGATAGTGCCATTAATTTAGCTATCTCGTGACCGTTCAACCTGTGACCAGTGACAAGGTCTCTGATTTCTTTGACAAACTGTTTTATGTCTGCAGCAGGTGTTGCAATAGATTTAACTATGTCTTTAAGTTCTACGGGTGTCCATGGTCTAAAAACATAGAATGGTACATTTGCATCATTACTCGGCATTTGAATCATAGGGAATGCTCCTGTAGTCTGTTCGTTAATATCATGTAGCTTCAGCTCTGATTTTTCTTGTAGTGGATGCTGTGGATTCATTTGTTTTTCCCAATCACCGACCCCCCCCCATACTTCTTGTCACCCGTTTCTCAAAAGTTCCAGATCCAACTGGTTTGTTTGAGTTATAATCACAATGACCTGAGCTCAGGTCAGGGCTGGCAGCATTCCAACTTGTAGAGGAGGCTGCTGCTGAGTTGTGATCGCGTCTCCCTGAGATGGAGTCACGGCCGGCAAAACTCTCTTTTCAGGGGGGATTGCCGCTGCTGAGTTTGATGTCGTCATTGTTGGTGTGTACAATGGAGGTGTCTCGGACAGGCACGGATATATCTTAGGTATTTCCCTCACTCCGGCCCCTACCGCCTGGTGAACCCGCGGTGTTGGAGTTGGAATTGGCCCCCGCCCGTGCAAATCGGAGGGAGGGAATTCCAACTTTTCTGCTCTAGGGGCGTTTCCCCTTTGCACATTATCAGCGATCGGAGACACAGTTAAACTTGCTCCTGAATCATTAATTTGTTCAAATTCATTTTCATCTTAAACAGTTAGTTTAACCTTAGCTGTATCATTATTACTTATCAGGTGTGTAGTTATTGTAGCCTAAAACACTTTCCTGTATCAGTCACTTATGCTCACTTCATTCATGTCAGGTACTGACCACTGCATGATTCTAAAAGCAACTATGTTCATGATGGTTTTGTTATTGGATCAGAAATTTCACTTTAAATCTTTATTTATTTTTTGTAGCACAATTTATTGATACTAAACACACTTTCATTTGTTTTTTATTTTTTATTTTCTGATTCTTTTCCCTTGCTCTGTCATACAGAGTCTTACATGCGTACCACTGTTTTCCATGTACTTCGTTCAACTTTCCCTTTTCTCTATCTTTCAAAGACAATTTACTCAACAACTTACTCAATTCTGTCTCATTATAAACATCTCCTGGAAAACTATACTGATTCTGCCACTTTTTCACAAACCTGCAACAACCTTTATTGTCTAATTCTGCCAACTTAACTTTACACATTCGTTCTTCTTTTTCTCTCTCCTTATTAATTGCTTCTACACCCGTAGAAGTCTTATTTGCCTTCTTCATGCTCTGGTATGTGTCTTGCCGAGTTTTTTTGAAAGAAAATGCTAAATGCCTGGTGGCGACCGGGTGTCAAACTTCTACCTCAAACGAGGCGGGCACTCACAGTCGTTTCACCAGTTTTAGATTCTTTCTTTTACTCAAGACATCCAATTTCTATGATGGTTTTGTAAACTCTTGGTCAGTTTTACGTTGTCACCGACAAGAATCCCAACAACCTCTCAGTGAGAAAATGGCCCTGGTGTTACAGTAACAGCCCGTATTGCAATAATACGGCCTTAAACAGAGAAGAGTTTACCCTTTTCTATTTACTTGTACCTTGCGTCACAATGATACTCACAATGATACTCCGTATTACAACAATACGGCCTTAGATCACTCAGTGATCTCGTGGACGGACTTTTACGTTGTCCCCTTATTTCCACGGCCCGTTCATTTGATACAATGATGCTTTATATCACAATGACACAACTTAGTCAGAAAATCTTAACTGACCTCAATCTCTTCGCTGGTGGAGTTGATCTGGTCTTGGATGCCGTCGGCGTTCTCTCCGGTAGATGATGTCCGACTCCTGGCCTTGTGGAAAGGAGGTCTCCCAGGGGTTTGTAAGGCCCGCTGGCCGGTGCACCGTGTGGTTCAGGCGTCGTCAATCATCCACCGAAGAAAGGGCTTTGGCATCCGGCTCGAAGGACCAAGTTAAAATGTCAGAAAAACTGTTCACAAAGTTTCACAGACAAATCAGTTCAATAGCAAAAGATTCAGACTCACACCAGTAAGAGATTGTTTCTTCACTCCGGAGGGAACAGCAGAACCAACGCGGAAGTTAGCTCGCACCAACTGTTCGACAAAAGGCCCTGCGTCCCCCCCATTTTATTCAGTTTGTTCAAAGCAAAACACATTGTGGAGGGTTACATCAAAAGCAGTCTCCTCTGCTCATCCCCCCTCCCAACTTAGTTTGTCCTTAGTAAGCTTCATTGTGCAGGTTACATCACAGCATCGGCATCAGTAGTTCAAAACAGTCTTACAGATAACACTCAAGGTTAGGGAGCATCCCACAGTTATCTGCTCTTTCTCACCTGCCCCCTCCCAACTCGTTCCCTGTTCCTTCACTTGCCCTTGCTGACCCCTGATGGGATATATCTTGTGAGGAGTTTCAAAACACATACACATTGTGCTTAAGGCAATCAGTGGTTTCGAACACATATGCATTTGTGCTAAAGAAGTGAACACATTAATATTGTGATAACGTAGTAAGCAGTTTAAAACACATTAATATTGTAATAAAGCAATATTTCTTTCACAATCGTCCAAAAGCAGCGCAACTCAAAGAGCCTGACGATCACAAGGAAACTCTGGCGAAAGTACAAGTTAAAAATGTGCCTCTGAGACCAAAGAATGCTGTGAAACTGTAGGTTCTGATGATCGCGTTATTTTCTTTGTCTGTCACTATTCTTTTTTTTTTAAAACCTCTGTTTGTGTTCAGGGATCTTCCCTCCGTTCTCGTCGCATCGATCGCTTCTTCAGTGACTTACGCTGCACTTTACCAGCTGTTCAACGGGTACGTTTGTCTTGACAGTTTGAATATATTTAAAAAAAAGATTAAATGTCCGTTTTTTTCTCCCCACAAGAGTCGGGTCAGTCTTCAGCATCAAGATGTTGCTCGACAGCCAGAGTGCTTTTGTCATCTACAAGCAGAAGGAAGACTGTGACAAAGCCGTTCAACTACATGTGTGTACTCTCTGTTCTATGGATTTTTAAAACGCATTTAACTTGATTAATCACAAAAGAAAAAATACAGATAAAGCCAAAATGGAAGCAGGAAGAAGTAAAACTGTTTTTTTGTTTTTTTCTTACCTCTTTAATTATTCTTCAGTTTGTAGAAAGAAAAAAACCTACAGATATCCATAAAATACATAATGTTTATATCTCGTCCTGTACTATCTATATTACACAATTAACATTATATATGTAGACTATCAACTCATGCTATAATATTAACGTTAACTTTAAGACAGGGTTTGATTTAAAAAAAAAGATGTTTTTAATATTTCCATTAATAAAAAGAATTGACCAGAATTGTTGTATTTTTTATTAAATATCTCTAATATATTTTTCACAAATGATTAGTGAAAAGAAATGTTTAAAAAAATGTATAATTGTATTTAAAAATGGCAACATTTGGGTGAAACTAAAACCTCATGTGGTTTGATTTGAGTTCAAAGTTAAAGTAAAGTTTTTTTCGTCCACAGGGAACAGTTCTGGAAGGATCTGCTCTGTCTGTGCAACACTGTGACAAAAGAACCAGAATCTTCGCTGACTTTAACCTCACCGTCCCAGGGTGAGGAGATTAACTAGATTAGTTTAACTTTAAACTGCTTTTCTTGTGATTTTGACGAGAGAGGAAAAAAAAGAAGAGCTGAGCCAAAGCCTCGACTTGTAGTAGTTAAAATAAAAAGTACTGTTGTTTTCATGAGTTTTGTTTAAAGGGAAATATATATTTTTTAATGATTCACTTTCCTTTGTCAGGTACAAGAGAGAGTGTTTCTTCTGGAGGACGGTGGGCTGCACACGCGAGGCCTGCACCTTCAGACATGTTCCCGAACACAAGGGCATCGACAAAGACAAGTTCAACGGTAGACCTGGTCTGTCTCACACTTGAACACCGACCTCTCTGCTCGTGACACACGTTATCACCTCAGGTTATTATCAAATTGAACATCCATGCGCGTTAGAAGTGGGTTATTATCTCTATATTATTTTATTCAGCTGTTCTCGCGTTGCCAATTGCTCGTTTCGCCCCTAGGTGGCGCCATCACCGTTCACTTACTCTTGAAGCAAATGGGAACTGTTTTTTTTTAATTTTTTTTATGGTTTTAGTGGGTTTCAACCGCCGTATGGTTCATGTAACTACTCGCTGACATGTAGGAAAGACTTGAAACACAATCACTGTCATTAAAATCAAGTTAAAAACCGGGTTAACAAAGGTTTCACATTTATAATGACTGCTCGAGACTCAAACTCGAGATTAGAAAGTAAATCTGGACAAATGTGTGATTTAAAAAAAAAAGTGTAGCTCCTGGGTCACATGACTGCTTCACCGTCAGCTTTGTTATGTAATCTTTGAATTCCACATCCCGACTCGCTGGGCCTCGTCGAGGACTGAAGGATCCAGTCTGGGAGGAGAGTCGGATTCTTGGCCTTCCCGTCAGATTCCGGGTCACAAAAGCCCCTCTGATCTGAGTGAGAGCCAGGAGCCCGTACTTTATTTTGTTTAGACTTCCTACATTCTTGTCCTTTTTAAATCCATTTCTCTTACCATGTTTAACTTTTTTTGCTCTTCCCATGTTTTCATTCTTTCATTCTATTCTCTAATCTTTTCATCTTTAACTATGTTTATACTTTTATTCTTCTTCCCATGTATAACTCTCTCCAGCATCTTCCTCCTCTTTCAATCCTTCTATTTAACTTTACCTTCAACTTTTGGTATCTCATCCTTTGATCAGTGCTTCTTTCCTTCTTTTCCTGGTGACATGTTTTCATCCTCTTCCTCTTTTTTACATCCTTTGATTCCAAACAAATCCTTCTCTAAAGTCTTGTCATCTCTTCTTATATGTCGTTTATCCTCCATTTGTCTTTTTTACTCATGTTTAAATTCTTTCTTTCACAACTCAATTCTTCTGTACCATGTTATGGCTGGTTTGTCCAGTTCTCAATTGTATTTGAATCATTCACATGATTTAGTTAAACACTTGAAAACCTTCTTGTTTTTGTTCATTAATTTGAAGAGAGATTTGTGAGTTTGTGTGAGTGAGCAAGAATCAATGTGTGTCCAGGTCAATGTCCAGAATCAACACGTGGTTTCAAGGAAGTTTGATTATATGTGGGTCAGCAGGTTGGATCACATTTTGGCAGCGTCATGAGAGTATAAAAGTGTTGAACTGTGAAGGGAGTGTTTCAGTCGCAGACATGGAGACGACTAGAGTTGACCTGTTGTCTTGTTGCATCTGTCTGGATCTACTGAAGGATCCAGTCACTCTTCCCTGTGGACACAACTACTGTAAGGTCTGTGTTGAAGGTCACTGGCAGGACAAGAACATCTACGAGTGTCTTCAGTGCAGACAGAGCTTCAGAGGGAGACCTCTCCTGCAGAAGAACACTGTGTTAGCAGAGTTAGTGGAGGAGCTGAAGAAGACTGGAGCAGCTAAGGACGTCTGCTCTGCTGGACCTGAAGATGTGGCCTGTGACGTCTGCACTGGGAGGAAGATGAAAGCTGTGAAGTCCTGTCTGGTGTGTCTGGTCTCCTACTGTGAGGGACATCTTCAGCCTCATCTAGAGGCTCCGGCCTACAGGAGACACAAGCTGGTCCAGTCGTCCAAGCAGCTCCAGGAGATGATCTGCTCTGAACACCAGGAGGAGAAGAAGATGTTCTGTCGTTCTGATCAGCAGCTCATCTGTTCTCTCTGTGCTGTGGACCAACACAAAGATCATGAGATTGTCTCGACCACAGCAGAGAGGAGGGAGCGAAAGAAGGATGTGGATCAGAGTCGAGGAAGGATCCAGCAGAGAATCCAGAAGAGAGAGAAGGAAGTGAAGCTGCTCAAGCAGAAGAGAAAGAACATCGAAGTCTCTGCTGATGAATCAGTAAAGACCACTCAGGAGACCCTCAGCCAGATGATCCAGATCCTCCAGAGAAGAATGTCTGATGTGGAGCAGCAGATCAGATCTCAGAAGGAGACTGAAGACGGTCGAGTCCGAGGACTTCAGGAGCAGCTGGAGCAGGAGATCTCTGAGCTGAAGAAGAAAGATGCTGAGCTGCAGCAGCTGTCACTCACAGAGAGTCACACCGTCTTCCTGCAGACCTTGACCTCACTCTCAGAGGTCAGTGAAGACACAACCTCACTCTCAGAGGTCAGTGAAGACACGTTCTCCATCACGACCCTTGAGCAAACTCGCCGCCGCTTTGAGGAAGTAACAGCAGTCGTGTCAGCCTGCAGAGACCAAGTCCAGGACCTTCTGAGAGACACGTGGACCAACATCTCACTGATGTTTGATCCAGAGAGCAAGACCAGAGACTGGTTCCTCACACACTCACAGGACATCACTCTGGATCCAAACACTGCACACTCACGGTTGATGTTGTCTGAAGGAAACAGGAAAGTGACAATCATGGGAAAAGATCAGCTTCGTCCTCGTCATCCAGACCGATTCATTAATATGTGGCAGGTCTTGAGTGAAGAGTCTCTGACTGGACGTTGTTACTGGGAGGTGAAGATAACAGAAGGAGATGCTCTACTAGCAGTTTCATACAAGAACTTCAGCAGATCAGGAGAAGAAAGTTTTTTTGGACATAATGATAAATCTTGGAGTTTATATTGTGGAATCTCTGGTTGTTTATTCAGACACAACAAAGTTGAAACTACAGTCTCTAACATAAAACCCTCCACAGTCGGGGTGTTCCTGGATCACTCTGCAGGTCTTCTGTGCTTCTACAGCGTCTCTGAGACCATGACTCTCCTCCACAGAGTACTGACCAGGTTCACTCAGCCTCTACATGCTGGAGTCTGGGTTCTGTCCTCGTGTGAGTTTGTGAAGCTGAAGTAGACAACAGTGTGAGTGTGTGTCTCCAGGAGTGACATCATCACATGAAGCCTCAATGTTTGGATGAAGGTCTGAGAACTTTGTTGTTTGTTTGTGATTCACGTGTGGATTTAATCATCTTATAACTGATGGTGACGAGAATGTCTTCATGCAACTTCAGTAAATCACCTTAATAAACATGGTTCATGGTCAGACTGGTGTGTTTCCTTCTTCTGACGAGTCAAACCTTCACATCCTGAGAGAAAATAACTTTAAAAATGATGATTTAAAACATGCAAGAGGTTCCACACTGTGCAACATCTGTGCTGGCCAGGAGGATTTTGAAAGAGGTGGAAAAGAATCCAAGGCCATCCTGGAGAATCTGGACTCTGCTGGTGGCAACATCTGGAGGTGGACTGTTCCACAGACACTGACCACTGATGAGTTCCATGGACCAGACCAAGGAAGGCACCACTTCTCCAGTTAAGGCCCACAAACGCCCGTGTGACCTTTGCAAAGGCTCACGTGGACAAAGAAGAAGACTTCTGGTCATCTGCTTTATGGTCACACGAAACAAAAAATGACTTGTTTGGTCACAATGATGTAGCCTACATTAGGTGTGAAAAGAGGAGAGGCCTTCAACCCGAAGAACAACATCCCTAGTGTCAGACATGGTGGTGGAACCTAATGCTTTGAGGTTGTTTTTCATCCAAACATGTTCATACTTTAATTCTTCTTCTCATGTATAACTCTCTCCAGCATCTTCCTCCTCTTTCAATCCTTCTATTTTACTTTACCTTCATCTTTTAGTATCCCATCCTTTGATCAGTGCTTCTTTCCTTCTTTTCCTGGTGACATGTTTTCATCCTCTACGTCTTGTCGTCTCTTCTTATGTGTCCTTTATCCTCCATTTGTCTTTTTTACTCATGTTTAAATTCTTTCTTTCACAACTCAATTCTTCTGTACTATATTATGGCTGGTTTGTCCAGTTCTCTATTGTATTTGAATCATGCACATGATGATTTAGTCAAACATTTGAAAACCTTCTTGTATTTGTTCATTTATTTGAAGAGAGATTTGTGAGTTTGTGTGCATCAGCAAGAATCGAGGTGTGTCCAGGTCAATGTCCAGAATCAACACGTGATTTCAAGGAAGTTTGATAATATGTGAGTCAGCAGATTGGAGAGCTGATAGAACAAGAGGAACGGCTAAAAGAAAAAGCTGCTCGGGTTAAGTGTAAAAAGAAGGTGAGATTTACTTATGAGGAATTAGACGAGTTTCTTGTACATCGGTTTTGTTCACAGCGTAAGAACGAGAAGAAACGTCTGGCGAAGGAAAATGCACTTCAAGAAAATTCATCTGTGAGTGTTGAGGTGCAACATCTACTAACCTTCCCTTCACCTCCTTCTCTTGAATCAGACATTTTTAACCCCTCCATCCTAAAGTCAACTACCTGTTATTATTTATCTAAACATCAAATAAAGTTGAACAATTACTACTCAATGTCTAAAACTCTTCCATCATCTCTTGTTCTTTCCGTTTCCTTGTTGAATTCACTGTGAGCTCGATTGTTTTAGTCTGTCTCCTCACAGTCATCGTTGCTTTCATCACAGTCTATAGCAGACGACGAGCAGAAAATCGAAGACGATGGAAATTCCATCACGTCCGACAACTCCGCTGAATCTTCTTCGGGTCGTAACCACGACGACGACGAGGACAAAGACAAAGAGAATGATGGAGAAGAAGTTTGCCGGACCACAACGACGCGGCGAAAAGAGGTGACTTTAGTTGTCGGATCACTTTTAATCCGTGTCCCTTTTCTCAACCGAGTTTCTTGGATTTCCCAGAGAGTGAAGCCCAAACTGAAGCGTTAGCAAAAGAGGAGCAACACGCCCGCAGAAGCAGCAACGAAAGAGGAAACGAAGACGGACAAATCCAGCAAAATGGTGGAGAATCTGGTGGAGAAGAGCCTTGAAACCGAAGCAGAGGTGAGTGATGGTAACTTGTTGCTCTGGTTTGGATTCTTGTGCTGTTGCTTTACCGTCATTCCGAGAAACTAAGTCTCGTTTATATTGAATGAAATGGCAATAAAAATGTTTTTATGTTCAATATTTTTGTGGAATTGCTTTAACAGCTTAAATTCCCCCATATTTTGAAAGAATAAAAGAATATTGTATCATAGAATTTTATACTGAGTCTCTTCACATTCCTTTCATTTGTGGAACAGAAACCTCCGGCAGCAGAGCTGCACCTCAGACAAAGCGCTCAGCTCGCAGGTACAACGTTTGTTGTCATGTTGTTCACTTCCACGAGACGATGACGTTTC
Source organism: Callionymus lyra (assembly GCF_982586985.1). Classification (NCBI taxonomy): domain Eukaryota; kingdom Metazoa; phylum Chordata; class Actinopteri; order Syngnathiformes; family Callionymidae; genus Callionymus; species Callionymus lyra. The sequence continues at coordinate 12,537,810 of NC_141835.1, read as the reverse complement.
TGACCCTCCCGCAGACTCCGGAAATCATCTGGCGGCCACCGGACAGTACGAGCTGGCGGTGAAATATTTCACCGACGCCATCAAACTCACCCCGCTTGAGTTCAAGTGAGATGGTGGGAGGCGGGATTTTTGAAGGAACAGTTTGAGTGAAAACTTTTTTTTTCTTTCAGGTTATTTGGAAACCGCTCCTTGTGTTTGGAGAGGATGCAGCAGTACGAGAGGGCTCTGGCCGACGCCAACATCGCTCTCTCCATGGAGCCCAGCTGGATTAAAGGCTTGTTCAGGAAAGGGAAAGCTCTCCTCGGGCTGAAGGTACCGTGAACCGCTCGATTGTTCGTGTTTGTTTGAGGAAATGGAGACTTTCATCTGCTGTGTTGATTTAAGTGCATCTTAAATATATGTTGGACTCTATGGTATCATCGGTGTCTGTTTGTACAAAACTCTTTTCGTTTAAAATGATCTTAAGCCCCGCCCGCTGAAAACACTTTGTTTTTCTGGAGATTAAATCTTGTTGACCATAACCACACCCACTCTGCTGTGGTTGGTCAAACGTGGAGGTTTGTCACCACACGTCATCAATCCAATAAGTCTCCACCCCAAGGTGACTCGTTGTATAAACAAAGCATGGTGTGATTACAGGAGGAGGAGTGAAGCCATTATTACGTCATAATGGACTCTCGTAACCTCTCGTTCGCCCAGATTTCAGAGCAACTTAATAAAGCAATCATTTGAAAACATGGACATGATGAGGAACTTACTGCATCTTGGAGAAGAAGATTCAACATTTGAAACATGCCAGTCAGGAGAGTTGGAGTCTGACATTAGTTGACCTTGAATAATTTAGACTTTTTTCTTTAAAGCTTAAAAAAGAGCTGTGGGTAATTGGATTATCTGCAGTAAAAAAAAGGATTTTCTCTCGGCATGGATCAGACTTTATTTATGCGGCCCTCGTAATGTCAAAGTAAGATCATGTATAAATGGTTCTAATGCATTAACAAATCTATTTTGTATTTATTATTAATTTACATTTTCACATAACAATAAACATAAAATTGCAGCTTATTTATCTTAATAAATGTCACGGCCTAATGACGCATGTCAATTTGTTTTAGGGATTTTTTCGTCTTTCTTTTTTCTTGACGGCCCCTAACGACATTCACAGAATTGAATGTGGCCCTTGAAGAATTTTAATTGCCCACCCCTTGGCATAGACCCTTGTATGTATATTTTTCTCACCAAAACATTTCTCTATAAAGTTCCTCAACTGGTAAAAAGCAACAAAGACTCATAAAGATTCTCTTCTGTCTCCCGCAGAGATACTATGATGCCACGCTGGTCTTTCAGGAGCTTTTAAATCTGGACAGTTCAAGTGCAGACGCAAGAAAAGAGCTCGAGCGAGCGCAAACGCTTCATCTCATGGTGGGAAACACTGTCATGATGATCATTTCAAGGAACTTGACATCTGAGGTGTGATCTGATCTTTCTAGGAGATGGGCTTCACTCAGGAGCAGAGCAGCGAAGCCTTGAGGTCTCACCCGACACTGGAGGAAGCTCTTCAGTCTCTGTTCGGCGGGAATCTTCCAGAAGGTTTGTACGTTTTTCTTCATCTCGACTTTGGGTTTTAGTTCAAACGTTCACTTGGATCGTAGATCAGTCCGAGGAGGAAGACAACGACTGGATCGTTCATCAGCCTCATCGTCCAAAAGCATCACAACTCAAAGAGCCTGACGATCACAAGGAAACTCTGGCGAAAGTACAAGTTAAAAATGTGCCTCTGAGACCAAAGAATGCTGTGAAACCGTAGGTTCTGATGATCGCGTTATTTTCTTTGTCTGTCACTATTCTTTTTTTTTTTTTTAAACCTCTGTTTGTGTTCAGGGATCTTCCCTCCGTTCTCGTCGCATCGATCGCTTCTTCAGTGACTTACGCTGCTCTTTACCAGCTGTTCAACGGGTACATTTGTCTTGAGAGTTTGAATTTATTTAAACGTCCTTTTTTTTTTCGCCCCCACAAGAGTCGGGTCAGTCTTCAGCATCAAGATGTTGCTCGACAGCCAGAGTGCTTTTGTCATCTACAAGCAGAAGGAAGACTGTGACAAAGCCGTTCAACTACATGTGTGTACTCTCTGTTCTATGGATTTTTAAAACGCATTTAACTTGATTGATCACAAAAGAAAAAATACAGATAAAACCAAAATGGAAGCAAGAAGAAGTAAAACTGTTTTGTTTTTTTCTTACCTCTTTAATTATTCTTCAGTTTGTACAAACAAATTTCTACAGATATCCATAAAATACAAAACGTATATCTCGTCCTGTAGTATCTATATTAAACAATTAAGACAGGGTTTGATTTGATTTATTAAAAAAAAAAAAAAAAGTTTAATTTAACACCATTTTTAATATTTCCATTGTTAAAAAAATTGACCAGAAAAGTTGTATTTTTAGTAAATATCTCTAATATATTTTTCACAAACGATTAGTGAAAAGAAATATTTAAAAACATTTATAATTGTATTTAAAAATGGCAACATTTGGGTGAAACTAAAACCACATGTGGTTTGATTTGATTTGAGAAGTTTTTTTCGTCCACAGGGAACAGTTCTGGAAGGATCTGCTCTGTCTGTGCAACACTGTGACAAAAGAACCAGAATCTTCGCTGACTTTAACCTCACCGTCCCAGGGTGAGGAGATTAACTAGATTAGATCAACTTTAAACTGCTTTTCTTGTGATTTTGACGAGAGGGGGAAAAAAAGAAGAGCTGAGCCAAAGCCTCGACTTGTAGTCGTTAAAATAAAAAGTACTATTGTTTTCATGAGTTTTGTTTTAAGGGAAATATATATTTTTTAATGATTCACTTTCCTTTGTCAGGTACAAGAGGGAGTGTTTCTTCTGGAGGACGGTGGGCTGCACACGCGAGGCCTGCACCTTCAGACATGTTCCCGAACACAAGGGCATCGACAAAGACAAGTTCGATGGTAGACCTGGTCTGTCTCACACTTGAACACCGACCTCTCTGCTCGTGACACACGTTATTACCTCAGGTTATTATGAAATTTAACATCCATGCGTGTTAGAAGTGGGTTATTATCTCTATATTATTTTATTCAGCTGTTCTTGCCAATTGCTCGTTTCGCCACTAGGTGGCGCCATCACCGTTCACTTACTCGTGAAGGAAATGGGAACTGTTTTATTTTTTTATGGTTTTAGTGGGTTTCAACCGCCGTATGGTTCATGTAACTAGTCGCTGACATCTAGAGAAAGACTTGAAACACAATCACTGTCATTAAAATCAAGTTTAAAACCGGGTTAACAAAGGTTTCACATTTATAATGACTGCTTGAGACTCAAACTCAGGATTAGAAAGTAAATCTTGAAAAATATGTGATTTAAAAGAAAAAAAGTGTAGCTCCTGGGTCACATGACTGCTTCACCGTCAGCTTTGTTATGTAATCTTTGGTATGAATTCCACATCACGACTCGCTGGGCCTCGTCGAGGACTGAAGGATCCAGTCTGGGAGGAGAGTCGGATTCTTGGCCTTCCCGTCAGATTTCGGGTCACAAAAGCCCCTCTGGTCTGTGTGAGAGCCAGGAGCCCGTAACTGGACCCCCATGAACTCTGGCCGAACTCTTGATAAATGATCCACCTGCACGAGATAAGAGGTCCGACTCTAAACGTCACACACAGAACCGACCTCTCGCTCCACCACAGCAAGAACGTCTCGTTTAAACGTTTGTGGATCTTTTTAAAGTCCGTCGAACACAAACACTGCTTCTTTAGAATGGCGTGTCTGGCGCCCCCCAGAGGACACGGGGAGGACTTTTATTCACATTGATGAAGTGATGACGAATGTTCATTAAATCTTCATCCATCTTTGGAGTCTTTTTTTTAAAAGTAAGTAAGTAAGTTAGTAATATTTATTTATATAGCGCTTTTCCAGACCAGGGTCACAAAGCGCTTAAACAAACAAAACAATACTCAAAAAAGTATATACACTTTAAAGATCAAGATAATACTGAGAACAACACAGGAGTTCCAGAAAATCAAGGAAAAGCCTGAACAAATAGAAGCGTCTTAAGATGTTTATTAAAGTCTCAAACTTTCATTCAGTATAAGTAATACTTTATTTTGTTTAGACTTCCTACATGCTTGTCCTTTTTTTTCAGCAAAATTCTACCTTTCACTCCTTCTTTATCCTTTTCTTTAACATCTTTTAGTCCGAAGATCTCACCGTGTTTTCATCCTCATGTATAACTCTCTCTAGCATCTTCATCCTCTTTCAATCCTTCTATTTTACTTTACCTTCATCTTTTAATATTTCATCCTTTGGTCAGCTCAATTGTATTTGAATCATTCACATGATGATTTAGTCAAACATTTGAAAACATTCTTGTATTTGTTCATTAATTTGAAGAGCGATTTGTGAGTTTGTGTGCGTGAGCAAGAATCGAGGTGTGTCCAGGTCAATGTCCAGAATCAACACGTGATTTCAAGGAAGTTTGATAATATGTGAGTCAGCAGATTGGATCATATTGTGGCAGCGTCATGAGAGTATAAAAGTGTTGAACTGTGAAGGGAGTGTTTCAGTCGCAGACATGGAGAAGACTAGAGTTGACCTGTTGTCTTGTTCCATCTGTCTGGATCTACTGAAGTATCCAGTCTCTCTTACCTGTGGACACAACTACTGTAAGGTCTGTGTTGAAGGTCACTGGCAGGACAAGAACATCTACAAGTGTCCTCAGTGCAGACAGAGATTCGGAGAGAGACCTCTCCTGCAGAAGAACACTGTGTTAGCAGAGTTAGTGGAGCAGCTGAAGAAGACTGGAGCAGCTAAGGACGTCTGCTCTGCTGGACCTGAAGATGTGGCCTGTGACGTCTGCACTGGGAGGAAGATGAAAGCTGTGAAGTCCTGTCTGGTGTGTCTGGTCTCCTACTGTGAGGAACATCTTCAGCCTCATCTAGAGGCTCCGGCCTACAGGAGACACAAGCTGGTCCAGTCGTCCAAGCAGCTCCAGGAGATGATCTGCTCTGAACACCAGGAGGAGAAGAAGATGTTCTGTCGTTCTGATCAGCAGCTCATCTGTACTCTCTGTGTGGACCAACACAAAGATCATGACATCGTCTCGACCACAGCAGAGAGGAGGGAGCGAGACAAGGATGTGGATCAGAGTCGAGGAAGGATCCAGCAGAGAATTCAGAAGAGAGAGAAGGAAGGGACGCTGCTCCAGCAGGAGAGAAAGAACATCGAAGTCTCCGCTGATGAATCAGTGAAGACCACTCAGGAGACCCTTGGCCAGATGATCCAGATCCTCCAGAGAAGAATGTCAGATGTGGAGCAGCAGATCAGATCTCAGAAGGAGAATGAAGACGACCGAGTCCGAGGACTTCAGGAGCAGCTGGAGCAGGAGATCCCTGAGCTGAAGAAGAAAGATGCTGAGCTGCAGCAGCTGTCACTCACCGAGAGTCACACCGTCTTCCTGCAGACGTTGACCTCACTCTCAGAGGTCAGTGAAGACACGTTCTCCATCACGACCCTTCAGCAAACTCGACGCCGCTTTGAGGAAGTAACAGCAGTCGTGTCAGCCTGCAGAGACCAAGTCCAGGACCTTCTGAGAGACACATGGTCCAACATTCTTCTGATGTTTGATCCAGAGAGCAGGACCAGAGACTGGTTCCTCACATACTCACAGGACATCACTCTGGATCCAAACACTGCATACTCACAGTTGATGTTGTCTGAAGGAAACAGGAAAGTGACAAACATGGGAAAAGATCAGCCTCGTCCTGATCATTCAGACCGATTCATTGATAAGTGGCAGGTCTTGAGTGAAGAGTCTCTGACTGGACGTTGTTACTGGGAGGTGGAGATAACAAAAGGACATGCTCTAGTAGCAGTTTCATTCAAGAACATCAGCAGATCAGGAAAGGAAAGTTTTTTTGGAAAAAATGATAATTCTTGGTGTTTAAATTGTAACTCTGGTTGTTCATTCGGACACAACAAATTAAACACTACAGTCTCTAATATAAAACCCTCCACAGTCGGGGTGTTCCTGGATCACTCTGCAGGTCTTCTGTGCTTCTACAGCGTCTCTGAGACCATGACTCTCCTCCACATGCTCCAGACCAGGTTCACTCAGTCTCTATATGCTGGAGTCTATGTTCAGTCCTCATGTGAGTTTGTGAAGCTGAAGTAGACAACGGTGTGAGTTTGTGTCTCCAGGAGTGACATCATCACATGAAGCTTCAATGTTTGGATGAAAGTCTGAGAACTTTGTTGTTTGTTTGTGATTCACGTGTGGATTTAATCATCTTATAACTGATGGTGACGAGAATGTCTTCATGCAACTTCAGTAAATCTTCTTAATAAACATGGTTCATGGTCAGACTGGTGTGATTCCTTCTTCTGACGAGTCAAACCTTCACATCCTGAGAGAAAATATCTTTAAAAATTATGATTTAAAACATGCAAGAGGTTCCACACTGTGCAACATCTCATGGAGGGAAGTCAGAGCTGACACCTGTGCTGGCCAGGAGGATTTTGAAAGAGGTGGAAAAGAATCCAAGGCCATCTTGGAGAATCTGGACTCTGCTGGTGGCAACATCTGGAGGTGGACTGTTCCACAGACACTGACCACTGATGAGTTCCATGTACCAGACCAAGGAAGGCACCACTTCTACAGTTAAGGCTCACAAACGCCCGCGTGACCTTTGCAAAGGCTCACGTGGACAAAGAAGAAGACTTCTGGTCATCTGCTTTATGGTCACACGAAAAACTTTCAATAAAAGTAGCTCTTAGTCTAGATGTGCTGGAGGTATGAACAACTTTGGGCTCCACTGTACACACACACACACACACACAAGCATGCATACGCTCACATACACACACTCGCCAACATACACACAGACATGCAAGAATACAAACTCTCACACACAAACATACACTTTCTCAGTCACGAAAATACACTCATGTACACAGAAACTGACACACAAATACACTGAAAGACACACATGCACTCAAATACAAACATACACTCATGTACACAAAAACTGACACATAAATACACTGAAAGACACACATGCACTCAAATACAAACATACACTCATGTTTACAGACACACAAATATACTGACGGACACACATGCACTCAAATACAAACATACACTCATGTACAAAGAAACTGACACATAAATACACTGAAAGACACACATGCACTCAAATACAAACATACACTCATGTACACAGAAACTGACACACAAATACACTGAAAGACACACATGCACTCAAGTACAAACATACACTCATGTACACTGTTCTACGTCATATTGGTGCTCCGCCCTCTAATGGCTTCACTATTGGTTTACCCCGAGGCACCGCCTCGTCTCTGAGAAAGCTTTATGAACTCGCCACCCAGCAGGGGGCAGTCCACTTCCTATAAAGGCGGGAAACACCCGCCGCACTTCCTCCTTTACAACTCAGCGAGAAAGCTCCTGACATGTAATGATGGCGAATGAATATTGAAGTGAACCATGTGTGCACGAAGACTCCCTGACACACAAGACACACATGTCTGCTTCGTTTGCCTAGGCCCAAATCACATGTGATGATTATGTGGCCTTCGGAGCGCTTCTCACGGCTTTTGACAGTGACGGGAAGTGTTCGAGGCTTGTCGACTCACGCCGCCTCAGATCATGATTATGATCAACACAGGTTTATGCAATGTTGTTTAAGGAAAACAAACAACATGGCAGTCCTGTGCGGTGTACTCGACGGGTTCACCTGAGAGAGATGTTAGTAGTGTGCGTGTGTTTCCGCCTGTGAGTGTGACGTATTCACAGGTGTCATTAGAAACTTTCGCCGCTAATGCTAAGCTAACATGCACCGCCGTTCATAGACGGCGAGAGTTTCCTCTCAGAACACAGTTCGAAGGAGGTTTTAAACCCCTTCGTCCGGGTCATGCTGAGACTGTAATAATGGAGTCTGTCCACACGAATGAGGGGCAGACTCCAACCACATGTGTTTTATTTACAGGCGAGCAGAGGTCCGCGGTGCCGCCTTCAGCGGTGTTTACTCCCGCGTCGACCAGCGCTCGTGCCCGACAGAGCTTGACAGCTGAGGTGAGTGGAACTAGTCCGGACATGTCTATATTGACCGGAGGTTGTTCCTTCCCCCACAGCGCTGTCAACAAGTCATTGGCACCGTGGAGGATGTCACTTATGGCGGCAGAAAAGAGAAAACGGCATGGAACTGACGCAACGCGGCGCTTTACGCGTGAGTTTTCTCGCCGTTCTGAGACCAGGCGAGGGCAAGGAGCTTTCGCCCCTTCTGGTCGATCATCTGGAGAGGTGCGTGGCGGTCGGATCTCACGAGTGATGAGCAGGTCAGGACCGCCAGCGGAGTTTGAGAATGTACTAGACGCGGTGAGTGATACGGTGTTGACGCGCGCACGACCTGTTCTGAACTCACATCAGCTCTGGTTTAATTCTCCAGCACATTCCTCCACATCTCGGGTTTTGTCAGCTCCGGTGACACTAAGAAGTGCTCAGGGAGCTGGGAAGACTCCCGGGGGGGGGAAGGGAACACGCACGATACGCATCTGAGTTTTCTCACGCGCACTTGCGCGTTTCTCCCACAGAGCCGGTTTTTATGTATGAGAGTGGGGGTTCTAGTGAATCCAGCTCGAGTACATGCTCTGTTCATTCAAGAGATAGAGAAGCGGCTTGTGTGATGCCCTTTCGTCTACGGCCCGCTCTGGGACGTTCGCAGGGGCGGGCCGGAGGACAACCCAAAGTTCGTCAGGGCTGCGGTTCTGACAGAACATTATTCGGCTTAGAGTCGCCTGGTTTTACTTCATTCCAGATCTCAGAGGGAAGTAATCAGGCGGGGCTATGCGCTCCAATTTGCCCGTCATCCCCCGCGTTTTTCAGGGATTCTCTGGACACGCGTGGCGGAGCAGGAAAAATTATCCTGTCTAAGAAACGAGGTCTCTACTCTGCTGCGGTAGAGCTGCTTCCTGTAGCAGAGATGATGACAGGGTTTTACTCCCGGTACTTCCTTGTGGAAAAGAAGACCGGGGGTCGGAGACCCATACGGGACCTCAGCTATTTGAAGAAATTCATAGCTACCCGCCCGTTTCGCACGTTGACGGTCAAGAAACTGCTCACAGGTGTTAGTCCAGGAGATTGGATGACATCTATCGACCTGACCGCGTACTTTCACATCGAAAGTACTTGCTTTTGCCCTCGAGAATCATGTGTTTCAATACACTCTGTTCCCGTTCGGCTACGCTCTGGCACCCAGGACCTTCACCAAGTGTGTGGAGGCGGCACTGGAGCCATAAAGAGTGAGTGGGGTGAGGATCTTGACCTATCTGGACGACTGGTTGATCCTTGCCCGGTCAGAGGCAGAAAGTTACACTCACACACAGAAGGTGTTGAGCCATATTGCCACCCTGGGGTTCACGGTAAACCTCAGCAAGAGCGCTCTGACTCCAGTTCAACAGTTAGTTTACCTGGGGGTACTGTTGAACATGGAGGAGGGATACGCGCGCCTCCTGGACGTGCGTATCCAGTCCATTCTCCGACTGACAACACAGTTGCTGGAAGCTTGGCGTCATGTGACGACAGCAGGCACTGTTATGTCCCTCCTGGGGCTCATGGCAGCAGCTCACACGGTAGTTTGGCTGTTCTTTCTGCATATGAGGGAGCTTCAGAGATGGTAGGTCGTTTCAAGCTAGACCTCAAGCGGGAACAGGGTCGAAAGTGCGCCTTCCCGCTCGGGTTTTGCAGGACATCCAGTTTTTGGGACTCTCTAGCCAACCTCAGATGGAGAGTTCCATTGGGTTGCATCCTTTACAACCTTTGGGTTGATCCTTTGGGTTGATCCTTTGGGTTGGTCCTGCGGCGGTGTTCTTGAAAGACTTTAGTGACTTCTTATCTTCCATTATTCAAATGGAATCTGTTCTTATTCTTGGAGACTTTAATCTTCATGTTGATGACGTCACATCTTGTTCTGCTAAAGAACTTTTAACTTTAACTGAAGCCTTTAATTTTGAGCAACATGTTTCTGAACCCACTCATCAAAAAGGCCACATTTTAGACTTAGTTTTTACTCTTGGCCTGAACATTTCTAATGTATCTGTACATGATGTCCATCTGAGTGATCATTCTCTTGTCTTGTTCAACCTGGACTTCATCCCTGAACCTAAGCCTTTGAAAGTTAGGTCTCAGAGGCGTGTCATCTCAGCCGATACTGCAGACAGTTTTTCTGCTATGTTTGACCGTCTTTCCTTTGATGACTGTCCAGATGTGGACAGTTTGATTCACTGTTACACTGATCATTGTGTTGAAATACTGGATCAAGTGGCACCTGTTAAATCGAACTTGAAAATTCAGAAAAAACGGTGCCCTTGGACAAATGAAGATCACCTGAGTCTGAAGAGACTTTGTCGAAAGACTGAGCGTCTCTGGAAGTCTACTAAACTTGAGGTGCACAGACTTCACCTCAGGGATCTGTTGACTTCTTACAATGAGATGGTAGAAACTGCTAGATCTGATTACATCAGAAAACTGGTAGCAGCAAATAGGAAAAACCCCAAAGTTTTGTTTGACACGATTAATTCTCTCGTGTCTCCTGCTCCTCAAATCACGCCGGTCTTCTGTGAAGCTGACAGCAATGCATTGTTGAGATTTTTCATTGACAAAATTAAATTGATCAAAGAGAAAATCTCTCCCCCTTTGTTGGGAACCCCTACTGTCTCTGAGCCCATCTCCTCCTCTTGGTCATCCTTCACTGCTGTATCTTTGGGTGATATTTCAGCACTAGTGAACAAGATGAAACCCTCCTCTTGCTCAGATGACGTCCTTCCTTGTAGGCTTTTTATCAAAGGTTACCAATATGGTGAACCTCTCCCTTTCCACAGGGGTTTTTCCCAATACATTTAAACATGCCATTGTGGAGCCTCTGCTCAAAAAACCAGGCTTAGACCCAACTGACCTCAGTAATTTCAGGCCTATTTCTAAGCTCCCTTTCTTGTCCAAGATCTTGGAGAAGGTGGTGTCCGAGCAGCTGTCTTTGTTCCTGGATCAGAGCGACATCCATGAGAAGTTTCAGTCTGGCTTCCGTAAACATCACTCTACGGAGACAGCTTTATTGAAAGTGTCCAGTGACATCATGATGTCGGCTGACTCTGGCAAATTCACTGTTCTGGTTCTCTTGGATCTGTCGTCAGCCTTTGACACAGTTGATCACCAGATCCTGCTGAGAAGACTAAGGGATGAAGTGGGACTGTCTGGGTCTGTGTTAGAATGGTTCTCATCTTACCTTTCTGGGCGCAGTTTTAGTGTATCTGCCAATCAAATGAGGTCTGAATCGGCAGATCTGTTGTGTGGAGTCCCTCAAGGTTCTGTTCTGGGTCCTTTATTGTTTTTGCTGTACTTGATTCCCCTTGGTAAAATCATTCAGAGATTTCCAGATGTTTCTTATCACATTTTTGCTGATGACATCCAGCTCTACTGCTCTTTTGACCCAACTGAGCCCCAAAGGCTGAACAGCTTAGTCAATTGTTTGCTAGAAATCAAACAATGGCTGAGTGAAAACACTTTACAGCTTAATGTGGACAAAACTGAAACTCTGGTGATTGCTCCTGATGATAAGATTCCAGGGTTGAGTCAGTACTTGGGTGACTTAGGTCAGTCTGTCAAACTGAGCCTGAGAAACCTGGGTGTTGTATTTGATAAAGACACGTCTCTTGTTCAACACTGCAGAAAACTGACCAGAAACTGTTTCCTTCAACTGAGAAAAATCTCTAAACTTAGGAAAATGTTGTCACAACATGATCTGGAGCTTGTAATCCATGCGTTTGTTTCTTCTCGTCTGGACTATTGTAACAGTTTGTTTTCATGTCTTAACAAGAAGGAGCTGTCTCGTCTGCAGTTGATTCAGAACTCTGCAGCGAGAATTCTGACCCGCTCAAGTAGGAGAACTCACATTTCTCCGATCCTTAAAACTCTTCACTGGCTTCCAGTTTCTTTCAGGATCAACTTTAAAATTCTGGTTCTTACTTTCAGAGCTATTCATGGTCAGGCTCCTCCTTACATCACTGATCTGATCCAGCCTTACACCCCAGCTCGGTCTCTGAGGTCTGTGGATCAGAATCTACTTATGGTTCCACGCACACGGCTCAGGACCAGAGGAGAGAAATCTTTTCAGGCTGTTGCTCCTAAGCTTTGGAACAATCTTCCTCTCTCTTTGCGCTTGATGGAGTCTACTGACTCCTTTAAGAAACATCTTAAGACGTTTCTATTTGTTCAGGCTTTTCCTTGAATTTCTCGAACTCCTGTGTTGTTCTCGGTGTTGTCTTTGATCTTTGAAGTATGTACTGTTTTGAGTATTGTTTTGATTGTTAAAGCGCTTTGTGACCCTGGTCTCGAAAAGCGCTATATAAATAAATATTACTTACTTACTTACTTACTTTACAATCAGGTGTTTCCGGACGCTTCTCTGACAGGTTGGGGAGGCACCTCGGGTCAGGCCTACGCCAGCGGGATAGACCAGTGTACAGTCACATAAACTGGCTAGAGCTAAAGGCAATTTACAACGTCCTGCTTCACCTCTCTCCCCAACTGTCACGGTCCAACGTCCTAGTGCTATCCGACAGCTCCAGCGCCGTGGCGTACATAAATCCCCAAGGTGGAGCCAGATCCCCAGCCCTTCTGAGTGTGGCAAAGAAGATTTGGCTGTGGGCAGACCGTCACTTGCTTTCTCTCAGAGCTCAGCATGTACCGGGCGAGATGAACGCAGTAGCGGACAGACTGTCGGGTGGGGGCCGTCCACGACGAATGGGGTCTGTCCGAGGCAGTGGAGAGCCGAGATATGGTCTCGGTTCGGTCACCCGGTGGCAGACCTCTTCGCCAGCAAAGAGAACTTCAGATGTCCTCTCTGGTTCTCCCTCAGGGCGTCGGATTGCCCCCACTAGGCTCGGACGCTTTAGCCCACTTGAGTTGGCTGGCCGGACTACTGTTCGCCTTCCCTCCTCCGCGGCTCCTCCTCCCCTTAGTTCGGAGGACGAGGCGGGAGGCGCTGAGGTTAATACTGGTAGCGCCACCCTCTGGTGGCGCGTTTTTCTTACGGGGTGCCTGCAGGCTTCGACCTCCTGCAAGGCCTTCCAGCCCTCAGTGGGATCTCCAGTTTGTACTGGACTCTCTCACAGGCCCAACCTTCGAGCCTCTTGACCAAGTCCCACTGGATATCTTGTCTTCAAGGTATTGCTCCTTGCCATCCCTTGGGCCCCGCTGCCCTGGGCCGGCCTCTCAAGTGTGGCTCCTGCACGGGACGAGCTGAGCGGGACTTTGGACCCGGGCGTTCTCCACACCCTGTCGACACGCGGGTTTCATGCCTCGAAGTGGGGTATTTTCTCCCGCTGGTGTGCAGACAGGTCCTTGGACCCCAGCTCCTGTTTGGTCTTATGCTGTCCTGTCTTTCCCGCAACTTTTGGTGCGGGGTGCCTCAGTGGGATCTCCAGTTGTACTGGACTCTCTCACAGGCCGGACCTTAGCCTCTTGACCAAGTCCCACTGGATATCTTGTCTTCAAGGTATCGCTCCTTCTGACACTAACAACCACGAAGATTGCGAGTGAGCTTGTGCTCTCTCCAATAGCACCGAGTGTCTTTTCTTGGCGTCGAGGAGATTTCGGTGTCTTGCTGCCAGTGGCTGTGTTTAGGCGCTCTGATGCCCTATTCATCTGCCGCAGTAGATGCCGAAGGGGTGAGGCGATCTCCTCCCAGAGGTTTCTCATTGGGTGAGATCGGCCATTATCCGGGCCTACCAAGCAGCGGGTGGATCTGCTCCTAGCGGACTGAGGGCACATTCCACCCGTGGTGTTGCAGCCTCAGTGGTTTTTTCACTGGGTGTGGCAGCAGAGGACATCTGCTCAGCTGCGTCTTGGGCGGCCACGTCAACCTTTGCTAACGCCTATCTCCTCGACGTGACGGCGGGATCAGTAGCTCATACGCTTTTGAGCGCTGCTGTGCCCCTCTCGAGGCCCACGGCTCCAGTAGACTTAGATCCTGGGCTGGCAGGGCCCTAGCAATGCTGCTTCAGGAGCGGCGTCCAGCTGGGGGTACATTTATCCCGTCAGGCTTCGCCTTGGGTTTAAACCAATAGCGAAGCCGTTAGAGGCCTCAGGTTCTACGAATTGGTGCGAAGCCCTCTAACCTCGTCGCCCAGCGGCCGCCCTTCTCGCTGAGTTTTCAGTTGAAGGAAGTGCGTCGGGTGTTTCCCGCCTTTATAGGAAGTGGACTGCCCCCTGCTGGGTGGCGAGTTCATTAAGCTTTCTCAGAGACGAGGCGGTGCCTCGGGGTAAACCAATAGCGAAGCCGTCAGAGGGCTTCGCACCAATTCGTAGAACCTGAGGTTATGATAGATAACTCAGGGGTTATGTCTCGTGTGTCTTTCTTGGTGTTTCCTGTTTTTATTTTGAAACCTGCTCCCTTCTGTGTCTGTGAGTTTCCTTTCCGGTCCCTCCCCCTGCTGATTGTTATTGTCTCCACCTGTCTTGCTTTCTCCCGTTCTGCAGCTGCCAGTGATTGCTGGCAGCCTTCATATTCTTCTCACTCTCTCAGTCTTTGTCGGTTCGTCACACTTGTTGTCCCGTGTTCGTCTAGTTCGTGTTTCACGTTTCAGACTTCCAATTCGAGATTGTTTTGCCTTCCCGTTTTTGACCCTGGTACGTTTTCTCGTTTTTCTGCCTGCCTGTGCCCTTGACCTGTTTTTCTGGATATCGTACCCGTTTGCTGTTTACTCCTGAACTACCTGTGACGATCCCTCTGCCTGCTCCAAATAAATCTGTCAAGTTTGACAATCAGACACTTTCTGTGCCTGGGTTTCCTTCCGCATCCTGACATGCAGACAAACAATTACATTGAAAGACACACATTCACTCAAATACAAACATACACTCATGCACACAGACACACAAATACACTGACGGACACACACATGCACTCACATACAAACATACACTCATGCACACAGACACACAAATACACTGACGGACACACGCATGCACTCACATACAAACATGCACACAGACACACAAATACACTGACGGACACAAACATGGACTCGCATACAAACATACACTCATGCACACAAACACACAAATACGCTGAAGGGCACACACATGCACTCACATACAAACATACACTCATGTACACAGACACACAAATACGCTGAAGGGCACACACATGCACTCACATACAAACATACACTCATGTACACAGACACACAAATACACTGAAAGACACACATGCACTCAAATACAAACATACACTCATGCACACAGACACACAAATACGCTGAAGGGCACACACATGCACTCACATATAAACATACACTCATGTACACAGACACACAAATACACTGACGGACACACATGCACTCACATACATACACTCATGCACACTGACACACATACACTGACGGACACACACATGCACTCACATACAAACATACACTCATGCACACAGACACACAAATACACTGAAAGACACACATGCACTCAAATACAAACATACACTCGCGTTCAAAGACACTGACACAGAAAATCGAAGACGATGGAAATTCCATCACGTCCGACAACTCCGCGGAATATTCTTCAGGTGGTAGTCACGACGACGGCGAAGACAAAGACAAAGAAAATGATGGAGAAGAAGTTTGCCGGACCACAACGACGCGGCGAAAAGAGGTGAGGTTTAGTTGTCGGATCACTTTTAGTTTGTGTCCCTTTTCTCAACCGAGTTTCTTGGATTTCCCAGAGAGTGAAGCCCGAACTGAAGCGTGAGCAAAAGAGGAGCAACACGCCCGCAGAAGCAGCAACGAAAGAGGAAACGAAGTCGGACAAATCAAGCAAAATGGTGGAGAATCTGGTGGAGAAGAGCCTTGAAACCGAAGCAGAGGTGAGTGATGGTAACTTGTTGCTCTGGTTTGGATTCTTGTGCTGTTGCTTTACCGTCATTCGGAGAAACTAAGTCTCATTTATATTGAATGAAATGGGAAAAAAATGTTTTTATGTTCAATATTCATGTGGAATTGCTTTAACAGCTCAGTGTCTGTTTGTACAAAACTCTTTTCGTTGAAATGATAGAAAATTATCTTAAGCCCCGCCCACGGAAAACACTTTTTTCTGGAGATTTAATCTTGTTGAGCATAACCACACCCACTCTGCTGTGATTGCTCAAACGTGGAGGTTTGTCACCGCACGTCATCAATCCAATAAGTCTCCACCCCAAGGGGACTTGTTGTATAAACAAAGCGGGGTGTGATTACAGCAGCAGAAGGAGGAGTGAAGCCATTATTATGTCATAATGGACTCTCGTAACCTCTCGTTGCCCAGATTTCAGAGCAATTTAATTCAAGTTGAAAACATGGACATGATGAGGGACTTACTGCATTTTGGAGAAGAATTGGAGTCTGACATTAGTTGACCTTGAATAATTTAGACTTTTTTTTTTAAGTTTAAAAAATAGCTGTGGGTAAATGGATTATCTATCGTCAATAAAAGGATTTTCTCAGCATAGATCAAACATTATTTAGTCGTCCCTCGCAACGTCAAAGTAAGATCATGTATAAATGGTTCTTATGCATTAACAAATGTATTTTGTATTTATTATTTATTATTTACACATAAAATTGCAGCTTATTTATCTTAATAAATGTCACGGCCTAATGACACATGTCATATTTTTTAGGGATTTTTTCGTCTTTCTTTTTGCTTGACGGCCCCTAACAACATTCACAGAATTGAATGTGGCCCTTGAAGAATTTTAATTGCCCAACCCTTGGCATAGACGCTTGTATGGATATTTTTTTCACCAAAACATTTTCTCTATAAAGTTCCTCAACTGGTAAAAAGCAACAAAGACTCATAAAGATTCACTTCTGTCTCCCGCAGAGATACTATGATGCCACGCTGGTCTTTCAGGAGCTTTTAAATCTGGACAGTTCAAGTGCAGACGCAAGAAAAGAGCTTGAGCGAGCGCAAACGCTTCATCTCATGGTGGGAAACACTGTCATGATGATCATTTCAAGGAACTTGACATCTGAGGTGTGATCTGATCTTTTTAGCATTATCTCTATATTATTTTATTCAGCTGTTCTCGCGTTGCCAATTGCTCGTTTTGCCACTAGGTGGCGCCATCACCGTTCACTTACTCGTGAAGGAAAAGGGAACTGTTTTATTATTTTATTATTTTTTATATGGTTTATGGTTCATGTTACTACTCGCTGACATGTAGAGAAAGACTTGAAACACAATCACAGGTTTCACATTTATAATGACTGCTCGAGACTCAAACCCGGGATTAGAAAGTAAACTTTTCTGATTTAAAAAAAAAAAAAAAAGTGTAGCTGCTGGGTCAGAACTTTGTTATGTAATCTTTGGTATGAATTCCACATCACGACTCGCTGGGCCTCGTCGAGGACTGAAGGATCCAGTCTGGGAGGAGAGTCGGATTCTTGGCCTTCCCGTCAGATTTCGGGTCACAAAAGCCCCTCTGATCTGTGTGAGAGCCATGAGCCCGTAACTGGACCACCATGAACTCTGGCCGAACTCTTGATAAATGATCCACCTGCACGAGATAAGAGGTCCGACTCTAAACGTCACATACAGAACCGACCTCTCGCTCCACCACAGCAAGAACGTCTCGTTTAAACGTTTGTGGATCTTTTTAAAGTCCGTCGAACACAAACACTGCTTCTTTAGAATGGCGTGTCTGGCGCCCCCTAGAGGACACGGAGAGGACTTTTATTCCCATGGATGAAGTGATGACGAATGTTCATTAAATCTTCAACCATCTTTGGAGTCTTTTTTTTTTTAAGTCTAATCCTTTCATCTTGTATAAGTAATACTTTATTTTGTTTAGACTTCCTACATGCTTGTCCCTTTTTTTTTCAGCCAAATTCTACCATTCACTCCTTCTTTTCCCTTTTCTTTAACATCTTTTAGTCCGAAGATCTCACCGTGTTTTCATCCTTACATCCTTCTTTTATTTTATCTTTAATTCAGTCTTTTTAAATCCCTTTCTCTTGCCATGTTTAACTTTTTTTTGCTCTTCCCATGTTTTCATCCTTTCATTCTATTCTCTAATCTTTTCATCTTTAACTATGTTTATACTTTTATTCTTCTTCTCATGTATAACTCTCTCCAGCATCTTCCTCCTCTTTCAATCCTTCTATTTTACTTTACCTTAATCTTTTAGTATCTCATCCTTTGATCAGTGCTTCTTTCCTTCTTTTCCTGGTGACATGTTTTCATCCTCTACTTCTTTTTTACATCCTTTGATTCCAAACAAATCCTTCTCTAAAGTTTTGTCTCTTCTTATGTGTCCTTTATCCTCCATTTGTCTTTTTTACTCATGTTTAAATTCTTTCTTTCACATCTCAATTCTTCTGTACCATATTATGGCTGGTTTGTCCGGTTCTCAATTTTATTTGAATCATGCACATGATGATTTAGTCAAACATTTAAAACCTTCTTGTATTTGTTCATTTATTTGAAGAGAGATTTGTGAGTTTGTGTGAGTGAGCAAGAATCGAGGTGTGTCCAGTGCTGTGTCTCAAATCGCATACTAATCTTAGTATGCTAGAAGTTAGTATGCATCAGTTTAGTATGCATACTAACTAGTACGCAAATTCTCCGCAGATAGTATGTCTCAAATCAAACCCTGAAGTTACACACTAACCGGAAATCACATGACAGCTTCTTCTTCTACTTCTATTTAACGATGTTTCAAGCAGCTGTTTGAATGCTATCGCCGACACCTGCTCGCAGCACGTATTGCAACTTTGGAAAAAGAAATAAAGAAAAAATATGAGAATCTAAATAATCGCGAGATATTTAAGCTGGTATCAGCAGTGAAGACGTGTTTATCCTCTTACTGCTGCTGAAAATACACATTTAAGTATATGCATATATATGCATTTATATATGACGTAACTTCCGTTTAAAACGTCACTAAAATGGCGGCTGTTTAGTATGGTTAGTGTCCATCGAACCATGCTTGTTTTGTGGGCGTGTTAGTATGCCAAATTAGTATGCATGGCGCACTCAATTTCGCATACTAAGAATTGAGACACACTAACGTACTAAAAATACTAACTTTTAGTACGCTAGTATGCGATTTGAGACACAGCACTGGTCAATGTCCAGAATCAACACGTGGTTTCAAGGAAGTTTGATAATATGTGAGTCAGCAGGTAGGATCACATTGTGGCAGCGTCATGAGAGTATAAAAGTGTTGAACTGTGAAGGGAGTGTTTCAGTCGCAGACATGGAGACGACTAGAGTTGACCTGTTGTCTTGTTGTATCTGTCTGGATCTACTGAAGGATCCAGTCTCTCTTCCCTGTGGACACAACTACTGTAAGGTCTGTGTTGAAGGTCACTGGCAGGACAAGAACATCTACGAGTGTCCTCAGTGCAGACAGAGCTTCAGAGAGAGACCTCTCCTGCAGAAGAACACTGTGTTAGCAGAGTTAGTGGAGGAGCTGAAGAAGACTGGAGCAGCTAAGGACGTCTGCTCTGCTGGACCTGAAGATGTGGCCTGTGACGTCTGCACTGGGAGGAAGATGAAAGCTGTGAAGTCCTGTCTGGTGTGTCTGGTCTCCTACTGTGAGGAACATCTTCAGCCTCATCTAGAAGCTCCGGCCTACAGGAGACACAGGCTGGTCCAGCCGTCCAAGCAGCTCCAGGAGATGATCTGCTCTGAACACCAGGAGGAGAAGAAGATGTTCTGTCGTTCTGATCAGCAGCTCATCTGTTCTCTCTGTGCTGTGGACCAACACAGAGATCATGACATCGTCTCGACCACAGCAGAGAGGAAGGAGCGAGAGAAGGATGTGGATCAGAGTCGAGGAAGGATCCAGCAGAGAATCCAGAAGAGAGAGAAGGAAGTGAAGCTGCTCAAGCAGGAGAAAAAGAACTTCGAAGTCTCTGCTGATAAAGCAATGAAGACCAGTCAGGAGACCCTCAGCCAGATGATCCAGATCCTCCAGAGAAGAATGTCTGATGTGGAGCAGCAGATCAAATCTCAGAAGGAGACTGAAGACGCTCGAGTCCAAGGACTTCAGGAGCAGCTGGAGCAGGAGATCTCTGAGCTGAAGAAGAAAGATGCTGAGCTGCAGCAGCTGTCACTCACAGAGAGTCACACCGTCTTCCTGCAGACCTTGACCTCACTCTCAGAGGTCAGTGAAGACACAACCTCACTCTCAGAGATCAGTGAAGACACCACGACCCTTCAGCAAACTCAATGCCGCTTTGAGGAAGTAACAGCAGTCGTGTCAGCCTGCAGAGACCAAGTCCAGGACCTTCTGAGAGACACGTGGTCCAACATCCTTCTGATGTTTGATCCAGAGAGCAGGACCAGAGACTGGTTCCTCACACACTCACAGGACATCACTCTGGATCCAAACGCTGCACACTCACGGTTGATGTTGTCTGAAGGAAACAGGAAAGTGACAAACATGAGAGAAGATCAGCCTCGTCCTGATCATCCAGACCGATTCATTAATATGTGGCAGGTCTTGAGTGAAGAGTCTCTGACTGGACGTTGTTATTGGGAGGTGAAGATAACAGAAGGAGATGCTCAAGTAGCAGTTTCATACAAGAACATCAGCAGATCAGGAGTAGAAAGTTGTTTTGGAAATAATGATGAATCTTGGAGTTTAATATGTGAAATCTCTGGTTGTTCATTCGGACACAACAAATTAAAAACTACAGTCTCTAATATTAAACCCTCCACAGTCGGGGTGTTCCTGGATCATTCTGCAGGTCTTCTGTGCTTCTACAGCGTCTCTGAGACCATGACTCTCCTCCACAGAGTCCAGACCAGGTTCACTCAGCCTCTACATGCTGGAGTCTGGGTTGAGTCCTCGTGTGAGTTTGTGAAGCTGAAGTAGACAACAGTGTGAGTGTGTGTCTCCAGGAGTGACATCATCACATGAAGCCTCAATGTTTTGATGAAGGTCTGAGAACTTTGGTGTTTGTTTGTGATTCACGTGTGGATTTAATCATCTTATAACTGATGGTGACGAGAATGTCTTCATGCAACTTCAGTAAATCTTCTTAATAAACATGGTTCATGGTCAGACTGGTGTGTTTCCTTCTTCTGACGAGTCAAACCTTCACATCCTGAGAGAAAATATCTTTAAAAATGATGATTTGAAACATGCAAGAGGTTCCACACTGTGCAACATCTCATGGAGGGAAGTCAGAGCTGACACCTGTGCTGGCCAGGAGGATTTTGAAAGAGGTGGAAAAGAATCCAAGGTGATCCTGGAGAACCTGGACTCTACTAGTGGCAACATCCCGATGTGGACTGTTCCACAGACACTGACCACTGATGAGTTCCTGTGCAGTAAATACACAATGAACAAAAACAATAACAAAAGATAAGATGCTAGTTTCATCTCTGTGAAATAAAGAAACAACTGCAAAATACTTTTAAGAAAAAGAGTGTGTTGTCGAGATTCTGTTGATACGATACAGGGTCAACGATACGATTTATTGTGATACTGTAGTAACAACGAAAATTGTGTAGTATTGTTGAGTACTTGACTCGACTCTGGTGTTGCAGAATTTACAGACCACATGACTCTTGACGAAGTCGCTTTCATTTGATTTTGAAGCCAAAATACGTCCAAATATCAACAGCTGCTGGAGTCACTGTATCCTCTCGTCCTCAGTCGATCTCGCAGGATTTGATTGTCCCTTCGCAATACATAATGCAAGTCTTCTGTCAAGCATAACATATTTTGTCTGTGTTATAAACCTTTAAGCACACGTTAAAAACACTTTCCTGATCTCAGCAGGTCAGTGAAACTGTGAATGGCTCTTCTTCAGGTGCTTCAAGGGACTACAAGTATTGTATTATGACTTTTACTACTCACTTCATCTTCCACCACTTGTTTTTCTATGTACCTAAATACAATGTTTATTATTAAAGGACGAAGAAGAACACTTCTGGTCATCTGCTTTATGGTCACATGAAAAACTTCGAATAAAAGTACCTCTTAGTCTAAAAGTGCTGGAGGTATGAACAACTTTGGGCTCCACTGTACACACATACACACACACACACTCACATACACCTATTCACACACACTCACTCACCAACAAACACTCACGCAGCGACAAACACACACACATACAAGCATGCTTACGCTCACATACACACTCGCCAACATACACACAGACAAACAAGAATACAAACTCTCACACACATACATACACTTGCTCAGTCACGAACAAACACTCATGTACACAGACACTGACAGACAAAAACACTGAAAGACACACATGCACTCAAATACAAACATACACTCACGTTCAAAGACACTGACACAGTAAATCAAAGACGATGGAAATTCCATCACGTCCGACAACTCCGCGGAATATTCTTCGGGTGGTAGTCACGACGACTGCGAGGACAAAGAAAATGATGGAGAAGAAGTTTGCCGGACCACAACGACGCGGCGAAAAGAGGTGACTTTAGTTGTCGGATCACTTTTAATTTGTGTCCCTTTTCTCAACCGAGTTTCTTGGATTTCCCAGAGAGTGAAGCCCAAACTGAAGCGTGAGCAAAAGAGGAGCAACACGCCCGCAGAAGCAGCAACGAAAGAGGAAACGAAGTCGGACAAATCAAGCAAAATGGTGGAGAATCTGGTGGAGAAGAGCCTTGAAACCGAAGCAGAGGTGAGTGATGGTAACTTGTTGCTCTGGTTTGGATTCTTGTGCTGTTGCTTTACCGTCATTCCGAGAAACTAAGTCTCATTTATATTGAATGAAATGGGAAAAAAATGTTTTTATGTTCAATATTCATGTGGAATTGCTTTAACAGCTCAGTGTCTGTTTGTACAAAACTCTTTTCGTTGAAATGATAGAAAATGATCTTAAGCCCCGCCCACGGAAAACACTTGTTTTTTTCTGGAGATTTAATCTTGTTGAGCATAACCACACCAACTCTTCTGTGATTGGTCAAACGTGGAGGTTTGTCACCGCACGTCATCAATCCAATAGGTCTCCACCCCAAGGGGACTTGTTGTATGAACAAAGCGTGGTGTGATTACAGGAGGAGGAGTGAAGCCATTATTACGTCATAATGGACTCTCGTAACCTCTCGTTCGCCCAGATTTCAGAGCAACTTAATAAAGCAATAATTTGAAAACATGGACATGATGAGGGACTTACTGCATCTTGGAGAAGAAGATTCAACATTTGAAACATGCCAGTCAGGAGAGTTGGAGTCTGACATTAGTTGACCTTGAATATTTTAGACTTTTTTCTTTAAAGCTTAAAAAAGAGCTGTGGGTAATCGAATTATCTGCAGTAAAAAAAGGATTTTCTCTCAGCATAGATCAGACTTTATTTATGTGGCCCTCGTAATGTCAAAGTATGATCATGTATAAATGGTTCTAATGCATTAACAAATGTATTTTGTATTTATTATTTATTATTTACACTAAACATAAAATTAAAGCTTATTAATGTCACGGCCTAATGATGCATGTCAATTTTTTTCGTCTTTCTTTTTGCTTGACGGCCCCTGACAACATTCACAGAATTGAATGTGGCCCTTGAAGAATTTTAATTGCCCACCCCTTGGCATAGACGCTTGTATTGATATTTTTTCTCACCAAAACATATTTTCTCTATAAAGTTCCTCAACTGGTAAAAAGCAACAAAGACTCATAAAGATTCTCTTCTGTCTCCCGCAGAGATACTATGATGCCACGCTGGTCTTTCAGGAGCTTTTAAATCTGGACAGTTCAAGTGCAGACGCAAGAAAAGAGCTCGAGCGAGCGCAAACGCTTCATCTCATGGTGGGAAACACTGTCATGATGATCATTTCAAGGAACTTGACATCTGAGGTGTGATCTGATCTTTTTAGGAGATGGGCTTCACTCAGGAGCAGAGCAGCGAAGCCTTGAGGTCTCACCCGACACTGGAGGAAGCTCTTCAGTCTCTGTTCGGCGGGAATCTTCCAGAAGGTTTGTACGTTTTTCTTCATCTCGACTTTGGGTTTTAGTTTAAACGTTCACTTGGATCGTAGATCAGTCCGAGGAGGAAGACAACGACTGGATCGTTCATCAGCCTCATCGTCCAAAAGCAGCACAACTCAAAGAGCCTGACGATCACAAGGAAACTCTGGCGAAAGTACAAGTTAAAAATGTGCCTCTGAGACCAAAGAATGCTGTGAAACCGTAGGTTCTGATGATCGCGTTATTTTCTTTGTCTGTCACTATTCTTTTTTTTTTTTAATCTCTGTTTGTGTTCAGGGATCTTCCCTCCGTTCTCGTCGCATCGATCGCTTTTTCAGTGACTTACGCTGCACTTTACCAGCTGTTCAACGGGTACGTTTGTCTTGACAGTTTGAATATATTTAAAAAAAAGATTAAACTGTCTTCAGCATCAAGATGTTGCTCGACAGCCAGAGTGCTTTTGTCATCTACAAGCAGAAGGAAGACTGTGACAAAGCCGTTCAACTACATGTGTGTACTCTCTGTTCTATGGATTTTTAAAACGCATATAAATGAATTGATCACAAAAGAAAAAATACAGATAAAGCCAAAATGGAAGCAGGAAGAAGTAAAAATGTTTTTGTTTTTTTCTTACCTCTTTAATTATTCTTCAGTTTGTTGAAAGAAAAAAACCTACAGATATCCATTAAATACATAACGTATATCTCGTCCTGTTTTATCTATATTACATAATTAACATTATATACAGTATGTACTATCAACTCATGTTATAATATTAATGTTAACTTTAAGACAGGGTTTGATTTTATTAAAAAAAGAAAATAAATTTTAAATATTTCCATGGATAAGAAAATCGACCATAAAAGTTGTATTTTTAGTAAATATCACTAATATACGATTAGTGAAAAGAAATGTTTAAAAACATTTATAATTGTTTTTAAAAATGGCAAGATTTGGGTGAAACTAAAACCTCATGTGGTTTGATTTGAGTTCAAAGTTAAAGTAAAGTTATTTTCGTCCACAGGGAACAGTTCTGGAAGGATCTGCTCTGTCTGTGCAACACTGTGACAAAAGAACCAGAATCTTCGCTGACTTTAACCTCACCGTCCCAGGGTGAGGAGATTAATTAGATTAGATCAACTTTAAACTGCTTTTCTTGTGATTTTGACGAGAGGGAAAAAAAAGAAGAGCTGAGCCAAAGCCTCGACTTGTAGTCGTTAAAATAAAAAGTACTATTGTTTTCATGAGTTTTGTTTTAAGGGAAATATATATTTTTTAATGATTCACTTTCCTTTGTCAGGTACAAGAGGGAGTGTTTCATCTGGAGGACGGTGGGCTGCACACGCGAGGCCTGCACCTTCAGACATGTTCCCGAACACAAGGGCATCGACAAAGACAAGTTCGATGGTAGACCTGGTCTGTCTCACACTTGAACACCGACCTCTCTGCTCGTGACACACGTTATTACCTCAGGTTATTATCAAATTGAACATCCATGCGTGTTAGAAGTGGGTTATTATCTCTATATTATTTTATTCAGCTGTTCTTGCCAATTGCTCGTTTCGCCACTAGGTGGCGCCATCACCGTTCACTTACTCGTGAAGGAAATGGGAACTGTTTTATTTTTTTATGGTTTTAGTGGGTTTCAACCGCCGTATGGTTCATGTAACTAGTCGCTGACATCTAGAGAAAGACTTGAAACACAATCACTGTCATTAAAATCAAGTTTAAAACCGGGTTAACAAAGGTTTCACATTTATAATGACTGCTTGAGACTCAAACTCAGGATTAGAAAGTAAATCTTGAAAAATATGTGATTTAAAAGAAAAAAGTGTAGCTCCTGGGTCACATGACTGCTTCACCGTCAGCTTTGTTATGTAATCTTTGGTATGAATTCCACATCACGACTCGCTGGGCCTCGTCGAGGACTGAAGGATCCAGTCTGGGAGGAGAGTCGGATTCTTGGCCTTCCCGTCAGATTTCGGGTCACAAAAGCCCCTCTGGTCTGTGAGAGCCAGGAGCCCGTAACTGGACCCCCATGAACTCTGGCCGAACTCTTGATAAATGATCCACCTTCACGAGATAAGAGGTCCGACTCTAAACGTCACACACAGAACCGACCTCTCGCTCCACCACAGCAAGAACGTCTCGTTTAAACGTTTGTGGATCTTTTTAAAGTCCGTCGAACACAAACACTGCTTCTTTAGAATGGCGTGTCTGGCGCCCCCCAGAGGACACGGGGAGGACTTTTATTCACATTGATGAAGTGATGACGAATGTTCATTAAATCTTCATCCATCTTTGGAGTCTTTTTTTTAAAAGTAAGTAAGTAAGTTAGTAATATTTATTTATATAGCGCTTTTCCAGACCAGGGTCACAAAGCGCTTAAACAAACAAAACAATACTCAAAAAAGTATATACACTTTAAAGATCAAGATAATACTGAGAACAACACAGGAGTTCCAGAAAATCAAGGAAAAGCCTGAACAAATAGAAGCGTCTTAAGATGTTTCTTAAAGTCTCAAACTTTCATTCAGTATAAGTAATACTTTATTTTGTTTAGACTTCCTACATGCTTGTCCTTTTTTTTCAGCAAAATTCTACCTTTCACTCCTTCTTTATCCTTTTCTTTAACATCTTTTAGTCCGAAGATCTCACCGTGTTTTCATCCTCATGTATAACTCTCTCTAGCATCTTCATCCTCTTTCAATCCTTCTATTTTACTTTACCTTCATCTTTT
Source organism: Callionymus lyra (assembly GCF_982586985.1). Lineage (NCBI taxonomy): Eukaryota > Metazoa > Chordata > Actinopteri > Syngnathiformes > Callionymidae > Callionymus > Callionymus lyra. The sequence goes on along the minus strand of NC_141835.1, from coordinate 12,511,039 downwards.
AATATTTCATCCTTTGGTCAGCTCAATTGTATTTGAATCATTCACATGATGATTTAGTCAAACATTTGAAAACATTCTTGTATTTGTTCATTAATTTGAAGAGCGATTTGTGAGTTTGTGTGCGTGAGCAAGAATCGAGGTGTGTCCAGGTCAATGTCCAGAATCAACACGTGATTTCAAGGAAGTTTGATAATATGTGAGTCAGCAGGTTGGATCATATTGTGGCAGCGTCATGAGAGTATAAAAGTGTTGAACTGTGAAGGGAGTGTTTCAGTCGCAGACATGGAGAAGACTAGAGTTGACCTGTTGTCTTGTTCCATCTGTCTGGATCTACTGAAGTATCCAGTCTCTCTTACCTGTGGACACAACTACTGTAAGGTCTGTGTTGAAGGTCACTGGCAGGACAAGAACATCTACAAGTGTCCTCAGTGCAGACAGAGATTCGGAGAGAGACCTCTCCTGCAGAAGAACACTGTGTTAGCAGAGTTAGTGGAGCAGCTGAAGAAGACTGGAGCAGCTAAGGACGTCTGCTCTGCTGGACCTGAAGATGTGGCCTGTGATGTCTGCACTGGGAGGAAGATAAAAGCTGTGAAGTCCTGTCTGGTGTGTCTGGTCTCCTACTGTGAGGAACATCTTCAGCCTCATCTAGAGGCTCCGGCCTACAGGAGACACAAGCTGGTCCAGTCGTCCAAGCAGCTCCAGGAGATGATCTGCTCTGAACACCAGGAGGAGAAGAAGATGTTCTGTCGTTCTGATCAGCAGCTCATCTGTACTCTCTGTGTGGACCAACACAAAGATCATGACATCGTCTCGACCACAGCAGAGAGGAGGGAGCGAGACAAGGATGTGGATCAGAGTCGAGGAAGGATCCAGCAGAGAATTCAGAAGAGAGAGAAGGAAGGGACGCTGCTCCAGCAGGAGAGAAAGAACATCGAAGTCCCTGCTGATGAATCAGTGAAGACCACTCAGGAGACCCTCGGCCAGATGATCCAGATCCTCCAGAGAAGAATGTCAGATGTGGAGCAGCAGATCAGATCTCAGAAGGAGAATGAAGACGATCGAGTCCGAGGACTTCAGGAGCAGCTGGAGCAGGAGATCCCTGAGCTGAAGAAGAAAGATGCTGAGCTGCAGCAGCTGTCACTCACCGAGAGTCACACCCTCTTCCTGCAGACGTTGACCTCACTCTCAGAGGTCAGTGAAGACACGTTCTCCATCACGACCCTTCAGCAAACTCGACGCCGCTTTGAGGAAGTAACAGCAGTCGTGTCAGCCTGCAGAGACCAAGTCCAGGACCTTCTGAGAGACACATGGTCCAACATTCTTCTGATGTTTGATCCAGAGAGCAGGACCAGAGACTGGTTCCTCACATACTCACAGGACATCACTCTGGATCCAAACACTGCACACTCACGGTTGATGTTGTCTGAAGGAAACAGGAAAGTGACAAACATGGGAAAAGATCAGCCTCGTCCTGATCATTCAGACCGATTCATTGATAAGTGGCAGATCTTGAGTGAAGAGTCTCTGACTGGACGTTGTTACTGGGAGGTGGAGATAACAAAAGGACATGCTCTAGTAGCAGTTTCATACAAGAACATCAGCAGATCAGGAAAGGAAAGTTTTTTTGGAAAAAATGATAATTCTTGGTGTTTAAATTGTAACTCTGGTTGTTCATTCAGACACAACAAAATAAAAACTACAGTCTCTAATATAAAACCCTCCACAGTCGGGGTGTTCCTGGATCACTCTGCAGGTCTTCTGTGCTTCTACAGCGTCTCTGAGACCATGACTCTCCTCCACATGCTCCAGACCAGGTTCACTCAGCCTCTACATGCTGGAGTCTGGGTTCAGTCCTCATGTGAGTTTATGAAGCTGAAGTAGACAACTGTGTGAGTGTGTGTCTCCAGGAGTGACATCATCACATGAAGCTTTAATGTTTGGATGAAGGTCTGAGAACTTTGTTGTTTGTTTGTGATTCACGTGTGGATTTAATCATCTTATAACTGATGGTGACGAGAATGTCTTCATGCAACTTCATTAAATCTTCTTAATAAACATGGTTCATGGTCAGACTGGTGTGTTTCCTTCTTCTGACGAGTCAAACCTTCACATCCTGAGAGAAAATATCTTTAAAAATGATGATTTAAAACATGCAAGAGGTTCCACACTGTGCAACATCTCATGGAGGGAAGTCAGAGCTGACACCTGTGCGGGCCAGGAGGATTTTGAAAGAGGTGGAAAAGAATCCAAGGCCATCTTGGAGAATCTGGACTCTGATGGTGGCAACATCTGGAGGTGGACTGTTCCACAGAGACTGACCACTGATGAGTTCCATGGACCAGACCAAGGAAGGCACCACTTCTCCAGTTAAGGCTCACAAACGCCCGCGTGACCTTTGCAAAGGCTCACATGGACAAAGAAGAAGACTTCTGGTCATCTGCTTTATGGTCACACGAAAAACTTTCAATAAAAGTAGCTCTTAGTCTAAATGTGCTGGAGGTATGAACAACTTTGGGCTCCACTGTACACACACACACACACACACAAGCATGCATACGCTCACATACACACACTCGCCAACATACACACAGACATGCAAGAATACAAACTCTCACACACATACATACACTTGCTCAGTCACGAAAATACACTCATGTACACAGAAACTGACACACAAATACACTGAAAGACACACATGCACTCAAATACAAACATACACTCATGTACACAAAAACTGACACATAAATACACTGAAAGACACACATGCACTCAAATACAAACATACACTCATGTTTACAGACACACAAATACACTGACGGACACACATGCACTCAAATACAAACATACACTCATGTTTACAGACACACAAATACACTGACGGACACACATGCACTCAAATACAAACATACACTCATGTACAAAGAAACTGACACACAAATACACTGAAAGACACACATGCACTCAAATACAAACATACACTCATGTACACAGAAACTGACACACAAATACACTGAAAGACACACATGCACTCAAGTACAAACATACACTCATGTACACTGTTCTACGTCATATTGGTGCTCCGCCCTCTAATGGCTTCACTATTGGTTTACCCCGAGGCACCGCCTCGTCTCTGAGAAAGCTTTATGAACTCGCCACCCAGCAGGGGGCAGTCCACTTCCTATAAAGGCGGGAAACACCCGCTGCACTTCCTCCTTTACAACTCAGCGAGAAAGCTCCTGACATGTAATGATGGCGAATGAATATTGAAGTGAACCATGTGTGCACGAAGACTCCCTGACACACAAGACACACATGTCTGCTTCGTTTGCCTAGGCCCAAATCACATGTGATGATTATGTGGCCTTCGGAGCGCTTCTCACTGCTTTTGACAGTGACGGGAAGCGTTCGAGGCTTGTCGACTCACGCCGCCTCAGATCATGATTATGATCAACACAGGTTTATGCAATGTTGTTTAAGGAAAACAAACAACATGGCAGTCCTGTGCGGTGTACTCGACAAGCTCACGTTCCAACGTGTTGGACCCTGATGAGTCGAGCTGAGTCGTCCCTCGATCATGAACAGACGCCGACGAGGAGGACGACTGGCTCGCTGCATGGAGTCGACCATGAGGTATGCGAGAGCGATCAGGTAAGTATCTCTTGCAGGCCACATGGCCCTCCTGCAGCGCACTCGACGGGTTCACCTGAGAGAGATGTTAGTAGTGTGCATGTGTTTCCGCCTGTGAGTGTGACGTATTCACAGGTGTCATTAGAAACTTTCGCCGCTAATGCTAAGCTAGCATGCTCCGCCGTTCATAGACGGCGAGAGTTTCCTCTCAGAACACAGTTCAAAGGAGGTTTTAAACCCCTTCGTCCGGGTCATGCTGAGACTGTAATAATGGAGTCTGTCCACACGAATGAGGGGCAGACTCCAACCACATGTGTTTTATTTACAGGCGAGCAGAGGTCCGCGGTGCCGCCTTCAGCAGTGTTTACTCCCGCGTCGACCAGCGCTCGTGCCCGATAGAGCTTGACAGCTGAGGTGAGTGGAACTAGTCGGGACATGTCTATGTTGACCGGAGGTTGTTCCTTCCCCCACAGCGCTGTCAACAAGTCATTGGCACCGTGGAGGATGTCACTTATGGCGGCAGAAAAGAGAAAACGGCATGGAACTGACGCAACGCGGCGCTTTACGCGTGAGTTTTCTCGCCGTTCTGAGACCAGGCGAGGGCAAGGAGCTTTCGCCCCTTCTGGTCGATCATGTGGAGAGGTGCGTGGCGGTCGGATCTCACGATTGATGAGCAGGTCAGGACCGCCAGCGGAGTTTGAGAATGTACTAGACGCGGTGAGTGATACGGTGCTGACGCGCGCGCGACCTGTTCTGAACTCACATCAGCTCCGGTTTAATTCTCCAGCACATTCCTCCACATCTCGGGTTTTGTCAGCTCCGGTGACACTAAGAAGTGCTCAGGGAGCTGGGAAGACTTCCGGGGGGGAAAGGGAACACACACGATACGCATCTGAGTTTTCTCACGCGCACTTGCGCGTTTCTCCCACAGAGCCGGTTTTTATGTATGAGAGTGGGGGTTCTAGTGAATCCAGCTCGAGTACATGCTCTGTTCATTCAAGAGATAGAGAAGCGGCTTGTGTGATGCCCTTTCGTCTACGGCCCGCTCTGGGACGTTCGCGGGGGCGGGCCGGAGGACAACCCAAAGTTCGTCAGGGCTGCGGTTCTGACAGAACATTATTCGGCTTAGAGTCGCCTGGTTTTACTTCATTCCAGATCTCAGAGAGAAGTAATCAGGCGGGGCTATGCGCTCCAATTTGCCCGTCATCCCCCGCGTTTTTCAGGGATTCTCTGGACACGCGTGGCGGAGCAGGAAAGATTATCCTGTCTAAGAAACGAGGTCTCTACTCTGCTGCAGTAGAGCTGCTTCCTGTAGCAGAGATGATGACAGGGTTTTACTCCCGGTACTTCCTTGTGGAAAAGAAGACCGGGGGTCGGAGACCCATACGGGACCTCAGCTATTTGAAGAAATTCATAGATACCCGCCCGTTTCGCACGTTGACGGTCAAGAAACTGCTCACAGGTGTTAGTCCAGGAGATTGGATGACATCTATCGACCTGACCGCGTACTTTCACATCGAAAGTACTTGCTTTTGCCCTCGAGAATCATGTGTTTCAATACACTCTGTTCCCGTTCGGCTACGCTCTGGCACCCAGGACCTTCACCAAGTGTGTGGAGGCGGCACTGGAGCCATTAAGAGTGAGTGGGGTGAGGATTTTGACCTATCTGGACGACTGGTTGATCCTTGCCCGGTCAGAGGCAGAAAGTTACACTCACAAACAGAAGGTGTTGAGCCATATTGCCACCCTGGGGTTCACGGTAAACCTCAGCAAGAGCGCTCTGACTCCAGTTCAACAGTTAGTTTACCTGGGGGTACTGTTGAACATGGAGGAGGGATACGCGCGCCTCCTGGACGTGCGTATCCAGTCCATTCTCCGACTGACAACACAGTTGCTGGAAGCTCGGCGTCATGTGACGACAGCAGGCACTGTTATGTCCCTCCTGGGGCTCATGGCAGCACCTCACACGGTAGTTCGGCTGTGCTTTCTGCATATGAGGGAGCTTCAGAGATGGTAGGTCGTTTCAAGCTAGACCTCAAGCGGGAACAGGGTCGAAAGTGTGCCTTCCCGCTCGGGTTTTTGGGACTCTCTAGCCAACCTCAGATGGAGAGTTCCATTGGGTTGCATCCTTTACAATCAGGTGTTTACGGACGCTTCTCTGACAGGTTGGGGAGGCACCTCGGGTCAGGCCTACGCCAGCGGGATAGACCAGTGTACAGTCACATAAACTGGCTAGAGCTAAAGGCAATTTACAACGTCCTGCTTCACCTATCTCCCCAACTGTCACGGTCCAACGTCCTAGTGCTATCCGACAGCTCCAGCGCCGTGGCGTACATAAATCCCCAAGGTGGAGCCAGATCCCCAGCCCTTCTGAGTGTGGCAAAGAAGATTTGGCTGTGGGCAGACCGTCACTTGCTTTCTCTCAGAGCTCAGCATGTACCGGGCGAGATGAACGCAGTAGCGGACAGACTGTCGGGTGGGGGCCGTCCACGACGAATGGGGTCTGTCCGAGGCAGTGGAGAGCCGAGATATGGTCTCGGTTCGGTCACCCGGTGGCAGACCTCTTCGCCAGCAAAGAGAACTTCAGATGTCCTCTCTGGTTCTCCCTCAGGGCGTCGGATTGCCCCCACTAGGCTCGGACGCTTTAGCCCACTTGAGTTGGCCGGCCGGACTACTGTTCGCCTTCCCTCCTCCGCGGCTCCTCCTCCCCTTAGTTCAGAGGACGAGGCGGGAGGCGCTGAGGTTAATACTGGTAGCGCCACCCTCTGGTGGCGCGTTTTTCTTACGGGGTGCCTGCAGGCTTCGACCTCCTGCAAGGCCTTCCAGCCCTCAGTGGGATCTCCAGTTTGTACTGGACTCTCTCACAGGCCCAACCTTCGAGCCTCTTGACCAAGTCCCACTGGATATCTTGTCTTCAAGGTATTGCTCCTTGCCATCCCTTGGGCCCCGCTGCCCTGGGCCGGCCTCTCAAAGTGTGGCTCCTGCACGGGACGAGCTGAGCGGGACTTTGGACCCGGGCGTTCTCCACACCCTGTCGACACGCGGGTTTCATGCCTCGAAGTGGGGTATTTTCTCCCGCTGGTGTGCAGACAGGTCCTTGGACCCCAGCTCCTGTTTGGTCTCTGCTGTCCTGTCTTTCCTGCAACTTTTGGTGCGGGGTGCCTCAGTGGGATCTCCAGTTGTACTGGACTCTCTCACAGGCCTGACCTTAGCCTCTTGACCAAGTCCCCCTGGATATCTTGTCTTCAAGGTATCGCTCCTTCTGACACTAACAACCACGAAGAGAGCGAGTGAGCTTGTGCTCTCTCCACTAGCCCTGAGTGTCTTTTCTTGGCGTCAAGGAGTTTTCGGTGTCTTGCTGCCAGTGGCTGTGTTTAGGCGCTCTGATGCCCTATTCATCTGCCGCAGTAGATGCCGACGGGGTGAGGCGATCTCCTCCCAGAGGTTTCTCATTGGGTGAGATCGGCCATTATCCGGGCCTACCAAGCAGCGGGTGGATCTGCTCCTAGCGGACTGAGGGCACATTCCACCCGTGGTGTTGCAGCCTCAGTGGTTTTTTTCACTGGGTGTGGCAGCAGAGGACATCTCCTCAGCTGCTTCTTGGGCATCCACGTCAACCTTTGCTAACGCCTATCTCCTCGACGTGACGGCGGGATCAGTAGCTCATACGCTTTTGAGCGCTGCTCTGCCCCTCTCGAGGCCCACGGCTCCAGTAGACTTAGATCCTGGGCTGGCAGGGCCCTAGCAATGCTGCTTCAGGAGCGGCGTCCAGCTGGGGGTACATTTATCCCGTCAGGCTTCGCCTTGGGTTTAAACCAATAGCGAAGCCGTTAGAGGCCTCAGGTTCTACGAATTGGTGCGAAGCCCTCTAACCTCGTCGCCCAGCGGCCGCCCTTCTCGCTGAGTTTTCAGTTGGAGGAAGTGCGTCGGGTGTTTCCCGCCTTTATAGGAAGTGGACTGCCCCCTGCTGGGTGGCGAGTTCATTAAGCTTTCTCAGAGACGAGGCGGTGCCTCGGGGTAAACCAATAGCGAAGCCGTCAGAGGGCTTCGCACCAATTCGTAGAACCTGAGGTTATGATAGATAACTCAGGGGTTATGTCTCGTGTGTCTTTCTTGGTGTTTCCTGTTTTTATTTTGAAACCTGCTCCCTTCTGTGTCTGTGAGTTTCCTTTCCGGTCCCTCCCCCTGCTGATTGTTATTGTCTCCACCTGTCTTGCTTTCTCCCGTTCTGCAGCTGCCAGTGATTGCTGGCAGCCTTCATATTCTTCTCACTCTCTCAGTCTTTGTCGGTTCGTCACACTTGTTGTCCCGTGTTCGTCTAGTTCGTGTTTCACGTTTCAGACTTCCAATTCGAGATTGTTTTGCCTTCCCGTTTTTGACCCTGGTATGTTGACCCTCGTTTCTCTGCCTGCCTGTGCCCTTGACCTGTTTTTCTGGATATCGTACCCGTTTGCTGTTTACTCCTGAACTACCTGTGACGATCCCTCTGCCTGCTCCAAATAAATCTGTCAAGTTTGACAATCAGACACTTTCTGCGCCTGGGTTTCCTTCCGCATCCTGATATACAGACAAACAATTACATTGAAAGACACACATTCACTCAAATACAAACATACTCATGTACACAGACACACAAATACACTGACGGACACACACATGCACTCACATACAAACATACACTCATGCACACAGACACACAAATACACTGACGGACACACACATGCACTCACATACAAACATACTCATGCACACAGACACACAAATACACTGACGGACACACATGCGCTCAAATACAAACGTACACTCGCGTTCAAAGACACTGACACAGAAAATTGAAGACGATGGAAATTCCATCACGTCCGACGACTCCGCGGAATCTTCTTCGGGTCGTAACCACGACGACGGCGAGGACAAAGACAAAGAAAATGATGGAGAAGAAGTTTGCCGGACCACAACGACGCAGCGAAAAGAGGTGACTTTAGTTGTCGGATCACTTTTAGTTTGTGTCCCTTTTCTCAACCGAGTTTCTTGGATTTCCTAGAGAGTGAAGCCCAAACTGAAGCGTGAGCAAAAGAGGAGCAACACGCCCGCAGAAGCAGCAACGAAAGAGGAAACGAAGTCGGACAAATCAAGCAAAATGGTGGAGAATCTGGTGGAGAAGAGCCTTGAAACCGAAGCAGAGGTGAGTGATGGTAACTTGTTGCTCTGGTTTGGATTCTTGTGCTGTTGCTTTACCGTCATTCCGAGAAACTAAGTCTCATTTATATTGAATGAAATGGAAAAAAAAAGTTTCCACGGGGGCTCGTTGTATAAACAAAGCGGGGTGTGGTTACAGCAGCAGGAGGAGGAGTGAAGCCGTTATTACGTCATAATGGACTCTCGTAACCTCTCGTTCGCCCAGATTTCAGAGCAACTTAATTCAAGTTGAAAACATGGACATGATGAGGAACTTACTGCATCTTGGAGAAGAAGATTCAACATTTGAAACATGCCAGTCAGGGGAGTTGGAGTCTGACATTAGTTGAGCTTGAATAATTTGGCCTTTTTTTTAAAACATAAAGAGCTGTGGATAAGTGGATCATCCGCAGTCAAAAAGGATTTTCTCTCATCATAGATCAGACTTTATTTATGCGGCCCTCGTAATGTCAAAGTATGATCCTGTATAAATGGTTCTAATGCATTAACAAATGTATTTTGTATTTATTATTAATTTACATTTTCACATAACACTAAACATAAAATTGCAGCTTATTTATCTTAATAAATGTCACGGCCTAATGAGGCATGTCATTTTTTTTAGGGACTTTTTCGTCTTTCTTTTTGCTTGACGGCCCCTAACGACATTCACAGAATTGAATGTGGCCCTTGAAGAATTTTAATTGCCCACCCCTTGGCATAGACGCTTGTATTGATATTTTTCTCACCAAAACATTTTCTCTATAAAGTTCCTCAACTGGTAAAAAGCAACAAAGACTCATAAAGATTCACTTCTGTCTCCCGCAGAGATACTATGATGCCACGCTGGTCTTTCAGGAGCTTTTAAAATCTGGACAGTTCAAGTGCAGACGCAAGAAAAGAGCTCGAGCGAGCGCAAACGCTTCATCTCATGGTGGGAAACACTGTCATGATGATCATTTCAAGGAACTTGACATCTGAGGTGTGATCTGATCTTTTTAGGAGATGGGCTTCACTCAGGAGCAGAGCAGCGAAGCCTTGAGGTCTCACCCGACACTGGAGGAAGCTCTTCAGTCTCTGTTCGGCGGGAATCTTCCAGAAGGTTTGTACGTTTTTCTTCATCTGGACTTTGGGTTTTAGTTTAAACGTTCACTCGGATCGTAGATCAGTCCGATGAGGAAGACGACGACTTGATCGTTCATCAGCCTCATCGTCCAAAAGCAGCGCAACTCAAAGAGCCTGACGATCACAAAGAAACTCTGGCGAAAGTACAAGTTAAAAATGTGCCTCTGAGACCAAAGAATGCTGTGAAACCGGCAACCACAGGTTCTGTGGGGATTTTGTGTTCCGATGAACCGACCCCTCCCCAGCCTCGTACCTGGTGGTGGAATGAAGGACAGACACATGGATGAGTTTAAGAAAAATGCTCGTTTAGTGAATTATGCAAAAGTCAGAGACAAACTTACGTGAACACGGGCGCTAGCAAGCAGAGAGATCTATCGCAGACGTCTTCGGATGCCAGAACGCAAAGATCACACAAAATGGTGGATCTTTATAGTAGAATATTCAGGTTAACGCCACTAGTCAAATGTGAATGTAGGATTGGTCAGTAACTGTAAACACTTGATTCTAAGATGGCCGGTCGCACGTGATCGTAGTGGAAACTTACCAAAAGTTGTTGACTTCTTGAGAGAGAGTTTGTTCCCAGCAGCTTACTGGACTGTTGTGTCTTTCAGAGCGAGTTCTCAAACAGGTGTCCAGACTTCCTGGAATCTGGGATTGTTTAATCTTTCTGTGTGTGCAAGACTTTGTGACCTCGTCCTTGTGTTGCAGCAGTCAGTGAATGCAATGCAAGAATAGGCTTATTTAATATGAATTAAATATGAAAGATTATCAGTTAATCAAGTGACTATTTGAAATGTGTGTTAAATCTAGATGATTGATTACAGTAAAGTTGTCATCGCGTTATTTTCTTTGTCACTATTTATTTTAAAACCTCTGTGTTTAGGGATCTTCCCTCTGTTCTCGTTGCATCGATCGCTTCTTCAGTGACTTACGCTGCACTTTACCAGCTGTTCAACGGATACGTTTGTCTTGACAGTTTGAATGTATTTAAAAAAAAGATTTACCTTTTTCTTAATTTTGACTTTGGGTTTTAGTTTAAACGTTCACTTGGATCGTAGATCAGTCCGAGGAGGAAGACGACGACTGGATCGTTCATCAGCCTCATCGTCCAAAAGCAGCACAACTCAAAGAGCCTGACGATCACAAGGAAACTCTGGCGAAAGTACAAGTTAAAAATGTGCCTCTGAGACCAAAGAATGCTGTGAAAGCGTAGGTTCTGATGATCGCGTTATTTTCTTTGTCTGTCACTATTCTTTTTTGAATAACCTCTGTTTGTGTTTAGGGATCTTCCCTCCGTTCTCGTCGCATCGATCGCTTCTTCAGTGACTTACGCTGCACTTTACCAGCTGTTCAACGGGTACGTTTGTCTTGACAGTTTGAATTTATTTAAAAAAAAGATTAAAAGTCTGTTTTTTTCGCCCCCACAAGAGTCGGGTCAGTCTTCAGCATCAAGATGTTGCTCGACAGCCAGAGTGCTTTTGTCATCTACAAGCAGAAGGAAGACTGTGACAAAGCCGTTCAACTACATGTGTGTACTCTCTGTTCTATGGATTTTTAAAACGCATATAACTTGATTGATCACAAAAGAAAAAATTCAAACAAGAAGTAAAAATGTTTTTTTTTTTCTAACCTCTTTAATTATTCTTCAGTTTGTCGCAAGAAAAAACCTACAGATATCAATAAAATACATAACGTATATCTCGTCCTGTATTATCTATATTACACAATTAAGACAGGGTTTGATTTGATTTATTTTTAAAAAAGAGTTTAATTTAATACCATTTTAAATATTTCCATTGATAAAAAAATCGAGCCGAAAAGTTGTATTTTTTGGAAAATATCTCTTAATATATTTTTCACAAACGATTAGTGAAAAAAAATGTTTAAAAACATTTATAATTGTATTTAAAAATGGCAACATTTGGGTGAAACTAAAACCTCATGTGGTTTGATTTGAGTTCAAAGTTAAAGTAAAGTTATTTTCGTCCACAGGGAACAGTTCTGGAAGGATCTGCTCTGTCTGTGCAACACTGTGACAAAAGAACCAGAATCTTCGCTGACTTTAACCTCTCCGTCCCAGGGTGAGGAGATTAACTAGATTAGATTAACTTTAAACTGCTTTTCTTGTGATTTTGACGAGAGAGGAAAAAAAAGAAGAGCTGAGCCAAAGCCTTGACTTGTAGTAGTTAAAATAAAAAGTACTATTGTTTTCATCAGTTTTGTTTTAGGGGAACTATTCTGAAATACTTTTTTCTTTTTTTTTATAAATTCACTTTCATTTGTCAGGTACAAGAGAGAGTGTTTCTTCTGGAGGACGGTGGGCTGCACACGCGAGGCCTGCACCTTCAGACATGTTCCCGAACACAAGGGCATCGACAAAGACAAGTTCGATGGTAGACCTGGTCTGTCTCACACTTGAACACCGACCTCTCTGCTCGTGACACACGTTATCACCTCAGGTTATTATCAAATTGAACATCCATGCGCGTTCGAAGTGGGTTATTATCTCTATTATTTTATTCAGCTGTTCTCGCCAATTGCTCGTTTCGCCACTAGGTGGCGCCATCACCGTTCACTTACTCGTGAAGGAAATGGGAACTGTTTTATTTTTTAATTATTTTTTAATGGTTTTAATGGGTTTCAACCGCCGTATGGTTCATGTAACTACTCGCTGACATGTAGAGAAAGACTTGAAACACAATCACTGTCATTAAAATCAAGTTAAAAACCGGGTTAACAAAGGTTTCACATTTATAATGACTGCTCGAGACTCAAACTCGAGATTAGAAAGTAAATCTGGACAAATGTGTGATTTAAAGAAAAAGTGTAGCTCCTGGGTCACATGACGGCTTCACCGTCAGCTTTGTTATGTAATCTTTGGTATGAATTCCACATCCCGACTCGCTGGGCCTCGTCGAGGACTGAAGGATCCAGTCTGGGAGGAGAGTCGGATTCTTGGCCTTCCCGTCAGATTCCGGGTCACAAAAGCCCCTCTGGTCTGAGTGAGAGCCAGGAGCCCGTAACTGGACCACCATGAACTGTGATAAATGATCCACCTGCACGAGATAAGAGGTCCGACTCTAAACGTCACTCACAGAACCGACCTCTCGCTCCACCACAGCAAGAACGTCTCGTTTAAACGTTTGTGGATCTTTTTAAAGTCCGTCGAACACAAACACTGCTTCTTTAGAATGGCGTGTCTGGCGCCCCCCAGAGGACACGGAGAGGACTTTTATTCCCATGGATGAAGTGATGACGAATGTTTATTAAATCTTCATCCAGCCTTGGAGTCTTTTTTTTTTTTAGGTCTCATCCTTTCATCTTGTAGCCCTTTCATTTTATATTTCATCCCTCTCTTTCGACACATCCATCTGTTCAATCTCTTCTCAGTATAAGTAATACTTTTTAGACTTCCTACATGCTTGTACTTTTTTTTCCAGCAAAATTCTACCTATCACTCCTTCTTTATCCTTTCTTTAACGTCTTTTAGTCCGAAGATCTCACCATGTTTTCATCCTTGCATCCATCTTTTATTTTATCTTTCATTCAGTCTTTTTAAATCCATTTGTTTTACCATGTTTAACTTTTTTTGCTCTTCCCATGTTTTCATCCTTTCATTCTATTCTCTAATCTTTTCATCTTTAACTATGTTTATACTTTTATTCTTCTTCTCATGTATAACTCTCTCCAGCATCTTCCTCCTCTTTCAATCCTTCTATTTTACTTTACCTTAATCTTTTAGTATCTCATCCTTTGATCAGTGCTTCTTTCCTTCTTTGTCATGTTTTCATCCTCTAGTTCTTTTTTACATCCTTTGATTCCAAACAAATCCTTCTCTAAAGTCTTGTCTCTTCTTATGTGTCCTTTATCCTCCATTTGTCTTTTTTTTCTTGTTTAAATTCGTTCTCAATTGTATTTGAATCATGCACATGATGATTAAGTCTTTTATTTGTTCATTAATTCGAAGAGGGGTTTGTGAGTTTGTGTGCGTGAGCAAGAATCGAGGTGTGTCCAGGTCATTGTCAAGAATAATAAGTAATAATAGAATTATATATAATAATAATAAGAAGAAACACGTGGTTTCAAGGAAGTTTGATAATATGTGAGTCAGCAGGTAGGATCACATTGTGGCAGCGTCATGAGAGTATAAAAGTGTTGAACTGTGAAGGGAGTGTTTCAGTCGCAGACATGGAGACGACTAGAGTTGATCTGTTGTCTTGTTCCATCTGTCTGGATCTACTGAAGGATCCAGTCACTCTTCCCTGTGGACACAACTACTGTAAGGCCTGTGTTGAAGGTCACTGGCAAGACAAGAACATCTACCAGTGTCCTCAGTGCAGACAGAGTTTCGGAGAGAGACCTGTCCTGCAGAAGAACACTGTGTTAGCAGAGTTAGTGGAGGAGCTGAAGAAGACTGGAGCAGCTAAGGACGTCTGCTCTGCTGGACCTGAAGATGTGGCCTGTGACGTCTGCACTGGGAGGAAGATGAAAGCTGTGAAGTCCTGTCTGGTGTGTCTGGTCTCCTACTGTGAGGAACATCTTCAGCCTCATCTAGAGGCTCCGGCCTACAGGAGACACAAGCTGGTCCAGCCGTCCAAGCAGCTCCAGGAGATGATCTGCTCTGAACACGAAGAGGAGAAGAAGATGTTCTGTCGTTCTGATCAGCAGCTCATCTGTTCTCTCTGTGTGGACCAACACAAAGATCATGACATTGTCTCGACCACAGCAGAGAGGAGGGGTCGTGAGAAATATGTGGATCAGAGTCGAGGAAGGATCCAGCAGAAGATCCAGAAGAGAGAGAAGGAAGTAACGCTGCTCAAGCAGAAGAGAAAGAACATCGAAGTCTCTGCTGATGAAGCAGTGAAGACCAATCAAGAGACCCTCGGCCAGATGATCCAGATCCTCCAGAGAAGAATGTCTGATGTGGAGCAGCAGATCAGATCTCAGAAGGAGACTGAAGACGCTCGAGTCCAAGGACTTCAGGAGCAGCTGGAGCAGGAGATCTCTGAGCTGAAGAAGAAAGATGCTGAGCTAAAGCAGCTGTCACTAACAGAGAGTCACACCGTCTTCCTGCAGACCTTGACCTCACTCTCAGAGGTCAGTGAAGACACAACCTCACTCTCAGAGGTCAGTGAAGACACGTTCTCCATCACGACCCATGAGCAAACTCTACGCCGCTTTGAGGAAGTAACAGCAGTCGTGTCAGCCTGCAGAGACCAAGTCCAGGACCTTCTGAGAGACAGGTGGACCAACATCCTTCTGATGTTTGACCCAGAGAGCAGGACCAGAGACTGGTTCCTCACATACTCACAGGACATCACTCTGGATCCAAACACTGCACACTCATGGTTGATGTTGTCTGAAGGAAACAGGAAAGTGACAAACATGGGAGAAGATCAGCCTCGTCCTGGTCCTCCAGACCGATTCATTGATAAGTCTCAGGTCTTGAGTGAAGAGTCTCTGACTGAACGTTGTTACTGGGAGGTGAAGATAACAGAAGGAGATGCTCTAGTAGCAGTTTCATACAAGAACATCAGCAGATCAGGAAAAGAAAGTTGTTTTGGACAAAATGATAAATCATGGAGTTTATATCGTTACAAGTCTGATTGTTTTTATAAACACAACAATGTAACAACTAAAGTCTCTAATATAAAACCCTCCACGGTTGGGGTGTTCCTGGATCACTCTGCAGGTCTTCTGTGCTTCTACAGCGTCTCTGAGACCATGACTCTCCTCCACAGAGTCCAGACCAGGTTCACTCAGCCTCTACATGCTGGAGTCTGGGTTCAGTCCTCGTGTGAGTTTGAGAAGCTGAAGTAGACAACAGTGTGAGTGTGTGTCTCCAGCAGTGACATCATCACATGAAGCCTCAATGTTTTGATGAAGGTCTGAGAACTTTGTTGTTTGTTTGTGATTCACGTGTGGATTTAATCATCTTATAACTGATGGTGACGAGAATGTCTTCATGCTACTTCAGTAAATCTTCTTAATAAACATGGTTCATGGTCAGACTGGTGTGTTTCCTTCTTCTGACGAGTCAAACCTTCACATCCTGAGAGAAACTATCTTTAAAAATGATTATTTAAAACATGCAAGAGGTTCCACACTGTGCAACATCTCATGGAGGGAAGTCAGAGCTGACACCTGTGCTGGCCAGGAGGATTTTGAAAGAGGTGGAAAAGAATCCAAAGCCATCCTGGAGAATCTGGACTCTGCTGGTGGCAACATCTGGAGGTGGACTGTTCCACAGACACTGACCATTGATGAGTTCCATGGACCAGACCAAGGAAGGCACCACTTCTCCAGTTAAGGCTCACAAACGCCCGCGTGACCTTTGCAAAGGCTCACGTGGACAAAGAAGAAGACTTCTGGTCATCTGCTTTATGGTCACACGAAACAAAAATGGACTTGTTTGGTCACAATGATGTAGCCTACATTAGGTGTGAAAAGAGGAGAGGCCTTCAACCCGAAGAATAACATCCCTAGTGTCAGACATAGTGGTGGAACCTAATGCTTTGAGGTTGTTTTTCATCCAAACATGTTCATACAATTATTCTTCTTCCCATGTATAACTCTCTCCAGCATCTTCCTCCTCTTTTTATCCTCTACTTCTTTTTTACATCCTTTGATTCCAAACAAATCCTTCTCTAAAGTCTTGTCGTCTCTTCTTATGTGTCCTTCATCTTCCATTTGTCTTTTTTCTCTTGTTAAAATTCTTTCTTTCACAACTCAATTCTTCTGTACCATATTATGGCCCTTCACGATAGGAGGTGTCAACTGTGAGAGAGAAGCCAGTAAAGAGTCTGGGCAAGATCTACGACTGCACCTTAAAAGACACCGCAGGACTCCGATCAACAACAGAAGAGTTGGGAACCTGGCTCACAGGGGTGGATAAGTCGGGGCTTCCAGGCAAGTTTAAAGCCTGGATCTACCAACACGGCATCTTGGCACGACTCCTCTGGCCACTGCTGGTGTATGATGTGCCAATGACCACCGTCGAGTGTTTCGAGAGGAAAGTCAGCTGTTTCCTCAGGAAGTGGTTTGGCCTACCACGAAGCCTCAGCAGCATTGCCCTGTACGGGAAAAACAACAAACTAAGACTGCCCTTTAGTAGTCTGACGGAGGAGTTTATGGTTACCCGTGCTAGAGAGGTGCTGTTGTACAGGGACTCCACCGACAACAAGGTCTCCTCGGCAGGCATAGAAGTGAGGACGGGCAGGAAGTGGAAGGCTCAGGAGGCTGTTACCAAGGCTGAGGCACGGTTGTGACACAGTGAGCTGGTGGGAACAGTAGCATCTGGACGGGCAGGTCTTGGAAGTAACCCAAGACCTCGCTACAACAGGTCCCAGGGAAAGGAGAGGCGACAGCTGATCCAGGAGGAGGTCCGAGCAGGGGTGGAGGAAGCCCGCTGCAGTAGGATAGTAGGGATGCAGCAACAGGGCGCATGGACACGATGGGAAGAGGCAGCTGACGGGAGGATCTCATGGTCAGAGCTATGAAGATCTCAGCCACATCGGGTCAAGTTCCTTATTCAGTCGGTGTATGATGTACTCCCAAGCCCATCCAACCTCTTCCGCTGGGGCTTAGCCGAGACCCCACTGTGCTCTCTCTGCCAGAAAGCCGGATCTTTGGAGCACATCCTAAGCTGCTGCCCACCTGTACTTGGAGATGGGCGTTACCGTTGGCGCCATCACCAGGTGCTGCGGGTCATTGCAGAGGTCATCAGCACAGGCATCTCCACCAGCAAAAATCAACAACCAACAAGGCAGTCCATCGCCTTTTATAAGAGCTGGGGAGAAGCCACAGCAGCGCAGGACTCAAGCAGGGGGGCTGCTGGCAACATCTCGGGACTGGCAGCTGAAGGTGGACCTAGGAAGACAGCTCAAGTTCCCTGATAACATTGCGGCGACCAAACTCGGGCCAGACATAGTCCTGGTGTCTGAAACAACCAAGTAAGTGGTCCTGCTGGAGCTGACTGTCCCCTGGGAAGACCGGATGGAGGAGGCCTTCGAGAGAGAGAAGAGGGCCAAGTATGAGGAGTTGGCAGGCGAATGCCAAAGCAGGGGATGGAGGAGACGATGCAACCCAATCGAGGTCGAGTGCAGAGTGTTCGTTGGCCAGTCTCTCATCAGGGCACTCAAAATGTTGGGAGTGAAGGGACTGCACATAAGGAAAGCCACCAGAGATATCACCGACGCAGAAAAAAAGCGTCAAGGTGGCTGTGGATCAAGCGGGGAGATCCGTGGGCTAAACAAGCTACTTAGACACAAGCCGAGGTCTGATAAACCCTGGCTGGGTCGCCTGGGCGAGGGTGTCTGTTACGAGACCCGAAACACCCTATGAACCCAGGATACAACACTGATGATGTGTCTAAGTTGCACCAAGATTGTTTGCTGTAACATGGCTGGTTTGTCAAAGTTCTCAATTGTATTTGAATCATGCACATGATATTTAAAGAGAGATTTGTGAGTTTGTGTGCGTGAGCAAGAATCGAGGTGTGTCCAGGTCATTGTCAAGAATAATAAGTAATAATATAATTATATAATTATATATAATAAGAAGAAGAAACACGTGGTTTCAAGGAAGTTTGATAATATGTGAGTCAGCAGGTTGGATCACATTGTGGCAGCGTCATGAGAGTATAAAAGTGTTGAACTGTGAAGGGAGTGTTTCAGTCGCAGACATGGAGACGACTAGAGTTGATCTGTTGTCTTGTTCCATCTGTCTGGATCTACTGAAGGATCCAGTCACTCTTCCCTGTGGACACAACTACTGTAAGGTCTGTGTTGAAGGTCACTGGCAGGACAAGAACATCTACGAGTGTCCTCAGTGCAGACAGAGCTTCAGAGGGAGACCTCTCCTGCAGAAGAACACTGTGTTAGCAGAGTTTGTGGAGGAGCTGAAGAAGACTGGAGCAGCTAAGGACGTCTGCTCTGCTGGACCTGAAGATGTGGCCTGTGACGTCTGCACTGGGAGGAAGATGAAAGCTATGAAGTCCTGTTTGGTGTGTCTGGTCTCCTACTGTGAGGAACATCTTCAGCCTCATCTAGAGGCTCCGGCCTACAGGAGACACAAGCTGGTCCAGTCGTCCAAGCAGCTCCAGGAGATGATCTGCTCTGAACACGAAGAGGAGAAGAAGATGTTCTGTCGTTCTGATCAGCAGCTCATCTGTACTCTCTGTGTGGACCAACACAAAGATCATGACATCGTCTCGACCACAGCAGAGAGGAGGGAGCGAGAGAAGGATGTGGATCAGAGTCGAGGAAGGATCCAGCAGAGAATCCAGAAGAGAGAGAAGGAAGTGAAGCTGCTCAAGCAGGAGAGAAAGAACATCGAAGTCTCTGCTGATGAAGCAGTGAAGACCAATCAGGAGACCCTCGGCCAGATGATCCAGATCCTCCAGAGAAGAATGTCTGATGTGGAGCAGCAGATCAGATCTCAGAAGGAGACTGAAGACGCTCGAGTCCAAGGACTTCAGGAGCAGCTGGAGCAGGAGATCTCTGAGCTGAAGAAGAAAGATGCTGAGCTGCAGCAGCTGTCACTCACCGAGAGTCACACCGTCTTCCTGCAGACCTTGACCTCACTCTCAGAGGTCAGTGAAGACACAACCTCACTCTCAGAGGTGAGTGAAGACACGTTCTCCACCACGACCCTTCAGCAAACTCACCACCGCTTTGAGGAAGTAACAGCAGTCGTGTCAGCCTGCAGAGACCAAGTCCAGGACCTTCTGAGAGACACGTGGACCAACATCTCACTGATGGTCCATCAAGAGAGAGAGCAGTTCCTCACATACTCACAGGACATCACTCTGGATCCAAACACGGCAGACTCATGGTTGATGTTGTCTGAAGGAAACAGGAAAGTGACAAACATGGGAAAAGATCAGCCTCGTCCTGATCATCCAGACCGATTCATCATATATAATCAGGTCTTGAGTAAAGAGTCTCTGACTGGACGTTGTTACTGGGAGGTGAAGATAACAGAAGGAGATGCTCTAGTAGCAGTTTCATACAAGAACATCAGCAGATCAGGAGAAGAAAGTTGTTTTGGACAAAATGATAAATCATGGAGTTTATATCGTCAGAACTCTGATTGTTTTTATAAACACAACAACGTAACAACTAAAGTCTCTAAAATAAAACCCTCCACAGTCGGGGTGTTCCTGGATCACTCTGCAGGTCTTCTGTGCTTCTACAGCGTCTCTGAGACCATGACTCTCCTCCACAGAGTCCAGACCAGGTTCACTCAGCCTCTACATGCTGGAGTCTGGGTTCAGTCCTCGTGTGAGTTTGTGAAGCTGAAGTAGACAACAGTGTGAGTGTGTGTCTCCAGGAGTGACATCATCACATGAAGCCTCAATGTTTTGATGAAGGTCTGAGAACTTTGTTGTTTGTTTGTGATTCACGTGTGGATTTAATCATCTTATAACTGATGGTGACGAGAATGTCTTCATGCAACTTCATTAAATCTTAATAAACATGGTTCATGGTCAGACTGGTGTGTTTCCTTCTTCTGACGAGTCAAACCTTCACATCCTGAGAGAAAATATCTTTAAAAATGATGATTTAAAACATGCAAGAGGTTCCACACTGTGCAACATCTCATGGAGGGAAGTCAGAGCTGACACCTGTGCTGGCCAGGAGGAATTTGAAAGAGGTGGAAAAGAATCAAAGGTGATCCTGGAGAACCTGGACTCTGCTGGTGGCAACATCTCGATGTGGACTGTTCCACAGACACTGACCACTGATGAGTTCCTGTGCAGTAAATACACAATGAACAAAAACAATAACAAAAGATAAGATGCTAGTTTCATCTCCGTGAAATAAAGAAACAACTGCAAAATACTTTTAAGAAAAAGAGTGTGTTGTCGAGATTCTGTTGATACGATACAGGGTCAACGATACGATATATTGTGATACTGTAGTAACAACGATAATTGTGTAGTATTGTCGAGTACTTGACTCTGGTGTTGCAGAATTTACAGACCACATGACTCTTGACGAAGTCGCTTTCATTTGATTTTGAAGCCAAAATACGTCCAAATATCAACAGCTGCTGGAGTCACTGTATCCTCTCGTCCTCAGTCGATCTCGCAGGATTTGATTGTCCCTTCGCAATACATAATGCAAGTCTTCTGTCAAGCATAACATATTTTGTCTGTGTTATAAACCTTTAAGCACACGTTAAAAACACTTTCCTGATCTCAGCAGGTCAGTGAAACTGTGAATGGCTCTTCTTCAGGTGCTTCAAGGGACTACAAGTATTGTATTATGACTTTTACTACTCACTTCATCTTCCACCACTTGTTTTTCTATGTACCTAAATACAATGTTTATTATTAAAGGACAAAGAAGAACACTTCTGGTCATCTGCTTTATGGTCACATGAAAAACTTCGAATAAAAGTACCTCTTAGTCTAAAAGTGCTGGAGGTATGAACAACTTTGGGCTCTACTGTACACACAAGCACACACACACTCACATACACCTATTCACACACACTCACTCACCAACAAACACTCACGCAGCGACAAACACACACACATACAAGCATGCTTACGCTCACATACACACACTCGCCAACATACACACAGACAAACAAGAATACAAACTCTCACACACATACATACACTTGCTCAGTCACGAAAATACACTCATGTACACAGACACTGACAGACAAAAACACTGAAAGACACACATGCACTCAAATACAAACATACACTCACGTTCAAAGACACTGACACAGTAAATCAAAGACGATGGAAATTCCATCACGTCCGACAACTCCGCGGAATATTCTTCGGGTGGTAGTCACGACGACTGCGAGGACAAAGAAAATGATGGAGAAGAAGTTTGCCGGACCACAACGACGCGGTGAAAAGAGGTGACTTTAGTTGTCGGATCACTTTTAATTTGTGTCCCTTTTCTCAACCGAGTTTCTTGGATTTCCCAGAGAGTGAAGCCCGAACTGAAGCGTGAGAAAAAGAGGAGCAACACGCCCGCAGAAGCAGCAACGAAAGAGGAAACGAAGTCGGACAAATCAAGCAAAATGGTGGAGAATCTGGTGGAGAAGAGCCTTGAAACCGAAGCAGAGGTGAGTGATGGTAACTTGTTGCTCTGGTTTGGATTCTTGTGCTGTTGCTTTACCGTCATTCCGAGAAACTAAGTCTCATTTATATTGAATGAAATGGAAATAAAAATGTTTCTATGTTCAATATTCATGTGGAATTGCTTTAACAGCTCAGTGTCTGTTTGTACAAAACTCTTTTCGTTGAAATGATAGAAAATGATCTTAAGCCCCGCCCACGGAAAACACTTGTTTTTTTCTGGAGATTTAATCTTGTTGAGCATAACCACACCAACTCTTCTGTGATTGGTCAAACGTGGAGGTTTGTCACCGCACGTCATCAATCCAATAGGTCTCCACCCCAAGGGGACTTGTTGTATGAACAAAGCGTGGTGTGATTACAGGAGGAGGAGTGAAGCCATTATTACGTCATAATGGACTCTCGTAACCTCTCGTTCGCCCAGATTTCAGAGCAACTTAATAAAGCAATAATTTGAAAACATGGACATGATGAGGGACTTACTGCATCTTGGAGAAGAAAACTTCAACATTTGAAACATGCCAGTCAGGAGAGTTGGAGTCTGACATTAGTTGACCTTGAATATTTTAGACTTTTTTCTTTAAAGCTTAAAAAAGAGCTGTGGGTAATTGAATTATCTGCAGTAAAAAAAGGATTTTCTCTCAGCATAGATCAGACTTTATTTATGCGGCCCTCGTAATGTCAAAGTATGATTATGTATAAATGGTTCTAATGCATTAACAAATGTATTTTGTATTTATTATTTATTATTTACACTAAACATAAAATTAAAGCTTATTAATGTCACGGCCTAATGATGCATGTCAATTTTTTTCGTCTTTCTTTTTGCTTGACGGCCCCTGACAACATTCACAGAATTGAATGTGGCCCTTGAAGAATTTTAATTGCCCACCCCTTGGCATAGACGCTTGTATGGATATTTTTTCTCACTAAAACATTTTCTCTATAAAGTTCATGAACTGGTAAAAAGCAACAAAGACTCATAAAGATTCTCTTCTGTCTCCCGCAGAGATACTATGATGCCACGCTGGTCTTTCAGGAGCTTTTAAATCTGGACAGTTCAAGTGCAGACGCAAGAAAAGAGCTTGAGCGAGCGCAAACGCTTCATCTCATGGTGGGAAACACTGTCATGATGATCATTTCAAGGAACTTGACATCTGAGGTGTGATCTGATCTTTCTAGGAGATGGGCTTCACTCAGGAGCAGAGCAGCGAAGCCTTGAGGTCTCACCCGACACTGGAGGAAGCTCTTCAGTCTCTGTTCGGCAGGAATCTTCCAGAAGGTTTGTACGTTTTTCTTCATCTCGACTTTGGGTTTTAGTTTAAACGTTCACTTGGATCGTAGATCAGTCCGAGGAGGAAGACGACGACTGGATCGTTCATCAGCCTCATCGTCCAAAAGCAGCACAACTCAAAGAGCCTGACGATCACAAGGAAACTCTGGCGAAAGTACAAGTTAAAAATGTGCCTCTGAGACCAAAGAATGCTGTGAAACCGTAGGTTCTGATGATCGCGTTATTTTCTTTGTCTGTCACTATTCTTTTTTTTTTTTAATCTCTGTTTATGTTCAGGGATCTTCCCTCCGTTCTCGTCGCATCGATCGCTTCTTCAGTGACTTACGCTCCACTTTACCAGCTGTTCAACGGGTACGTTTGTCTTGACAGTTTGAATGTATTTAAAAAAAAGATTAAATGTCCGTTTTTTTCTCCCCACAAGAGTCGGGTCAGTCTTCAGCATCAAGATGTTGCTCGACAGCCAGAGTGCTTTTGTCATCTACAAGCAGAAGGAAGACTGTGACAAAGCCGTTCAACTACATGTGTGTACTCTCTGTTCTATGGATTTTTAAAACGCATATAAATGAATTGATCACAAAAGAAAAAATACAGATAAAGCCAAAATGGAAGCAGGAAGAAGTAAAAATGTTTTTGTTTTTTTCTTACCTCTTTAATTATTCTTCAGTTTGTTGAAAGAAAAAAACCTACAGATATCCATTAAATAAATAACGTATATCTCGTCCTGTTTTATCTATATTACATAATTAACATTATATACAGTATGTACTATCAACTCATGTTATAATATTAATGTTAACTTTAAGACAGGGTTTGATTTTATTAAAAAAATAAAATACATTTTAAATATTTCCATGGATAAAAAAATCGACCATAAAAGTTGTATTTTTAGTAAATATCTCTAATATACGATTAGTGAAAAGAAATGTTTAAAAACATTTATAATTGTTTTTAAAAATGGCAACATTTGGGTGAAACTAAAACCTCATGTGGTTTGATTTGAGTTCAAAGTTAAAGTAAAGTTATTTTCGTCCACAGGGAACAGTTCTGGAAGGATCTGCTCTGTCTGTGCAACACTGTGACAAAAGAACCAGAATCTTCGCTGACTTTAACCTCACCGTCCCAGGGTGAGGAGATTAACTAGATTAGATTAACTTTAAACTGCTTTTCTTGTGATTTTGACGAGAGTAAAAAAAAAAGAAGAGCTGAGCCAAAGCCTCGACTTGTAGTCGTTAAAATAAAAAGTACTATTGTTTTCATGAGTTTTGTTAAAGAAAGAAAAGAGTGTAGCTGCTGGGTCACATGACTGCTTCACCGTCAGCTTTGTTATGTAATCTTTGGTATGAATTCCACATCACGACTCGCTGGGCCTCGTCGAGGACTGAAGGATCCAGTCTGGGAAGAGAGTCGGATTCTTGGCCTTCCCGTCAGATTTCGGGTCACAAAAGCCCCTCTGGTCTGTGAGAGAGCCAGGAGCCCGTAACTGGACCCCCATGAACTCTGGCCGAACTCTTGATAAATGATCCACCTTCACGAGATAAGAGGTCCGACTCTAAACGTCACACACAGAACCGACCTCTCGCTCCACCACAGCAAGAACGTCTCGTTTAAACGTTTGTGGATCTTTTTAAAGGCCGTCGAACACAAACACTGCTTCTTTAGAATGGCGTGTCTGGCGCCCCCCAGAGGACACGGAGAGGACTTTTATTCCCATGGATGAAGTGATGACGAATGTTTATTAAATCTTCATCCATCTTTGGAGTCTTTTTTTTAAAAGTAAGTAAGTAAGTTAGTAATATTTATTTATATAGCGCTTTTCCAGACCAGGGTCACAAAGCGCTTAAACAAACAAAACAATACTCAAAAAAGTATATACACTTTAAAGATCAAGATAATACTGAGAACAACACAGGAGTTCCAGAAAATCAAGGAAAAGTCTGAACAAATAGAAACGTCTTAAGATGTTTCTTAAAGTCTCAAACTTTCATTCAGTTTAAGTAATACTTTATTTTGTTTAGACTTCCTACATGCTTGTCCTTTTTTTTCAGCAAAATTCTACCTTTCACTCCTTCTTTATCCTTTTCTTTAACATCTTTTAGTCCGAAGATCTCACCGTGTTTTCATCCTCATGTATAACTCTCTCTAGCATCTTCCTCCTCTTTCAATCCTTCTATTTTACTTTACCTTCATCTTTTAATATTTCATCCTTTGGTCAGCTCAATTGTATTTGAATCATTCACATGATGATTTAGTCAAACATTTGAAAACATTCTTGTATTTGTTCATTAATTTGAAGAGCGATTTGTGAGTTTGTGTGCGTAAGCAAGAATCAATGTGTGTCCAGGTCAATGTCCAGAATCAACACGTGATTTCAAGGAAGTTTGATAATAAGTGAGTCAGCAGGTAGGATCACATTGTGGCAGCGTCATGAGAGTATAAAAGTGTTGAACTGTGAAGGGAGTGTTTCAGTCGCAGACATGGAGACGACTAGAGTTGACCTGTTGTCTTGTTCCATCTGTCTGGATCTACTGAAGGATCCAGTCTCTCTTACCTGTGGACACAACTACTGTAAGGTCTGTATTGAAGGTCAATGGCAGGACAAGAACATCTACAAGTGTCCTCAGTGCAGACAGAGATTCGGAGAGAGACCTCTCCTGCAGAAGAACACTGTGTTAGCAGAGTTAGTGGAGGAGCTGAAGAAGACTGGAGCAGCTAAGGACGTCTGCTCTGCTGGACCTGAAGATGTGGCCTGTGACGTCTGCACTGGGAGGAAGATAAAAGCTGTGAAGTCCTGTCTGGTGTGTCTGGTCTCCTACTGTGAGGAACATCTTCAGCCTCATCTAGAGGCTCCGGCCTACAGGAGACACAAGCTGGTCCAGTCGTCCAAGGAGCTCCAGGAGATGATCTGCTCTGAACACCAGGAGGAGAAGAAGATGTTCTGTCGTTCTGATCAGCAGCTCATCTGTACTCTCTGTGTGGACCAACACAAAGATCATGACATCGTCTCGACCACAGCAGAGAGGAGGGAGCGAGACAAGGATGTGGATCAGAGTCGAGGAAGGATCCAGCAGAGAATTCAGAAGAGAGAGAAGGAAGTGAAGCTGCTTAAGCAGAAGAGAAAGAACATCAAAGTCTCTGCTGATGAATCAGTGAAGACCACTCAGGAGACCCTCGGCCAGATGATCCAGATCCTCCAGAGAAGAATGTCAGATGTGGAGCAGCAGATCAGATCTCAGAAGGAGAATGAAGACGATCGAGTCCGAGGACTTCAGGAGCAGCTGGAGCAGGAGATCCCTGAGCTGAAGAAGAAAGATGATGAGCTGCAGCAGCTGTCACTCACCGAGAGTCACACCGTCTTCCTGCAGACGTTGACCTCACTCTCAGAGGTCAGTGAAGACACGTTCTCCATCACGACCCTTCAGCAAACTCGACGCCGCTTTGAGGAAGTAACAGCAGTCGTGTCAGCCTGCAGAGACCAAGTCCAGGACCTTCTGAGAGACACATGGTCCAACATTCTTCTGATGTTTGATCCAGAGAGCAGGACCAGAGACTGGTTCCTCACATACTCACAGGACATCACTCTGGATCCAAACACTGCATACTCACAGTTGATGTTGTCTGAAGGAAACAGGAAAGTGACAAACATGGGAAAAGATCAGCCTCGTCCTGACTCTCCTCCACATGCTCCAGACCAGGTTCACTCAGCCTCTATATGCTGGAGTCTGGGTTCAGTCCTCGTGTGAGTTTGAGAAGCTGAAGTAGACAACAGTGTGAGTGTGTGTCTCCAGCAGTGACATCATCACATGAAGCCTCAATGTTTTGATGAAGGTCTGAGAACTTTGTTGTTTGTTTGTGATTCACGTGTGGATTTAATCATCTTATAACTGATGGTGACGAGAATGTCTTCATGCAACTTCAGTAAATCTTCTTAATAAACATGGTTCATGGTCAGACTGGTGTGATTCCTTCTTCTGACGAGTCAAACCTTCACATCCTGAGAGAAAATATCTTTAAAAATGATGATTTAAAACATGCAAGAGGTTCCACACTGTGCAACATCTCATGGAGGGAAGTCAGAGCTGACACCTGTGCGGGCCAGGAGGATTTTGAAAGAGGTGGAAAAGAATCCAAGGCCATCTTGGAGAATCTGGACTCTGCTGGTGGCAACATCTGGAGGTGGACTGTTCCACAGACACTGACCACTGATGAGTTCCATGGACCAGACCAAGGAAGGCACCACTTCTACAGTTAAGGCTCACAAACGCCCGCGTGACCTTTGCAAAGGCTCACGTGGACAAAGAAGAAGACTTCTGGTCATCTGCTTTATGGTCACACGAAAAACTTTCAATAAAAGTAGCTCTTAGTCTAGATGTGCTGGAGGTATGAACAACTTTGGGCTCCACTGTACACACACACACACACACACAAGCATGCATACGCTCACATACACACACTCGCCAACATACACATAGACATGCAAGAATACAAACTCTCACACACATACATACACTTGCTCAGTCACGAAAATACACTCATGTACACAGAAACTGACACACAAATACACTGAAAGACACACATGCACTCAAATACAAACATACACTCATGTACACAAAAACTGACACATAAATACACTGAAAGACACACGTGCACTCAAATACAAACATACACTCATGTTTACAGACACACAAATACACTGACGGACACACATGCACTCAAATACAAACATACACTCATGTACAAAGAAACTGACACACAAATACACTGAAAGACACACATGCACTCAAATACAAACATACACTCATGTACACAGAAACTGACACACAAATACACTGAAAGACACACATGCACTCAAGTACAAACATACACTCATGTACACTGTTCTACGTCATATTGGTGCTCCGCCCTCTAATGGCTTCACTATTGGTTTACCCCGAGGCACCGCCTCGTCTCTGAGAAAGCTTTATGAACTCGCCACCCAGCAGGGGGCAGTCCACTTCCTATAAAGGCGGGAAACACCCGCCGCACTTCTTCCTTTACAACTCAGCGAGAAAGCTCCTGACATGTAATGATGGCGAATGAATATTGAAGTGAACCATGTGTGCACGAAGACTCCCTGACACACAAGACACACATGTCTGCTTCGTTTGCCTAGGCCCAAATCACATGTGATGATTATGTGGCCTTCGGAGCGCTTCTCACGGCTTTTGACAGTGACGGGAAGCGTTCGAGGCTTGTCGACTCACGCCGCCTCAGATCATGATTATGATCAACACAGGTTTATGCAATGTTGTTTAAGGAAAACCAACAACATGGCAGTCCTGTGCGGTGCAGAGGAGTCGAGCTGAGTCGTCCCTCGATCATGAACAGACGCCGACGAGGAGGACGACTGGCTCGCTGCATGGAGTCGACCATGAGGTATGCGAGAGCGATCAGGTAAGTATCTCTTGCAGGCCACATGGCCCTCCTGCAGCGCACTCGACGGGTTCACCTGAGAGAGATGTTAGTAGTGTGCATGTGTTTCCGCCTGTGAGTGTGACGTATTCACAGGTGTCATTAGAAACTTTCGCCGCTAATGCTAAGCTAACATGCTCCGCCGTTCATAGACGGCGAGAGTTTCCTCTCAGAACACAGTTCGAAGGAGGTTTTAAACCCCTTCGTCCGAGTCATGCTGAGACTGTAATAATGGAGTCTGTCCACACGAATGAGGGGCAGACTCCAACCACATGTGTTTTATTTACAGGCGAGCAGAGGTCCGCGGTGCCACCTTCAGCACTGTTTACTCCCGCGTCGACCAGCGCTCGTGCCCGACAGAGCTTGACAGCTGAGGTGAGTGGAACTAGTCGGGACATGTCTATGTTGACCGGAGGTTGTTCCTTCCCCCACAGCGCTGTCAACAAGTCATTGGCACCGTGGAGGATGTCACTTATGGCGGCAGAAAAGAGAAAACGGCATGGAACTGACGCAACGCGACGCTTTACGCGCGAGTTTTCTCGCCGTTCTGAGACCAGGCGAGGGCAAGGAGCTTTCGCCCCTTCTGGTCGATCATCTGGAGAGGTGCGTGGCGGTCGGATCTCACGAGTGATGAGCAGGTCAGGACCGCCAGCGGAGTTTGAGAATGTACTAGACGCGGTGAGTGATACGGTGCTGACGCGCGCGCAACCTGTTCTGAACTCACATCAGCTCCGGTTTAATTCTCCAGCACATTCTTCCACATCTCGGGTTTTGTCAGCTCCGGTGACACTAAGAAGTGCTCAGGGAGCTGGGAAGACTTCCGGGGGGGAAAGGGAACACGCACGATACGCATCTGAGTTTTCTCACGCGCACTTGCGCGTTTCTCCCACAGAGCCGGTTTTTATGTATGAGAGTGGGGGTTCTAGTGAATCCAGCTCGAGTACATGCTCTGTTCATTCAAGAGATAGAGAAGCGGCTTGTGTGATGCCCTTTCGTCTACGGCCCGCTCTGGGACGTTCGCGGGGCCGGGCCGGAGGACAACCCAAAGTTCGTCAGGGCTGCGGTTCTGACAGAACATTATTCGGCTTAGAGTCGCCTGGTTTTACTTCATTCCAGATCTCAGAGGGAAGTAATCAGGCGGGGCTATGTGCTCCAATTTGCCCGTCAACCCCGCGTTTTTCAGGGATTCTCTGTACACGCGTGGCGGAGCAGGAAAAATTATCCTGTCTAAGAAACGAGGTCTCTACTCTGCTGCAGTAGAGCTGCTTCCTGTAGCAGAGATGATGACAGGGTTTTACTCCCGGCACTTCCTTGTGGAAAAGAAGACCGGGGGTCGGAGACCCATACGGAACCTCAGCTATTTGAAGAAATTCATAGCTACCCGCCCGTTTCGCACGTTGACGGTCAAGAAACTGCACACAGGTGTTAGTCCAGGAGATTGGATGACATCTATCGACCTGACCGCGTACTTTCACATCGAAAGTACTTCGAGAATCATGTGTTTCAATACACTCTGTTCCCGTTCGGCTACGCTCTGGCACCCAGGACCTTCACCAAGTGTGTGGAGGCGGCACTGGAGCCATTAAGAGTGAGTGGGGTGAGGATCTTGACCTATCTGGACGACTGGTTGATCCTTGCCCGGTCAGACGCAGAAAGTTACACTCACACACAGAAGGTGTTGAGCCATATTGCCACCCTGGGGTTCACGGTAAACCTCAGCAAGAGCGCTCTGACTCCAGTTCAACAGTTAGTTTACCTGGGGGTACTGTTGAACATGGAGGAGGGATATGCACGCCTCCTGGACGTGCGTATCCCTTCTCCAGTCCAGTCCATTCTCCGACTGACAACACAGTTGCTGACAACACAGTTGCTGGAAGCTCGGTGTCATGTGACGACAGCAGGCACTGTTATGTCCCTCCTGGGGCTCATGGCAGCAGCTCACACAGTAGTTCGGCTGTGCTTTCTGCATATGAGGGAGCTTCAGAGATGGTAGGTCGTTTCAAGCTAGACCTCAAGCGGGAACAGGGTCGAAAGTGCGCCTTCCCGCTCGGGTTTTGCAGGACATCCAGTTTTTGGGACTCTCTAGCCAACCTCAGATGGAGAGTTCCATTGGGTTGCACCCTTTACAATCAGGTGTTTACGGACGCTTCTCTGACAGGTTGGGGAGGCACCTCGGGTCAGGCCTACGCCAGCGGGATAGACCAGTGTACAGTCACATAAACTGGCTAGAGCTAAAGGCAATTTACAACGTCCTGCTTCACCTATCTCCCCAACTGTCACGGCCAACGTCCTAGTGCTATCCGACAGCTCCAGCGCCATGGCGTACATAAATCCCCAAGGTGGAGCCAGATCCCCAGCCCTTCTGAGTGTGGCAAAGAAGATTTGGCTGTGGGCAGACCGTCACTTGCTTTCTCTCAGAGCTCAGCATGTACCGGGCGAGATGAACGCAGTAGCGGACAGACTGTCGGGTGGGGGCCGTCCACGACGAATGGGGTCTGTCCGAGGCAGTGGAGAGCCGAGATATGGTCTCGGTTCGGTCACCCGGTGGCAGACCTCTTCGCCAGCAAAGAGAACTTCAGATGTCCTCTCTGGTTCTCCCTTAGGGCGTCGGATTGCCCCCACTAGGCTCGGACGCTTTAGCCCACTTGAGTTGGCCGGCCGGACTACTGTTCGCCTTCCCTCCTCCTTAGTTCGGAGGACGAGGCGGGAGGCGCTGAGGTTAATACTGGTAGCGCCACCCTCTGGTGGCGCGTTTTTCTTACGGGGTGCCTGCAGGCTTCGACCTCCTGCAAGGCCTTCCAGCCCTCAGTGGGATCTCCAGTTTGTACTGGACTCTCTCACAGGCCCAACCTTCGAGCCTCTTGACCAAGTCCCACTGGATATCTTGTCTTCAAGGTATTGCTCCTTGCCATCCCTTGGGCCCCGCTGCCCTGGGCCGGCCTCTCAAAGTTTGGCTCCTGCACGGGACAAGCTGAGCGGGACTTTGGACCCGGGCGTTCTCCACACCCTGTCGACACGCGGGTTTCATGCCTCGAAGTGGGGTATTTTCTCCCGCTGGTGTGCAGACAGGTCCTTGGACCCCAGCTCCTGTTTGGTCTCTGCTGTCCTGTCTTTCCCGCAACTTTTGGTGCGGGGTGCCTCAGTGGGATCTCCAGTTGTACTGGACTCTCTCACAGGCCTGACCTTAGCCTCTTGACCAAGTCCCCCTGGATATCTTGTCTTCAAGGTATCGCTCCTTCTGACACTAACAACCACGAAGAGAGCGAGTGAGCTTGTGCTCTCTCCACTAGCCCTGAGTGTCTTTTCTTGGCGTCGAGGAGATTTCGGTGTCTTGCTGCCAGTGGCTGTGTTTAGGCGCTCTGATGCCCTATTCATATGCCGCAGTAGATGCCGACGGGGTGAGGCGATCTCCTCCCAGAGGTTTCTCATTGGGTGAGATCGGCCATTATCCGGGCCTACCAAGCAGCGGGTGGATCTGCTCCTAGCGGACTGAGGGCACATTCCACCCGTGGTGTTGCAGCCTCAGTGGTTTTTTCACTGGGTGTGGCAGCAGAGGACATCTCCTCAGCTGCTTCTTGGGCGTCCACGTCAACCTTTGCTAACGCCTATCTCCTCAGGTTCTACGAATTGGTGCGAAGCCCTCTAACCTCGTCGCCCAGCGGCTGCCCTTCTCGCTGAGTTTTCAGTTGGAGGAAGTGCGTCGGGTGTTTCCCGCCTTTATAGGAAGTGGACTGCCCCCTGCTGGGTGGCGAGTTCATTAAGCTTTCTCAGAGACGAGGCGGTGCCTCGGGGTAAACCAATAGCGAAGCCGTCAGAGGGCTTCGCACCAATTCGTAGAACCTGAGGTTATGATAGATAACTCAGGGGTTATGTCTCGTGTGTCTTTCTTGGTGTTTCCTGTTTTTATTTTGAAACCTGCTCCCTTCTGTGTCTGTGAGTTTCCTTTCCGGTCCCTCCCCCTGCTGATTGTTATTGTCTCCACCTGTCTTGCTTTCTCCCGTTCTGCAGCTGCCAGTGATTGCTGGCAGCCTTCATATTCTTCTCACTCTCTCAGTCTTTGTCGGTTCGCCACACTTGTTGTCCCGTGTTCGTCTAGTTCGTGTTTCACGTTTCAGACTTCCAATTCGAGATTGTTTTGCCTTCCCGTTTTTGACCCTGGTATGTTTTCTCGTTTCTCTGCCTGCCTGTGCCCTTGACCTGTTTTTCTGGATATCGTACCCGTTTGCTGTTTACTCCTGAACTACCTGTGACGATCCCTCTGCCTGCTCCAAATAAATCTGTCAAGTTTGACAATCAGACACTTTCTGCGCCTGGGTTTCCTTCCGCATCCTGACATACAGACAAACAATTACATTGAAAGACACACATTCACTCAAATACAAACATACTCATGTACACAGACACACAAATACACTGACGGACACACACATGCACTCACATACAAACATACACTCATGCACACAGACACACATACACTGACGGACACACACATGCACTCACATACAAACATACTCATGCACACAGACACACAAATACACTGACGGACACACATGCGCTCAAATACAAACGTACACTCGCGTTCAAAGACACTGACACAGAAAATTGAAGACGATGGAAATTCTATCACGTCCGACGACTCCGCGGAATCTTCTTCGGGTCGTAACCACGACAACGGCGAGGACAAAGACAAAGAAAATGATGGAGAAGAAGTTTGCCGGACCACAACGACGCGGCGAAAAGAGGTGACTTTAGTTGTCGGATCACTTTTAGTTTGTGTCCCTTTTCTCAACCGAGTTTCTTGGATTTCCCAGAGAGTGAAGCCCGAACTGAAGCGTGAGCAAAAGAGGAGCAACACGCCCGCAGAAGCAGCAACGAAAGAGGAAACGAAGTCGGACAAATCAAGCAAAATGGTGGAGAATCTGGTGGAGAAGAGCCTTGAAACCGAAGCAGAGGTGAGTGATGGTAACTTGTTGCTCTGGTTTGGATTCTTGTGCTGTTGCTTTACCGTCATTCCGAGAAACTAAGTCTCATTTATATTGAATGAAATGGGAGAAAAAAAGTTTTTATGTTCAATATTCATGTGGAATTGCTTTAACAGCTCAGTGTCTGTTTGTACAAAACTCTTTTCGTTGAAATGATAGAAAATGATCTTAAGCCCCGCCCACGGAAAACACTTGTTTTTTTCTGGAGATTTAATCTTGTTGAGCATAACCACACCCACTCTTCTGTGATTGGTCAAACGTGGAGGTTTGTCACCGCACGTCATCAATCCAATAAGTCTCCACCCCAAGGGGACTTGTTGTATAAACAAAGCGGGGTGTGATTACAGCAGCAGGAGGAGGAGTGAAGCCATTATTATGTCATAATGGACTCTCGTAACCTCTCGTTGCCCAGATTTCAGAGCAATTTAATTCAAGTTGAAAATATGGACATGATGAGGGACTTACTGCATCTTGGAGAAGAATTGGAGTCTGACATTAGTTGACCTTGAATAATTTAGACTTTTTTTTTTAAGTTTAAAAAATAGCTGTGGGTAAATGTATTATCTACCGTCAAAAAAAGGATTTTCTCAGCATAGATCAAACATTATTTAGTCGTCCCTCGTAACGTCAAAGTAACATCATGTATAAATGGTTCTTATGCATTAACAAATGTATTTTGTATTTATTATTTATTATTTACACTAAACATAAAATTGCAGCTTATTTATCTTAATAAATGTCACGGCCTAATGACACATGTCATATTTCTTAGGGATTTTTTCGTCTTTCTTTTTGCTTGACGGCCCCTAACAACATTCACAGAATTGAATGTGGCCCTTGAAGAATTTTAATTGCCCAACCCTTGGCATAGACGCTTGTATGGATATTTTTTTCACCAAAACATTTTCTCTATAAAGTTCATCAACTGGTAAAAAGCAACAAAGACTCATAAAGATTCACTTCTGTCTCCCGCAGAGATACTATGATGCCACGCTGGTCTTTCAGGAGCTTTTAAAATCTGGACAGTTCAAGTGCAGACGCAAGAAAAGAGCTCGAGCGAGCGCAAACGCTTCATCTCATGGTGGGAAACACTGTCATGATGATCATTTCAAGGAACTTGACATGTGAGGTGTGATCTGATCTTTTTAGGATTATCTCTATATTATTTTATTTAGCTGTTCTCGCGTTGCCAATTGCTCCTTTCGCCACTAGGTGGCGCCATCACCGTTCACTTACTCGTGAAGGAAAAGGGAACTGTTTTATTATTTTATTATTTTTTATATGGTTTATGGTTCATATTACTACTCGCTGACATGTAGAGAAAGACTTGAAACACAATCACAGGTTTCACATTTATAATGACTGCTTGAGACTCAAACCCGGGATTAGAAAGTAAACTTTTCTGAT
The DNA here is from genome assembly GCF_982586985.1 of Callionymus lyra. NCBI lineage: Eukaryota > Metazoa > Chordata > Actinopteri > Syngnathiformes > Callionymidae > Callionymus > Callionymus lyra. Next base: position 12,475,875 of record NC_141835.1, on the reverse strand, counting down.
TTAAAAAAAAAAGAAAAAGTGTAGCTGCTGGGTCAGAACTTTGTTATGTAATCTTTGGTATGAATTCCACATCCCGACTCGCTGGGCCTCGTCGAGGACTGAAGGATCCAGTCTGGGAGGAGAGTCGGATTCTTGGCCTTCCCGTCAGATTTCGGGTCACAAAAGCCCCTCTGATCTGAGTGAGAGCCAGGAGCCCGTAACTGGACCCCCATGAACTCTGGCCGAACTCTTGATAAATGATCCACCTGCACGAGATAAGAGGTCCGACTCTAAACGTCACACACAGAACCGACCTCTCGCTCCACCACAGCAAGAACGTCTCGTTTAAACGTTTGTGGATCTTTTTAAAGTCCGTCGAACACAAACACTGCTTCTTTAGAATGGCGTGTCTGGCGCCCCCCAGAGGCCACGGAGAGGATTTTTATTCCCATGAATGAAGTGATAACGAAATGATGACATCCTTACATCCTTCTATTATTTTATCTTTCATTCAGTCTTTTTTAATCCCTTTGTTTTACCATGTTTAACTTTTTTTGCTCTTCCCATGTTTTCATCCTTTCATTCTATTCTCTAATCTTTTCATCTTTAATTATGTTTATTATTTTATTCTTCTTCTCATGAATAACTCTCTCCAACATCTTCCTCTTCTTTCAATCCTTCTATTTTACTTTACCTTCATCTTTTAGTATTTCATCCTTTGATCAGTGCTTCTTTCCTTCTTTTCCTGGTGACATGTTTTCATCCTCTACTTCTTCTTTACATCCTTTGATTCCAAACAAATCCTTCTCTAAAGTCTTGTCGTCTCTTCTTATGTGTCCTTCATCTTCCATTTGTCTTTTTTACTCATGTTTAAATTCTTTCTTTCACAACTCAATTCTTCTGAACCATATTATGGCCCTTCACGATAGGAGGTGTCAACTGTGAGAGAGAAGCCAGTAAAGAGTCTGGGCAAGATCTACGACTGCACCTTAAAAGACACCGCAGCACTCCGATCAACAACAGAGGAGTTGGGAACCTGGCTCACAGGGGTGGATAAGTCGGGGCTTCCAGGCAAGTTTAAAGCCTGGATCTACCAGCACGGCATCTTGCCACGACTTCTCTGGCCACTGCTGGTGTATGATATGCCAATGACCACCGTCGAGTGCTTCGAGAGGAACGTCAGCTGTTTCCTCAGGAAGTGGTTGGGCCTACCACGAAGCCTCAGCAGCATTGCCCTGTACGGGAAAAACAACAAACTGAAACTGCCCTTCAGTAGTCTGACGGAGGAGTTTATGGTTACCCGAGCTAGAGAAGTGCTGCTGTACAGGGACTCCAACGACAACAAGGTCTCCTCGGCAGGCATAGAAGTGAGGACGGGCAGGAAGTGGAAGGCTTAGGAGGCTGTCAACAAGGCTGAGGCACGGTTGCGACACAGTGAGCTGGTGGGAACAGTAGCATCTGGACGGGCAGGTCTTGGAAGTAACCTAAGACCTCGCTACAACAAGTCCCAGGGAAAGGAGAGGCGACAGCTGATCCAGGAGGAGGTCCGAGCAGGGGTGGAGGAAGCCCGCTGCAGTAGGATAGTAGGGATGCGGCAGCAGGGCGCATGGACACGATGGGAAGAGGCAGCTGACGGGAGGATCTCATGGTCAGAGCTTTGGAGATCTGAGCCACATCGGATAAGTTCCTTATTCAGTCGGTGTATGATGTACTCCCAAGCCCATCCAACCTCTTCCGCTGGGGCTTAGCCGAGGCCCCACTGTGCTCTCTCTGCCAGAAAGCTGGATCGTTGGAGCACATCCTAAGCTGCTGCCCACATGCACTTGGAGATGGGCGTTACCGTTGGCGCCATCACCAGGTGCTGCGGGTCATTGCAGAGGTCATCAGCACAGGCATCTCCACCAGCAAAAATCAACAACCAACAAGGCAGTCCATCGCCTTTTATAAGAGCTGGGGAGAAGCCACAGCAGCACAGGACTCAAGCAGGGGGGCTGCTGGCAACAGCTCGGGACTGGCAGCTGAAGGTGGACCTAGGAAGACGGCTCAAGTTCCCTGATAACATCGCGGCGACCAAACTCGGGCCAGAAATAGTCCTGGTGTCTGAAACAACCAAACAAGTGGTCCTGCTGGAGCTGACCACTTGGAAGACCGGATGGAGGAGGCCTTCGAGAGGAAGAGGGCCAAGTATGAGGAGTTGGCAGGCGAATGCCGACACAGGGGATGGAGGACACGATGCAACCCAATCGAGGTCGGCTGCAGAGGGTTCATTGGCCAGTCTCTCATCAGGGCACTCAAAATGTTGGGAGTGAAGGGACTGCACATAAGGAAAGCCACCAGAGATATCACCGACGCAGCAGAAAAAGCGTAAAGGTGGCTGTGGATCAAGCGGGGAGATCCGTGGGCTAAACAAGCTACTTAGACACAAGCCGGGGTTCTGATCAACCCTGGCTGGGTCGCCTAGGCGAGGGTGTCTGTTGCGAGACCCGAAACACCCTATGAACACAGGATACAACACTAATGATGTGTCTAAGTTGACCAAGAGTGTTTGCTGTAACATGGCTGGTTTGTCCAGTTCTCAATTATATTTGAATCATGCACATGATATTTAAAGAGAGATTTGTGAGTTTGTGTGCGTGAGCAAGAATCGAGGTGTGTCCAGGTCATTGTCAAGAATAATAAGTAATAATATAATTATATAATTATATATAATAATAATAAGAAACACGTGGTTTCAAGGAAGTTTGATAATATGTGAGTCAGCAGGTTGGATCACATTGTGGCAGCGTCATGAGAGTATAAAAGTGTTGAACTGTGAAGGGAGTGTTTCAGTCGCAGACATGGAGACGACTAGAGTTGACCTGTTGTCTTGTTCCATCTGTCTGGATCTACTGAAGGATCCAGTCACTCTTCCCTGTGGACACAACTACTGTAAGGTCTGTGTTGAAGGTCACTGGCAGGACAAGAACATCTACGAGTGTCCTCAGTGCAGACAGAGCTTCGGAGAGAGACCTCTCCTGCAGAAGAACACTGTGTTAACAGAGTTAGTGGAGGAGCTGAAGAAGACTAGAGCAGCCAAGGACGTCTGCTCTGCTGGACCTGAAGATGTGGCCTGTGACGTCTGCACTGGGAGGAAGATGAAAGCTATGAAGTCCTGTCTGGTGTGTCTGGTCTCCTACTGTGAGGAACATCTTCAGCCTCATCTAGAAGCTCCGGCCTACAGGAGACACAAGCTGGTCCAGCCGTCCAAGCAGCTCCAGGTGATGATCTGCTCTGAACACCAGGAGGAGAAGAAGATGTTCTGTCATTCTGATCAGCAGCTCATCTGTTCTCTCTGTGTGGACCAACACAAAGATCATGACATCGTCTCGACCACAGCAGAGAGGAGGGAGCGAGAGAAGGATGTGGATCAGAGTCGAGGAAGGATCCAGCAGAGAATCCAGAAGAGAGAGAAGGAAGTGAAGCTGCTCCAGCAGGAGAGAAAGAACTTTGAAGTTTCTGCTGATGAAGCAGTGAAGACCACTCAGGAGACCCTCGACCAGATGATCCAGATCCTCCAGAGAAGAATGTCTGATGTGGAGCAGCAGATCAGATCTCAGAAGGAGACTAAAGACGCTCGAGTCCGAGGACTTCAGGAGCAGCTCGAGCAGGAGATCTCTGAGCTGAAGAAGAAAGATGCTGAGCTGCAGCAGCTGTCACTCACCGAGAGTCACACCGTCTTCCTGCAGAACTTGACCTCACTCTCAGAGGTCAGTGAAGACACAACCTCACTCTCAGAGGTCAGTGAAGACACAACCTCACTCTCAGAGGTCAGTGAAGACACCACGACCCTTGAGCAATCTCGACGCCGCTTTGAGGAAGTAACAGCAGTCGTGTCAGCCTGCAGAGACCAAGTCCAGGACCTTCTGAGAGACACGTGGTCCAACATTCTTCTGATGTTTGATCCAGAGAGCAGGACCAGAGACTGGTTCCTCACATACTCACAGGACATCACTCTGGATCCAAACACTGCACACTCACGGTTGATGTTGTCTGAAGGAAACAGGAAAGTGATAAACATGGGAGAAGATCAGCCTCGTCCTGATCATCCAGACCGATTCATTGATAAGTGGCAGGTCTTGAGTGCAGAGTCTCTGACTGGACGTTGTTACTGGGAGGTGGAGATAACAAAAGGATATGCTCTAGTAGCAGTTTCATACAAAAACATCAGCAGATCAGGAAATGAAAGTTTTTTTGGAAAAAATGATGAATCTTGGTGTTTAAATTGTAACTCTGGATGTTCATTCGGACACAACAAATTAAACACTACAGTCTCTAATATAACACCCTCCACAGTCGGGGTGTTCCTTGATCACTCTGCAGGTCTTCTGTGCTTCTACAGCGTCTCTGAGATCATGACTCTCCTCCACATGCTCCAGACCAGGTTCACTCAGCCTCTACATGCTGGAGTCTATGTTCAGTCCTCGTGTGAGTTTGTGAAGCTGAAGTAGACAACAGTGTGAGTGTGTGTCTCCAGGAGTGACATCATCACATGAAGCCTCAATGTTTTGATGAAGGTCTGAGAACTTTGTTGTTTGTTTGTGATTCACGTGTGGATTTAATCATCTTATAACTGATGGTGACAAGAATGTCTTCATGCAACTTCACTAAATCTTCTTAATAAACATGGTTGATGGACAGACTGGTGTGTTTCCTTCTTCTGACGAGTCAAACCTTCACATCCTGAGAGAAAATATCTCTTAAATGATGATTTAAAACATGCAAGAGGTTCCACACTGTGCAACATCTCATGGAGGGAAGTCAGAGCTGACACCTGTGCGGGCCAGGAGGATTTTGAAAGAGGTGGAAAAGAATCCAAGGCCATCCTGGAGAATCTGGACTCTGCTGGTGGCAACATCTGGAGGTGGAAATTCCATCACGTCCGACAACTCCACGGAATATTCTTCAGGTGGTAGTCACGACGAAGGCGAGGACAAAGACAAAGAAAATGATGGAGAAGAAGTTTGCCGGACCAACACGACGCGGCGAAAAGAGGTGACTTTAGTTGTCGGATCACTTTTAATTCGTGTCCATTTTCTCAACCGAGTTTCTTGGATTTCCCAGAGAGTGAAGCCCGAACTGAAGCGTGAGCAAAAGAGGAGCAACACGCCCGCAGAAGCAGCAACGAAAGAGGAAACGAAGTCGGACAAATCAAGCAAAATGGTGGAGAATCTGGTGGAGAAGAGCCTTGAAACCGAAGCAGAGGTGAGTGATGGTAAATTGTTGCTCTGGTTGGGATTCTTGTGCTGTTGCTTTACCGTCATTCCGAGAAACTAAGTCTCATTTATATTGAATGAAATGGAAAAAAAAAGTTTCCACGGGGGCTCGTTGTATAAACAAAGCTAGGTGTGGTTACAGCAGCAGGAGGGGGAGTGAAGACGTTATTACGTCATAATGGACTCTCGTAACCTCTCGTTCGCCCAGATTTCAGAGCAACTTAATTCAAGTTGAAAACATGGACATGATGAGGAACTTACTGCATCTTGGAGAAGAAGATTCAACATTTGAAACATGCCAGTCAGGAGAGTTGGAGTCTGACATTAGTTGACCTTGAATAATTTGGCCTTTTTTTTAAAACATAAAAAAGAGCTGTGGATAAGTGGATCATCCGCAGTCAAAAAGGATTTTCTCTCAGCATAGATCAGACTTTATTTATGCGGCCCTCGTAATGTCAAAGTATGATCCTGTATAAATGGTTCTAATGCAATAACAAATGTATTTTGTATTTATTATTAATTTACATTTTCACATAACACTAAACATAAAATTGCAGCTTATTTATCTTAATAAATGTCACGGCCTAATGAGGCATGTCATTTTTTTTTAGGGACTTTTTCGTCTTTCTTTTTGCTTGACGGCCCCTGACGACATTCACAGAATTGAATGTGGCCCTTGAAGAATTTTAATTGCCCACCCCTTGGCATAGACGCTTGTATTGATATTTTTCTTACTAAAACATTTTCTCTATAAAGTTCATCAACTGGTAAAAAGCAACAAAGACTCATAAAGATTCTCTTCTGTCTCCCGCAGAGATACTATGATGCCACGCTGGTCTTTCAGGAGCTTTTATATCTGGACAGTTCAAGTGCAGACGCAAGAAAAGAGCTCGAGCGAGCGCAAACGCTTCATCTCATGGTGGGAAACACTGTCATGATGATCATTTCAAGGAACTTGACATCTGAGGTGTGATCTGATCTTTTTAGGAGATGGGCTTCACTCAGGAGCAGAGCAGCGAAGCCTTGAGGTCTCACCCAACACTGGAGGAAGCTCTTCAGTCTCTGTTCTGCGGGAATCTTCCAGAAGGTTTGTACGTTACGTTTTTCTTCATCTCGACTTTGGGTTTTAGTTCAAACGTTCACTCGGATCGTAGATCAGTCCGAGGAGGAAGACGACAACTGGATCGTTTATCAGCCTCATCGTCCAAAAGCAGCGCAACTCAAAGATCCTGACGATCTCAAGGAAACTCTGGCGAAAGTACAAGTTAAAAATGTGCCTCTGAGACCAAAGAATGCTGTGAAACCGTAGGTTCTGTGGGGATTTTGTGTTCCGATGAACCGACCCTCCCCAGCCTCGTACGTGGTGGTGGAATGAAGGACAGACACATGGATGAGTTTAAGAAAAATGCTTGTTTAGTGAATTATGCAAAAGTCAGAGACAAACTTACGTGAACACGGGCGCTAGCAAGCAGAGAGATCTATCGCAGACGTCTTCGAATGCCACAACGCAAAGATCACACAAAATGGTGGATCTTTATAGTAGAATATTCAGGTTAACGCCTCTAGTCAAATGTGAACGTAGGATTGGTCAGTAACTGTAAACACTTGATTCTAAGATTGCCGGTCACACCTGATCGTAGTGGAAACTTACCAAAAGTTGTTGACTTCTAGAGAGAGAGTTTGTTCCCAGCAACTTACTGGACTGTTGTGTCTTTCAGTACGAGTTCTCAAACAGGTGTCCAGACTTCCTGGAATCTGGGATTGTTTAATCTTTCTGTGTGTGCAAGGCTTTGTGACCTCAGCCTTGTGTTGCAGCAGTCAGTGAATGCAATGCAAGAATAGGATTATTTAATATGAATTAAATATGAAAGATTATCAGTTAATCAAGTGACTATTTGAAATGTGTGTTAAATCTAGATGATTGATTACAGTAAAGTTGTCATCGCGTTATTTTCTTTGTCACTATTTATTTTAAAAAGTTTGTGTTCAGGGATCTTCCCTCCGTTCTCGTCGCATCGATCGCTTCTTCAGTGACTTACGCTGCACTTTACCAGCTGTTCAACGGGTACGTTTGTCTTGACAGTTTGAATGTATTTAAAAAAAAAGATTTACGTTTTTCTTAATTTTGACTTTGGGTTTTAGTTTAAACGTTCACTTGGATCGTAGATCAGTCCGAGGAGGAAGACGACGACTGGATCGTTCATCAGCCTCATCGTCCAAAAGCAGCACAACTCAAAGAGCCTGACGATCAAAAGGAAACTCTGGCGAAAGTACAAGTTAAAAATGTGCCTCTGAGACCAAAGAATGCTGTGAAAGCGTAGGTTCTGATGATCGCGTTATTTTCTTTGTCTGTCACTATTCTTTTTTGAAAAACCTCTGTTTGTGTTCAGGGATCTTCCCTCCGTTCTCGTCGCATCGATCGCTTCTTCAGTGACTTACGCTGCACTTTACCAGCTGTTCAACGGGTACGTTTGTCTTGACAGTTTGAATTTATTTAAAAAAAAGATTAAAAGTCTGTTTTTTTCGCCCCCACAAGAGTCGGGTCAGTCTTCAGCATCAAGATGTTGCTCGACAGCCAGAGTGCTTTTGTCATCTACAAGCAGAAGGAAGACTGTGACAAAGCCGTTCAACTACATGTGTGTACTCTCTGTTCTATGGATTTTTAAAACGCATATAACTTGATTGATCACAAAAGAAAAAATTCAAACAAGAAGTAAAAATGTTTTTTTTTTTCTAACCTCTTTAATTATTCTTCAGTTTGTCGCAAGAAAAAACCTACAGATATCCATAAAATACATAACGTATATCTCGTCCTGTATTATCTATATTACACAATTAAGACAGGGTTTGATTTGATTTATTTTTAAAAAAGAGTTTAATTTAATACCATTTTAAATATTTCCATTGATAAAAAAATCGAGCCGAAAAGTTGTATTTTTTGGAAAATATCTCTTAATATATTTTTCACAAACGATTAGTGAAAAAAAATGTTTAAAAACATTTATAATTGTCTTTAAAAATGGCAACATTTGGGTGAAACTAAAACCTCATGTGGTTTGATTTGAGTTCAAAGTTAAAGTAAAGTTTTATCGTCCACAGGGAACAGTTCTGGAAGGATCTGCTCTGTCTGTGCAACACTGTGACAAAAGAACCAGAATCTTCGCTGACTTTAACCTCACCGTCCCAGGGTGAGGAGATTAACTAGATTAGATTAACTTTAAACTGCTTTTCTTGTGATTTTGACGAGAGAAGAAAAAAAAGAAGAGCTGAGCCAAAGCCTTGACTTGTAGTAGTTAAAATAAAAAGTACTATTGTTTTCATCAGTTTTGTTTTAGGGGAACTATTCTGAAATACTTTTTTCTTTTTTTTTATAAATTCACTTTCCTTTGTCAGGTACAAGAGTGAGTGTTTCTTCTGGAGGACGGTGGGCTGCACACGCGAGGCCTGCACCTTCAGACATGTTCCCGAACACAAGGGCATCGACAAAGACAAGTTCGATGGTAGACCTGGTCTGTCTCACACTTGAACACCGACCTCTCTGCTCGTGACACACGTTATCACCTCAGGTTATTATCAAATTGAACATCCATGCGCGTTAGAAGTGGGTTATTATCTCTATTATTTTATTCAGCTGTTCTCGCCAATTGCTCGTTTCGCCACTAGGTGGCGCCATCACCGTTCACTTACTCGTGAAGGAAATGGGAACTGTTTTATTTTTTAATTATTTTTTAATGGTTTTAATGGGTTTCAACCGCCGTATGGTTCATGTAACTACTCGCTGACATGTAGGAAAGACTTGAAACACAATCACTGTCATTAAAATCAAGTTAAAAACCGGGTTAACAAAGGTTTCACATTTATAATGACTGCTCGAGACTCAAACTCGAGATTAGAAAGTAAATCTGGACAAATGTGTGATTTAAAGAAAAAGTGTAGCTCCTGGGTCACATGACTGCTTCACCGTCAGCTTTGTTATGTAATCTTTGGTATGAATTCCACATCCCGACTCGCTGGGCCTCGTCGAGGACTGAAGGATCCAGTCTGGGAGGAGAGTCGGATTCTTGGCCTTCCCGTCAGATTCCGGGTCACAAAAGCCCCTCTGATCTGAGTGAGAGCCAGGAGCCCGTAACTGGACCACCATGAACTCTGGCCGAACTCTTGATAAATGATCCACCTGCACGAGATAAGAGGTCCGACTCTAAACGTCACTTACAGAACCGACCTCTCGCTCCACCACAGCAAGAACGTCTTGTTTAAACGTTTGTGGATCTTTTTAAAATCCGTCGAACACAAACACTGCTTCTTTAGAATGGCGTGTATGGCGCCCCCCAGAGGACACGGAGAGGACTTTTATTCCCATGGATGAAGTGATGACGAATGTTTATTAAATCTTCATCCAGCCTTGGAGTCTTTTTTTTTTTAAGTCTCATCCTTTCATCTTGTAGCCCTTTCATTTTATATTTCATCCCTCTCTTTCGACACATCCATCTGTTCAATCTCTTCTCAGTATAAGTAATACTTTTTAGACTTCCTACATGCTTGTACTTTTTTTTTCAGCAAAATTCTACCTATCACTCCTTCTTTATCCTTTCTTTAACGTCTTTTAGTCCGAAGATCTCACCATGTTTTCATCCTTGCATCCATCTTTTATTTTATCTTTCATTCAGTCTTTTTAAATCCATTTGTTTTACCATGTTTAACTTTTTTTGCTCTTCCCATGTTTTCACCCTTTCATTCTATTCTCTAATCTTTTCATCTTTAACTATGTTTATACTTTTATTCTTCTTCTCATGTATAACTCTCTCCAGCATCTTCCTCCTCTTTCAATCCTTCTATTTTACTTTACCTTAATCTTTTAGTATCTCATCCTTTGATCAGTGCTTCTTTCCTTCTTTGTCATGTTTTCATCCTCTACTTCTTTTTTACATCCTTTGATTCCAAACAAATCCTTCTCTAAAGTCTTGTCTCTTCATATGTGTCCTTTATCCTCCATTTGTCTTTTTTTTCTTGTTTAAATTCGTTCTCAATTGTATTTGAATCATGCACATGATGATTAAGTCTTTTATTTGTTCATTAATTCGAAGAGAGATTTGTGAGTTTGTGTGCGTGAGCAAGAATCGAGGTGTGTCCAGGTCATTGTCAAGAATAATAAGTAATAATATAATTATATATAATAATAATAAGAAGAAACACGTGGTTTCAAGGAAGTTTGATAATATGTGAGTCAGCAGGTAGGATCACATTGTGGCAGCGTCATGAGAGTATAAAAGTGTTGAACTGTGAAGGGAGTGTTTCAGTCGCAGACATGGAGACGACTAGAGTTGATCTGTTGTCTTGTTCCATCTGTCTGGATCTACTGAAGGATCCAGTCACTCTTCCCTGTGGACACAACTACTGTAAGGCCTGTGTTGAAGGTCACTGGCAAGACAAGAACATCTACCAGTGTCCTCAGTGCAGACAGAGTTTCGGAGAGAGACCTCTCCTGCAGAAGAACACTGTGTTAGCAGAGTTAGTGGAGGAGCTGAAGAAGACTGGAGCAGCTAAGGACGTCTGCTCTGCTGGACCTGAAGATGTGGCCTGTGACGTCTGCACTGGGAGGAAGATGAAAGCTGTGAAGTCCTGTCTGGTGTGTCTGGTCTCCTACTGTGAGGAACATCTTCAGCCTCATCTAGAGGCTCCGGCCTACAGGAGACACAAGCTGGTCCAGCCGTCCAAGCAGCTCCAGGAGATGATCTGCTCTGAACACGAAGAGGAGAAGAAGATGTTCTGTCGTTCTGATCAGCAGCTCATCTGTTCTCTCTGTGTGGACCAACACAAAGATCATGATATTGTCTCGACCACAGCAGAGAGGAGGGGTCGTGAGAAATATGTGGATCAGAGTCGAGGAAGGATCCAGCAGAAGATCCAGAAGAGAGAGAAGGAAGTAACGCTGCTCAAGCAGAAGAGAAAGAACATCGAAGTCTCTGCTGATGAAGCAGTGAAGACCAATCAAGAGACCCTCGGCCAGATGATCCAGATCCTCCAGAGAAGAATGTCTGATGTGGAGCAGCAGATCAGATCTCAGAAGGAGACTGAAGACGCTCGAGTCCAAGGACTTCAGGAGCAGCTGGAGCAGGAGATCTCTGAGCTGAAGAAGAAAGATGCTGAGCTAAAGCAGCTGTCACTAACAGAGAGTCACACCGTCTTCCTGCAGACCTTGACCTCACTCTCAGAGGTCAGTGAAGACACAACCTCACTCTCAGAGGTCAGTGAAGACACAACCTCACTCTCAGAGGTCAGTGAAGACACGTTCTCCATCACGACCCATGAGCAAACTCTACGCCGCTTTGAGGAAGTAACAGCAGTCGTGTCAGCCTGCAGAGACCAAGTCCAGGACCTTCTGAGAGACAGGTGGACCAACATCCTTCTGATGTTTGACCCAGAGAGCAGGACCAGAGACTGGTTCCTCACATACTCACAGGACATCACTCTGGATCCAAACACTGCACACTCATGGTTGATGTTGTCTGAAGGAAACAGGAAAGTGACAAACATGGGAGAAGATCAGCCTCGTCCTGGTCCTCCAGACCGATTCATTGATAAGTCTCAGGTCTTGAGTGAAGAGTCTCTGACTGAACGTTGTTACTGGGAGGTGAAGATAACAGAAGGAGATGCTCTAGTAGCAGTTTCATACAAGAACATCAGCAGATCAGGAAAAGAAAGTTGTTTTGGACAAAATGATAAATCATGGAGTTTATATCGTTACAAGTCTGATTGTTTTTATAAACACAACAATGTAACAACTAAAGTCTCTAATATAAAACCCTCCACGGTTGGGGTGTTCCTGGATCACTCTGCAGGTCTTCTGTGCTTCTACAGCGTCTCTGAGACCATGACTCTCCTCCACAGAGTCCAGACCAGGTTTACTCAGCCTCTACATGCTGGAGTCTGGGTTCAGTCCTCGTGTGAGTTTGAGAAGCTGAAGTAGACAACAGTGTGAGTGTGTGTCTCCAGCAGTGACATCATCACATGAAGCCTCAATGTTTTGATGAAGGTCTGAGAACTTTGTTGTTTGTTTGTGATTCACGTGTGGATTTAATCATCTTATAACTGATGGTGACGAGAATGTCTTCATGCTACTTCAGTAAATCTTCTTAATAAACATGGTTCATGGTCAGACTGGTGTGTTTCCTTCTTCTGACGAGTCAAACCTTCACATCCTGAGAGAAACTATCTTTAAAAATGATTATTTAAAACATGCAAGAGGTTCCACACTGTGCAACATCTCATGGAGGGAAGTCAGAGCTGACACCTGTGCTGGCCAGGAGGATTTTGAAAGAGGTGGAAAAGAATCCAAAGCCATCCTGGAGAATCTGGACTCTGCTGGTGGCAACATCTGGAGGTGGACTGTTCCACAGACACTGACCATTGATGAGTTCCATGGACCAGACCAAGGAAGGCACCACTTCTCCAGTTAAGGCTCACAAACGCCCGCGTGACCTTTGCAAAGCTCACGTGGACAAAGAAGAAGACTTCTGGTCATCTGCTTTATGGTCACACGAAACAAAAATGGACTTGTTTGGTCACAATGATGTAGCCTACATTAGGTGTGAAAAGAGGAGAGGCCTTCAACCCGAAGAATAACATCCCTAGTGTCAGACATAGTGGTGGAACCTAATGCTTTGAGGTTGTTTTTCATCCAAACATGTTCATACAATTATTCTTCTTCCCATGTATAACTCTCTCCAGCATCTTCCTCCTCTTTTTATCCTCTACTTCTTTTTTACATCCTTTGATTCCAAACAAATCCTTCTCTAAAGTCTTGTCGTCTCTTCTTATGTGTCCTTCATCTTCCATTTGTCTTTTTTCTCTTGTTAAAATTCTTTCTTTCACAACTCAATTCTTCTGTACCATATTATGGCCCTTCACGATAGGAGGTGTCAACTGTGAGAGAGAAGCCAGTAAAGAGTCTGGGCAAGATCTACGACTGCACCTTAAAAGACACCGCAGGACTCCGATCAACAACAGAAGAGTTGGGAACCTGGCTCACAGGGGTGGATAAGTCGGGGCTTCCAGGCAAGTTTAAAGCCTGGATCTACCAACACGGCATCTTGGCACGACTCCTCTGGCCACTGCTGGTGTATGATGTGCCAATGACCACCGTCGAGTGTTTCGAGAGGAAAGTCAGCTGTTTCCTCAGGAAGTGGTTTGGCCTACCACGAAGCCTCAGCAGCATTGCCCTGTACGGGAAAAACAACAAACTAAGACTGCCCTTCAGTAGTCTGACGGAGGAGTTTATGGTTACCCGTGCTAGAGAGGTGCTGTTGTACAGGGACTCCACCGACAACAAGGTCTCCTCGGCAGGCATAGAAGTGAGGACGGGCAGGAAGTGGAAGGCTCAGGAGGCTGTTACCAAGGCTGAGGCACGGTTGTGACACAGTGAGCTGGTGGGAACAGTAGCATCTGGACGGGCAGGTCTTGGAAGTAACCCAAGACCTCGCTACAACAGGTCCCAGGGAAAGGAGAGGCGACAGCTGATCCAGGAGGAGGTCCGAGCAGGGGTGGAGGAAGCCCGCTGCAGTAGGATAGTAGGGATGCAGCAACAGGGCGCATGGACACGATGGGAAGAGGCAGCTGACGGGAGGATCTCATGGTCAGAGCTATGAAGATCTCAGCCACATCGGGTCAAGTTCCTTATTCAGTCGGTGTATGATGTACTCCCAAGCCCATCCAACCTCTTCCGCTGGGGCTTAGCCGAGACCCCACTGTGCTCTCTCTGCCAGAAAGCCGGATCTTTGGAGCACATCCTAAGCTGCTGCCCACATGTACTTGGAGATGGGCGTTACCGTTGGCGCCATCACCAGGTGCTGCGGGTCATTGCAGAGGTCATCAGCACAGGCATCTCCACCAGCAAAAATCAACAACCAACAAGGCAGTCCATCGCCTTTTATAAGAGCTGGGGAGAAGCCACAGCAGCGCAGGACTCAAGCAGGGGGGCTGCTGGCAACATCTCGGGACTGGCAGCTGAAGGTGGACCTAGGAAGACAGCTCAAGTTCCCTGATAACATTGCGGCGACCAAACTCGGGCCAGACATAGTCCTGGTGTCTGAAACAACCAAGTAAGTGGTCCTGCTGGAGCTGACTGTCCCCTGGGAAGACCGGATGGAGGAGGCCTTCGAGAGAGAGAAGAGGGCCAAGTATGAGGAGTTGGCAGGCGAATGCCAAAGCAGGGGATGGAGGAGACGATGCAACCCAATCGAGGTCGAGTGCAGAGTGTTCGTTGGCCAGTCTCTCATCAGGGCACTCAAAATGTTGGGAGTGAAGGGACTGCACATAAGGAAAGCCACCAGAGATATCACCGACGCAGAAAAAAAGCGTCAAGGTGGCTGTGGATCAAGCGGGGAGATCCGTGGGCTAAACAAGCTACTTAGACACAAGCCGAGGTCTGATAAACCCTGGCTGGGTCGCCTGGGCGAGGGTGTCTGTTACGAGACCCGAAACACCCTATGAACCCAGGATACAACACTGATGATGTGTCTAAGTTGCACCAAGATTGTTTGCTGTAACATGGCTGGTTTGTCAAAGTTCTCAATTGTATTTGAATCATGCACATGATATTTAAAGAGAGATTTGTGAGTTTGTGTGCGTGAGCAAGAATCGAGGTGTGTCCAGGTCATTGTCAAGAATAATAAGTAATAATATAATTATATAATTATATATAATAAGAAGAAGAAACACGTGGTTTCAAGGAAGTTTGATAATATGTGAGTCAGCAGGTTGGATCACATTGTGGCAGCGTCATGAGAGTATAAAAGTGTTGAACTGTGAAGGGAGTGTTTCAGTCGCAGACATGGAGACGACTAGAGTTGATCTGTTGTCTTGTTCCATCTGTCTGGATCTACTGAAGGATCCAGTCACTCTTCCCTGTGGACACAACTACTGTAAGGTCTGTGTTGAAGGTCACTGGCAGGACAAGAACATCTACGAGTGTCCTCAGTGCAGACAGAGCTTCAGAGAGAGACCTCTCCTGCAGAAGAACACTGTGTTAGCAGAGTTTGTGGAGGAGCTGAAGAAGACTGGAGCAGCTAAGGACGTCTGCTCTGCTGGACCTGAAGATGTGGCCTGTGACGTCTGCACTGGGAGGAAGATGAAAGCTATGAAGTCCTGTTTGGTGTGTCTGGTCTCCTACTGTGAGGAACATCTTCAGCCTCATCTAGAGGCTCCGGCCTACAGGAGACACAAGCTGGTCCAGTCGTCCAAGCAGCTCCAGGAGATGATCTGCTCTGAACACGAAGAGGAGAAGAAGATGTTCTGTCGTTCTGATCAGCAGCTCATCTGTACTCTCTGTGTGGACCAACACAAAGATCATGACATCGTCTCGACCACAGCAGAGAGGAGGGAGCGAGAGAAGGATGTGGATCAGAGTCGAGGAAGGATCCAGCAGAGAATCCAGAAGAGAGAGAAGGAAGTGAAGCTGCTCAAGCAGGAGAGAAAGAACATCGAAGTCTCTGCTGATGAAGCAGTGAAGACCAATCAGGAGACCCTCGGCCAGATGATCCAGATCCTCCAGAGAAGAATGTCTGATGTGGAGCAGCAGATCAGATCTCAGAAGGAGACTGAAGACGCTCGAGTCCAAGGACTTCAGGAGCAGCTGGAGCAGGAGATCTCTGAGCTGAAGAAGAAAGATGCTGAGCTGCAGCAGCTGTCACTCACAGAGAGTCACACCGTCTTCCTGCAGACCTTGACCTCACTCTCAGAGGTCAGTGAAGACACAACCTCACTCTCAGAGGTCAGTGAAGACACGTTCTCCACCACGACCCTTCAGCAAACTCACCACCGCTTTGAGGAAGTAACAGCAGTCGTGTCAGCCTGCAGAGACCAAGTCCAGGACCTTCTGAGAGACACGTGGACCAACATCTCACTGATGGTCCATCAAGAGAGAGAGCAGTTCCTCACATACTCACAGGACATCACTCTGGATCCAAACACGGCAGACTCATGGTTGATGTTGTCTGAAGGAAACAGGAAAGTGACAAACATGGGAAAAGATCAGCCTCGTCCTGATCATCCAGACCGATTCATCATATATAATCAGGTCTTGAGTAAAGAGTCTCTGACTGGACGTTGTTACTGGGAGGTGAAGATAACAGAAGGAGATGCTCTAGTAGCAGTTTCATACAAGAACATCAGCAGATCAGGAGAAGAAAGTTGTTTTGGACAAAATGATAAATCATGGAGTTTATATCGTCAGAACTCTGATTGTTTTTATAAACACAACAACGTAACAACTAAATTCTCTAAAATAAAACCCTCCACAGTCGGGGTGTTCCTGGATCACTCTGCAGGTCTTCTGTGCTTCTACAGCGTCTCTGAGACCATGACTCTCCTCCACAGAGTCCAGACCAGGTTCACTCAGCCTCTACATGCTGGAGTCTGGGTTCAGTCCTCGTGTGAGTTTGAGAAGCTGAAGTAGACAACAGTGTGAGTGTGTGTCTCCAGGAGTGACATCATCACATGAAGCCTCAATGTTTTGATGAAGGTCTGAGAACTTTGTTGTTTGTTTGTGATTCACGTGTGGATTTAATCATCTTATAACTGATGGTGACGAGAATGTCTTCATGCAACTTCATTAAATCTTAATAAACATGGTTCATGGTCAGACTGGTGTGTTTCCTTCTTCTGACGAGTCAAACCTTCACATCCTGAGAGAAAATATCTTTAAAAATGATGATTTAAAACATGCAAGAGGTTCCACACTGTGCAACATCTCATGGAGGGAAGTCAGAGCTGACACCTGTGCTGGCCAGGAGGATTTTGAAAGAGGTGGAAAAGAATCAAAGGTGATCCTGGAGAACCTGGACTCTGCTGGTGGCAACATCTCGATGTGGACTGTTCCACAGACACTGACCACTGATGAGTTCCTGTGCAGTAAATACACAATGAACAAAAACAATAACAAAAGATAAGATGCTAGTTTCATCTCCGTGAAATAAAGAAACAACTGCAAAATACTTTTAAGAAAAAGAGTGTGTTGTCGAGATTCTGTTGATACGATACAGGGTCAACGATACGATATATTGTGATACTGTAGTAACAACGATAATTGTGTAGTATTGTCGAGTACTTGACTCTGGTGTTGCAGAATTTACAGACCACATGACTCTTGACGAAGTCGCTTTCATTTGATTTTGAAGCCAAAATACGTCCAAATATCAACAGCTGCTGGAGTCACTGTATCCTCTCGTCCTCAGTCGATCTCGCAGGATTTGATTGTCCCTTCGCAATACATAATGCAAGTCTGCTGTCAAGCATAACATATTTTGTCTGTGTTATAAACCTTTAAGCACACGTTAAAAACACTTTCCTGATCTCAGCAGGTCAGTGAAACTGTGAATGGCTCTTCTTCAGGTGCTTCAAGGGACTACAAGTATTGTATTATGACTTTTACTACTCACTTCATCTTCCACCACTTGTTTTTCTATGTACCTAAATACAATGTTTATTATTAAAGGACAAAGAAGAACACTTCTGGTCATCTGCTTTATGGTCACATGAAAAACTTCGAATAAAAGTACCTCTTAGTCTAAAAGTGCTGGAGGTATGAACAACTTTGGGCTCTACTGTACACACACACACACACACACACTCACATACACCTATTCACACACACTCACTCACCAACAAACACTCACGCAGCGACAAACACACACACATACAAGCATGCTTACGCTCACATACACACACTCGCCAACATACACACAGACAAACAAGAATACAAACTCTCACACACATACATACACTTGCTCAGTCACGAACATACACTCATGTACACAGACACTGACAGACAAAAACACTGAAAGACACACATGCACTCAAATACAAACATACACTCACGTTCAAAGACACTGACACAGTAAATCAAAGACGATGGAAATTCCATCACGTCCGACAACTCCGCGGAATATTCTTCGGGTGGTAGTCACGACGACTGCGAGGACAAAGAAAATGATGGAGAAGAAGTTTGCCGGACCACAACGACGCGGTGAAAAGAGGTGACTTTAGTTGTCGGATCACTTTTAATTTGTGTCCCTTTTCTCAACCGAGTTTCTTGGATTTCCCAGAGAGTGAAGCCCGAACTGAAGCGTGAGAAAAAGAGGAGCAACACGCCCGCAGAAGCAGCAACGAAAGAGGAAACGAAGTCGGACAAATCAAGCAAAATGGTGGAGAATCTGGTGGAGAAGAGCCTTGAAACCGAAGCAGAGGTGAGTGATGGTAACTTGTTGCTCTGGTTTGGATTCTTGTGCTGTTGCTTTACCGTCATTCCGAGAAACTAAGTCTCATTTATATTGAATGAAATGGGAAAAAAATGTTTTTATGTTCAATATTCATGTGGAATTGCTTTAACAGCTCAGTGTCTGTTTGTACAAAACTCTTTTCGTTGAAATGATAGAAAATGATCTTAAGCCCCGCCCACGGAAAACACTTGTTTTTTTCTGGAGATTTAATCTTGTTGAGCATAACCACACCAACTCTTCTGTGATTGGTCAAACGTGGAGGTTTGTCACCGCACGTCATCAATCCAATAGGTCTCCACCCCAAGGGGACTTGTTGTATGAACAAAGCATGGTGTGATTACAGGAGGAGGAGTGAAGCCATTATTACGTCATAATGGACTCTCGTAACCTCTCGTTCGCCAAGATTTCAGAGCAACTTAATAAAGCAATAATTTGAAAACATGGACATGATGAGGGACTTACTGCATCTTGGAGAAGAAGATTCAACATTTGAAACATGCCAGTCAGGAGAGTTGGAGTCTGACATTAGTTGACCTTGAATATTTTAGACTTTTTTCTTTAAAGCTTAAAAAAGAGCTGTGGGTAATCGAATTATCTGCAGTAAAAAAAGGATTTTCTCTCAGCATAGATCAGACTTTATTTATGCGGCCCTCGTAATGTCAAAGTATGATCATGTATAAATGGTTCTAATGCATTAACAAATGTATTTTGTATTTATTATTTACACTAAACATAAAATTAAAGCTTATTAATGTCACGGCCTAATGATGCATGTCAATTTTTTTCGTCTTTCTTTTTGCTTGACGGCCCCTGACAACATTCACAGAATTGAATGTGGCCCTTGAAGAATTTTAATTGCCCACCCCTTGGCATAGACGCTTGTATGGATATTTTTCTGACTAAAACATTTTCTCTATAAAGTTCATGAACTGGTAAAAAGCAACAAAGACGCTCATAAAGATTCTCTTCTGTCTCCCGCAGAGATACTATGATGCCACGCTGGTCTTTCAGGAGCTTTTAAATCTGGACAGTTCAAGTGCAGACGCAAGAAAAGAGCTCGAGCGAGCGCAAACGCTTCATCTCATGGTGGGAAACACTGTCATGATGATCATTTCAAGGAACTTGACATGTGAGGTGTGATCTGATCTTTTTAGGAGATGGGCTTCACTCAGGAGCAGAGCAGCGAAGCCTTGAGGTCTCACCCGACACTGGAGGAAGCTCTTCAGTCTCTGTTCGGCGGGAATCTTCCAGAAGGTTTGTACGTTTTTCTTCATCTCGACTTTGGGTTTTAGTTCAAACGTTCACTTGGATCGTAGATCAGTCCGAGGAGGAAGACGACGACTGGATCGTTCATCAGCCTCATTGTCCAAAAGCAGCACAACTCAAAGAGCCTGACGATCACAAGGAAACTCTGGCGAAAGTACAAGTTAAAAATGTGCCTCTGAGACCAAAGAATGCTGTGAAACCGTAGGTTCTGATGATCGCGTTATTTTCTTTGTCTGTCACTATTCTTCTTTTTTTTTTTAAACCTCTGTTTGTGTTCAGGGATCTTCCCTCCGTTCTCGTCGCATCGATCGCTTTTTCAGTGACTTACGCTGCACTTTACCAGCTGTTCAACGGGTACGTTTGTCTTGACAGTTTGAATATATTTAAAAAAAAGATTAAACTGTCTTCAGCATCAAGATGTTGCTCGACAGCCAGAGTGCTTTTGTCATCTACAAGCAGAAGGAAGACTGTGACAAAGCCGTTCAACTACATGTGTGTACTCTCTGTTCTATGGATTTTTAAAACGCATATAAATGAATTGATCACAAAAGAAAAAATACAGATAAAGCCAAAATGGAAGCAGGAAGAAGTAAAAATGTTTTTGTTTTTTTCTTACCTCTTTAATTATTCTTCAGTTTGTTGAAAGAAAAAAACCTACAGATATCCATTAAATACATAACGTATATCTCGTCCTGTTTTATCTATATTACATAATTAACATTATATACAGTATGTACTATCAACTCATGTTATAATATTAATGTTAACTTTAAGACAGGGTTTGATTTTATTAAAAAAAGAAAATAAATTTTAAATATTTCCATGGATAAGAAAATCGACCATAAAAGTTGTATTTTTAGTAAATATCTCTAATATACGATTAGTGAAAAGAAATGTTTAAAAACATTTATAATTGTTTTTAAAAATGGCAAGATTTGGGTGAAACTAAAACCTCATGTGGTTTGATTTGAGTTCAAAGTTAAAGTAAAGTTATTTTCGTCCACAGGGAACAGTTCTGGAAGGATCTGCTCTGTCTGTGCAACACTGTGACAAAAGAACCAGAATCTTCGCTGACTTTAACCTCACCGTCCCAGGGTGAGGAGATTAACTAGATTAGATTAACTTTAAACTGCTTTTCTTGTGATTTTGACGAGAGGGAAAAAAAAGAAGAGCTGAGCCAAAGCCTCGACTTGTAGTCGTTAAAATAAAAAGTACTATTGTTTTCATCAGTTTTGTTTTAAGGGAAATATATATTTTTTAATGATTCACTTTCCTTTGTCAGGTACAAGAGGGAGTGTTTCATCTGGAGGACGGTGGGCTGCACACGCGAGGCCTGCACCTTCAGACATGTTCCCGAACACAAGGGCATCGACAAAGACAAGTTCGATGGTAGACCTGGTCTGTCTCACACTTGAACACCGACCTCTCTGCTCGTGACACACGTTATCACCTCAGGTTATTATCAAATTGAACATCCATGCGTGTTAGAAGTGGGTTATTATCTCTATATTATTTTATTCAGCTGTTCTTGCCAATTGCTCGTTTCGCCACTAGGTGGCGCCATCACCGTTCACTTACTCGTGAAGGAAATGGGAACTGTTTTATTTTTTTATGGTTTTAGTGGGTTTCAACCGCCGTATGGTTCATGTAACTACTCGCTGACATCTAGAGAAAGACTTGAAACACAATCACTGTCATTAAAATCAAGTTTAAAACCGGGTTAACAAAGGTTTCACATTTATAATGACTGCTTGAGACTCAAACTCAGGATTAGAAAGTAAATCTTGAAAAATATGTGATTTAAAAGAAAAAAGTGTAGCTCCTGGGTCACATGACTGCTTCACCGTCAGCTTTGTTATGTAATCTTTGGTATGAATTCCACATCCCGACTCGCTGGGCCTCGTCGAGGACTGAAGGATCCAGTCTGGGAGGAGAGTCGGATTCTTGGCCTTCCCGTCAGATTTCGGGTCACAAAAGCCCCTCTGGTCTGTGTGAGAGCCAGGAGCCCGTAACTGGACCCCCATGAACTCTGGCCGAACTCTTGATAAATGATCCACCTGCACGAGATAAGAGGTCCGACTCTAAACGTCACACACAGAACCGACCTCTCGCTCCACCACAGCAAGAACGTCTCGTTTAAACGTTTGTGGATCTTTTTAAAGTCCGTCGAACACAAACACTGCTTCTTTAGAATGGCGTGTCTGGCGCCCCCCAGAGGACACGGGGAGGACTTTTATTCACATTGATGAAGTGATGACGAATGTTCATTAAATCTTCATCCATCTTTGGAGTCTTTTTTTTTAAAGTAAGTAAGTAAGTTAGTAATATTTATTTATATAGCGCTTTTCCAGACCAGGGTCACAAAGCGCTTAAACAAACAAAACAATACTCAAAAAAGTATATACACTTTAAAGATCAAGATAATACTGAGAACAACACAGGAGTTCCAGAAAATCAAGGAAAAGCCTGAACAAATAGAAGCGTCTTAAGATGTTTCTTAAAGTCTCAAACTTTCATTCAGTATAAGTAATACTTTATTTTGTTTAGACTTCCTACATGCTTGTCCTTTTTTTTCAGCAAAATTCTACCTTTCACTCCTTCTTTATCCTTTTCTTTAACATCTTTTAGTCCGAAGA
Organism: Callionymus lyra; assembly: GCF_982586985.1. Classification (NCBI taxonomy): domain Eukaryota; kingdom Metazoa; phylum Chordata; class Actinopteri; order Syngnathiformes; family Callionymidae; genus Callionymus; species Callionymus lyra. The sequence goes on along the minus strand of NC_141835.1, from coordinate 12,453,468 downwards.
TCTCACCGTGTTTTCATCCTCATGTATAACTCTCTCTAGCATCTTCATCCTCTTTCAATCCTTCTATTTTACTTTACCTTCATCTTTTAATATTTCATCCTTTGGTCAGCTCAATTGTATTTGAATCATTCACATGATGATTTAGTCAAACATTTGAAAACATTCTTGTATTTGTTCATTAATTTGAAGAGCGATTTGTGAGTTTGTGTGCGTGAGCAAGAATCGAGGTGTGTCCAGGTCAATGTCCAGAATCAACACGTGATTTCAAGGAAGTTTGATAATATGTGAGTCAGCAGGTTGGATCATATTGTGGCAGCGTCATGAGAGTATAAAAGTGTTGAACTGTGAAGGGAGTGTTTCAGTCGCAGACATGGAGAAGACTAGAGTTGACCTGTTGTCTTGTTCCATCTGTCTGGATCTACTGAAGTATCCAGTCTCTCTTACCTGTGGACACAACTACTGTAAGGTCTGTGTTGAAGGTCACTGGCAGGACAAGAACATCTACAAGTGTCCTCAGTGCAGACAGAGATTCGGAGAGAGACCTCTCCTGCAGAAGAACACTGTGTTAGCAGAGTTAGTGGAGCAGCTGAAGAAGACTGGAGCAGCTAAGGACGTCTGCTCTGCTGGACCTGAAGATGTGGCCTGTGACGTCTGCACTGGGAGGAAGATGAAAGCTGTGAAGTCCTGTCTGGTGTGTCTGGTCTCCTACTGTGAGGAACATCTTCAGCCTCATCTAGAGGCTCCGGCCTACAGGAGACACAAGCTGGTCCAGTCGTCCAAGCAGCTCCAGGAGATGATCTGCTCTGAACACCAGGAGGAGAAGAAGATGTTCTGTCGTTCTGATCAGCAGCTCATCTGTACTCTCTGTGTGGACCAACACAAAGATCATGACATCGTCTCGACCACAACAGAGAGGAGGGAGCGAGACAAGGATGTGGATCAGAGTCGAGGAAGGATCCAGCAGAGAATTCAGAAGAGAGAGAAGGAAGGGACGCTGCTCCAGCAGGAGAGAAAGAACATCGAAGTCTCCGCTGATGAATCAGTGAAGACCACTCAGGAGACCCTTGGCCAGATGATCCAGATCCTCCAGAGAAGAATGTCAGATGTGGAGCAGCAGATCAGATCTCAGAAGGAGAATGAAGACGACCGAGTCCGAGGACTTCAGGAGCAGCTGGAGCAGGAGATCCCTGAGCTGAAGAAGAAAGATGCTGAGCTGCAGCAGCTGTCACTCACCGAGAGTCACACCGTCTTCCTGCAGACGTTGACCTCACTCTCAGAGGTCAGTGAAGACACGTTCTCCATCACGACCCTTCAGCAAACTCGACGCCGCTTTGAGGAAGTAACAGCAGTCGTGTCAGCCTGCAGAGACCAAGTCCAGGACCTTCTGAGAGACACATGGTCCAACATTCTTCTGATGTTTGATCCAGAGAGCAGGACCAGAGACTGGTTCCTCACACACTCACAGGACATCACTCTGGATCCAAACACTGCATACTCACAGTTGATGTTGTCTGAAGGAAACAGGAAAGTGACAAACATGGGAAAAGATCAGCCTCGTCCTGATCATTCAGACCGATTCATTGATAAGTGGCAGGTCTTGAGTGAAGAGTCTCTGACTGGACGTTGTTACTGGGAGGTGGAGATAACAAAAGGATATGCTCTAGTAGCAGTTTCATACAAGAACATCAGCAGATCAGGAAAGGAAAGTTTTTTTGGAAAAAATGATAATTCTTGGTGTTTAAATTGTAACTCTGGTTGTTCATTCGGACACAACAAATTAAACACTACAGTCTCTAATATAAAACCCTCCACAGTCGGGGTGTTCCTGGATCACTCTGCAGGTCTTCTGTGCTTCTACAGCGTCTCTGAGACCATGACTCTCCTCCACATGCTCCAGACCAGGTTCACTCAGTCTCTATATGCTGGAGTCTATGTTCAGTCCTCATGTGAGTTTGTGAAGCTGAAGTAGACAACGGTGTGAGTTTGTGTCTCCAGGAGTGACATCATCACATGAAGCTTCAATGTTTGGATGAAAGTCTGAGAACTTTGTTGTTTGTTTGTGATTCACGTGTGGATTTAATCATCTTATAACTGATGGTGACGAGAATGTCTTCATGCAACTTCAGTAAATCTTCTTAATAAACATGGTTCATGGTCAGACTGGTGTGATTCCTTCTTCTGACGAGTCAAACCTTCACATCCTGAGAGAAAATATCTTTAAAAATTATGATTTAAAACATGCAAGAGGTTCCACACTGTGCAACATCTCATGGAGGGAAGTCAGAGCTGACACCTGTGCGGGCCAGGAGGATTTTGAAAGAGGTGGAAAAGAATCCAAGGCCATCTTGGAGAATCTGGACTCTGCTGGTGGCAACATCTGGAGGTGGACTGTTCCTCAGACACTGACCACTGATGAGTTCCATGGACCAGACCAAGGAAGGCACCACTTCTACAGTTAAGGCTCACAAACGCCCGCGTGACCTTTGCAAAGGCTCACGTGGACAAAGAAGAAGACTTCTGGTCATCTGCTTTATGGTCACACGAAAAACTTTCAATAAAAGTAGCTCTTAGTCTAGATGTGCTGGAGGTATGAACAACTTTGGGCTCCACTGTACACACACACACACACACACAAGCATGCATACGCTCACATACACACACTCGCCAACATACACACAGACATGCAAGAATACAAACTCTCACACACATACATACACTTTCTCAGTCACGAAAATACACTCATGTACACAGAAACTGACACACAAATACACTGAAAGACACACATGCACTCAAATACAAACATACACTCATGTACACAAAAACTGACACATAAATACACTGAAAGACACACGTGCACTCAAATACAAACATACACTCATGTTTACAGACACACAAATACACTGACGGACACACATGCACTCAAATACAAACATACACTCATGTACAAAGAAACTGACACACAAATACACTGAAAGACACACATGCACTCAAATACAAACATACACTCATGTACACAGAAACTGACACACAAATACACTGAAAGACACACATGCACTCAAGTACAAACATACACTCATGTACACTGTTCTACGTCATATTGGTGCTCCGCCCTCTAATGGCTTCACTATTGGTTTACCCCGAGGCACCGCCTCGTCTCTGAGAAAGCTTTATGAACTCGCCACCCAGCAGGGGGCAGTCCACTTCCTATAAAGGCGGGAAACACCCGCCGCACTTCCTCCTTTACAACTCAGCGAGAAAGCTCCTGACATGTAATGATGGCGAATGAATATTGAAGTGAACCATGTGTGCACGAAGACTCCCTGACACACAAGACACACATGTCTGCTTCGTTTGCCTAGGCCCAAATCACATGTGATGATTATGTGGCCTTCGGAGCGCTTCTCACGGCTTTTGACAGTGACGGGAAGCGTTCGAGGCTTGTCGACTCACGCCGCCTCAGATCATGATTATGATCAACACAGGTTTATGCAATGTTGTTTAAGGAAAACCAACAACATGGCAGTCCTGTGCGGTGCAGAGGAATCGAGCTGAGTCGTCCCTCGATCATGAACAGACGCCGACGAGGAGGACGACTGGCTCGCTGCATGGAGAAGACCATGAGGTATGCGAGAGCGATCAGGTAAGTATCTCTTGCAGGCCACATGGCCCTACTGCAGCGCACTCGACGGGTTCACCTGAGAGAGATGTTAGTAGTGTGCATGTGTTTCCGCCTGTGAGTGTGACGTATTCACAGGTGTCATTAGAAACTTTCGCCGCTAATGCTAAGCTAACATGCTCCGCCGTTCATAGACGGCGAGAGTTTCCTCTCAGAACACAGTTCGAAGGAGGTTTTAAACCCCTTCGTCCGGGTCATGCTGAGACTGTAATAATGGAGTCTGTCCACACGAATGAGGGGCAGACTCCAACCACATGTGTTTTATTTACAGGCGAGCAGAGGTCCGCGGTGCCGCCTTCAGAACTGTTTACTCCCGCGTCGACCAGCGCTCGTGCCCGACAGAGCTTGACAGCTGAGGTGAGTGGAACTAGTCGGGACATGTCTATGTTGACCGGAGGTTGTTCCTTCCCCCACAGCGCTGTCAACAAGTCATTGGCACCGTGGAGGATGTCACTTATGGCGGCAGAAAAGAGAAAACGGCATGGAATTGACGCAACGCGGCGCTTTACGCGCAAGTTTTCTCGCCGTTCTGAGACCAGGCGAGGGCAAGGAGCTTTCGCCCCTTCTGGTCGATCATCTGGAGAGGTGCGTGGCGGTCGGATCTCACGAGTGATGAGCAGGTCAGGACCGCCAGCGGAGTTTGAGAATGTACTAGACGCGGTGAGTGATACGGTGCTGACGCGCGCGCGACCTGTTCTGAACTCACATCAGCTCCGGTTTAATTCTCCAGCACATTCTTCCACATCTCGGGTTTTGTCAGCTCCGGCGACACTAAGAAGTGCTCAGGGAGCTGGGAAGACTTCCGGGGGGGAAAGGGAACACGCACGATACGCATCTGAGTTTTCTCACGCGCACTTGCGCGTTTCTCCCACAGAGCCGGTTTTTATGTATGAGAGTGGGGGTTCTAGTGAATCCAGCTCGAGTACATGCTCTGTTCATTCAAGAGATAGAGAAGCGGCTTGTGTGATGCCCTTTCGTCTACGGCCCGCTCTGGGACGTTCGCGGGGGCGGGCCAGAGGACAACCCAAAGTTCGTCAGGGCTGCCGTTCTGACAGAACATTATTCGGCTTAGAGTCGCCTGGTTTTACTTCATTCCAGATCTCAGAGGGAAGTAATCAGGCGGGGCTATGCGCTCCAATTTGCCCGTCAACCCCGCGTTTTTCAGGGATTCTCTGGACACGCGTGGCGGAGCAGGAAAAATTATCCTGTCTAAGAAACGAGGTCTCTACTCTGCTGCAGTAGAGCTGCTTCCTGTAGCAGAGATGATGACAGGGTTTTACTCCCGGTACTTCCTTGTGGAAAAGAAGACCGGGGGTCGGAGACCCATACGGGACCTCAGCTATTTGAAGAAATTCATAGCTACCCGCCCGTTTCGCACGTTGACGGTCAAGAAACTGCTCACAGGTGTTAGTCCAGGAGATTGGATGACATCTATCGACCTGACCGCGTACTTTCACATCAAAAGTACTTTGAGAATCATGTGTTTCAATACACTCTGTTCCCGTTCGGCTACGCTCTGGCACCCAGGACCTTCACCAAGTGTGTGGAGGCGGCACTGGAGCCATTAAGAGTGAGTGGGGTGAGGATCTTGACCTATCTGGACGACTGGTTGATCCTTGCCCGGTCAGAGGCAGAAAGTTACACTCACACACAGAAGGTGTTGAGCCATATTGCCACCCTGGGGTTCATGGTAAACCTCAGCAAGAGCGCTCTGACTCCAGTTCAACAGTTAGTTTACCTGGGGGTACTGTTGAACATGGAGGAGGGATACGCGCGCCTCCTGGACGTGCGTATCCAGTCCATTCTCCGACTGACAACACAGTTGCTGGAAGCTCGGCGTCATGTGACGACAGCAGGCACTGTTATGTCCCTCCTGGGGCTCATGGCAGCAGCTCACACGGTAGTTCGGCTGTGCTTTCTGCATATGAGGGAGCTTCAGAGATGGTAGGTCGTTTCAAGCTAGACCTCAAGCGGGAACAGGGTCGAAAGTGCGCCTTCCCGCTCGGGTTTTGCAGGACATCCAGTTTTTGGGACTCTCTAGCCAACCTCAGATGGAGAGTTCCATTGGGTTGCATCCTTTACAATCAGGTGTTTACGGACGCTTCTCTGACAGGTTGGGGAGGCACCTCGGGTCAGGCCTACGCCAGCGGGATAGACCAGTGTACAGTCACATAAACTGGCTAGAGCTAAAGGCAATTTACAACGTCCTGCTTCACCTATCTCCCCAACTGTCACGGTCCAACATCCTAGTGCTATCCGACAGCTCCAGCGCCGTGGCGTACATAAATCCCCAAGGTGGAGCCAGATCCCCAGCCCTTCTGAGTGTGGCAAAGAAGATTTGGCTGTGGGCAGACCGTCACTTGCTTTCTGTCAGAGCTCAGCATGTACCGGGCGAGATGAACGCAGTAGCGGACAGACTGTCGGGTGGGGGCCGTCCACGACGAATGGGGTCTGTCCGAGGCAGTGGAGAGCCGAGATATGGTCTCGGTTCGGTCACCCGGTGGCAGACCTCTTCGCCAGCAAGGAGAACTTCAGATGTCCTCTCTGGTTCTCCCTCAGGGCGTCGGATTGCCCCCACTAGGCTCGGACGCTTTAGCCCACTTGAGTTGGCCGGCCGGACTACTGTTCGCCTTCCCTCCGCGCTGAGGTTAATACTGGCCTCTGGTGGCGCGTTTTTCTTACGGGGTGCCTGCAGGCTTCGACCTCCTGCAAGGCCTTCCAGCCCTCAGTGGGATCTCCAGTTTGTACTGGACTCTCTCACAGGCCCAACCTTCGAGCCTCTTGACCAAGTCCCACTGGATATCTTGTCTTCAAGGTATTGCTCCTTGCCATCCCTTGGGCCCCGCTGCCCTGGGCCGGCCTCTCAAAGTGTGGCTCCTGCACGGGACGAGCTGAGCGGGACTTTGGACCCGGGCGTTCTCCACACCCTGTCGACACGCGGGTTTCATGCCTCGAAGTGGGGTATTTTCTCCCGCTGGTGTGCAGACAGGTCCTTGGACCCCAGCTCCTGTTTGGTCTCTGCTGTCCTGTCTTTCCCGCAACTTTTGGTGCGGGGTGCCTCAGTGGGATCTCCAGTTGTACTGGACTCTCTCACAGGCCTGACCTTAGCCTCTTGACCAAGTCCCCCTGGATATCTTGTCTTCAAGGTATCGCTCCTTCTGACACTAACAACCACGAAGAGAGCGAGTGAGCTTGTGCTCTCTCCACTAGCCCTGAGTGTCTTTTCTTGGCGTCGAGGAGATTTCGGTGTCTTGCTGCCAGTGGCTGTGTTTAGGCGCTCTGATGCCCTATTCATCTGCCGCAGTAGATGCCGACGGGGTGAGGCGATCTCCTCCCAGAGGTTTCTCATTGGGTGAGATCGGCCATTATCCGGGCCTACCAAGCAGCGGGTGGATCTGCTCCTAGCGGACTGAGGGCACATTCCACCCGTGGTGTTGCAGCCTCAGTGGTTTTTTCACTGGGTGTGGCAGCAGAGGACATCTCCTCAGCTGCTTCTTGGGCGTCCACGTCAACCTTTGCTAACGCCTATCTCCTCGACGTGACGGAGGGATCAGTAGCTCATACGCTTTTGAGCGCTGCTCTGCCCCTCTCGAGGCCCACGGCTCCAGTAGACTTAGATCCTGGGCTGGCAGGGCCCTAGCAATGCTGCTTCAGGAGCGGCGTCCAGCTGGGGGTACATTTATCCCGTCAGGCTTCGCCTTGGGTTTAAACCAATAGCGAAGCCGTTAGAGGCCTCAGGTTCTACGAATTGGTGCGAAGCCCTCTAACCTCGTCGCCCAGCGGCTGCCCTTCTCGCTGAGTTTTCAGTTGGAGGAAGTGCGTCGGGTGTTTCCCGCCTTTATAGGAAGTGAACTGCCCCCTGCTGGGTGGCGAGTTCATTAAGCTTTCTCAGAGACGAGGCGGTGCCTCGGGGTAAACCAATAGCGAAGCCGTCAGAGGGCTTCGCACCAATTCGTAGAACCTGAGGTTATGATAGATAACTCAGGGGTTATGTCTCGTGTGTCTTTCTTGGTGTTTCCTGTTTTTATTTTGAAACCTGCTCCCTTCTGTGTCTGTGAGTTTCCTTTCCGGTCCCTCCCCCTGCTGATTGTTATTGTCTCCACCTGTCTTGCTTTCTCCCGTTCTGCAGCTGCCAGTGATTGCTGGCAGCCTTCATATTCTTCTCACTCTCTCAGTCTTTGTCGGTTCGTCACACTTGTTGTCCCGTGTTCGTCTAGTTCGTGTTTCACGTTTCAGACTTCCAATCCGAGATTGTTTTGCCTTCCCGTTTTTGACCCTGGTATGTTTTCTCGTTTTTCTGCCTGCCTGTGCCCTTGACCTGTTTTTCTGGATATCATAAATCTGTCAAGTTTGACAATCAGACACTTTCTGTGCCTGGGTTTCCTTCCGCATCCTGACATGCAGACAAACAATTACATTGAAAGACACACATTCACTCAAATACAAACATACACTCATGCACACAGACACACAAATACACTGACGGACACACACATGCACTCACATACAAACATGCACACAGACACACAAATACACTGACGGACACACACATGGACTCGCATACAAACATACACTCATGCACACAGACACACAAATACACTGACGGACACACGCATGCACTCACATACAAACATACACTCATGCACACAGACACACAAATACACTGACGGACACACACATGCACTCACATACAAACATACACTCATGCACACAGACACACAAATACACTGACGGACACACGCATGCACTCACATACAAACATACACTCATGCACACAGACACACAAATACACTGACGGACACACGCATGCACTCACATACAAACATGCACACAGACACACAAATACACTGACGGACACACACATGGACTCGCATACAAACATACACTCATGCACACAGACACACAAATACGCTGAAGGGCACACACATGCACTCACATACAAACATACACTCATGCACACAGACACACAAATACACTGACGGACACACACATGCAATCACATACAAACATACACTCATGTACACAGACACACAAATACACTGAAAGACACACATGCACTCAAATACAAACATACACTCGCGTTCAAAGACACTGACACAGAAAATCGAAGACGATGGAAATTCCATCACGTCCGACGACTCCGGAATCTTTTTCGGGTCGTAACCACGACGACGGCGAAGACAAAGACAAAGAAAATGATGGAGAAGAAGTTTGCCGGACCACAACGACGCGGCGAAAAGAGGTGAGGTTTAGTTGTCGGATCACTTTTAGTTTGTGTCCCTTTTCTCAACCGAGTTTCTTGGATTTCCCCGAGAGTGAAGCCCAAACTGAAGCGCGAGCAAAAGAGGAGCAACACGCCCGCAGAAGCAGCAACGAAAGAGGAAACGAAGTCGGACAAATCAAGCAAAATGGTGGAGAATCTGGTGGAGAAGAGCCTTGAAACCGAAGCAGAGGTGAGTGATGGTAACTTGTTGCTCTGGTTTGGATTCTTGTGCTGTTGCTTTACCGTCATTCCGAGAAACTAAGTCTCATTTATATTGAATGAAATGGGAGAAAAAAAGTTTTTATGTTCAATATTCATGTGGAATTGCTTTAACAGCTCAGTGTCTGTTTGTACAAAACTCTTTTCGTTGAAATGATAGAAAATGATCTTAAGCCCCGCCCACGGAAAACACTTGTTTTTTTCTTGTTGAGCATAACCACACCCACTCTTCTGTGATTGGTCAAACGTGGAGGTTTGTCACCGCACGTCATCAATCCAATAAGTCTCCACCCCAAGGGGACTTGTTGTATAAACAAAGCGGGGTGTGATTACAGCAGCAGGAGGAGGAGTGAAGCCATTATTATGTCATAATGGACTCTCGTAACCTCTCGTTGCCCAGATTTCAGAGCAATTTAATTCAAGTTGAAAATATGGACATGATGAGGGACTTACTGCATCTTGGAGAAGAATTGGAGTCTGACATTAGTTGACCTTGAATAATTTAGACTTTTTTTTTTAAGTTTAAAAAATAGCTGTGGGTAAATGTATTATCTACCGTCAAAAAAAGGATTTTCTCAGCATAGATCAAACATTATTTAGTCGTCCCTCGTAACGTCAAAGTAACATCATGTATAAATGGTTCTTATGCATTAACAAATGTATTTTGTATTTATTATTTATTATTTACACTAAACATAAAATTGCAGCTTATTTATCTTAATAAATGTCACGGCCTAATGACACGTCATATTTCTTAGGGATTTTTTCGTCTTTCTTTTTGCTTGACGGCCCCTAACAACATTCACAGAATTGAATGTGGCCCTTGAAGAATTTTAATTGCCCAACCCTTGGCATAGACGCTTGTATGGATATTTTTTTCACCAAAACATTTTCTCTATAAAGTTCATCAACTGGTAAAAAGCAACAAAGACTCATAAAGATTCACTTCTGTCTCCCGCAGAGATACTATGATGCCACGCTGGTCTTTCAGGAGCTTTTAAATCTGGACAGTTCAAGTGCAGACGCAAGAAAAGAGCTCGAGCGAGCGCAAACGCTTCATCTCATGGTGGGAAACACTGTCATGATGATCATTTCAAGGAACTTGACATGTGAGGTGTGATCTGATCTTTTTAGGATTATCTCTATATTATTTTATTTAGCTGTTCTCGCGTTGCCAATTGCTCGTTTTGCCACTAGGTGGCGCCATCACCGTTCACTTACTCGTGAAGGAAAAGGGAACTGTTTTATTATTTTATTATTTTTGATATGGTTTATGGTTCATGTTACTACTCGCTGACATGTAGAGAAAGACTTGAAACACAATCACAGGTTTCACATTTATAATGACTGCTCGAGACTCAAACCCGGGATTAGAAAGTAAACTTTTCTGATTTAAAAAAAAAAGAAAAAAGTGCAGCTGCTGGGTCAGAACTTTGTTATGTAATCTTTGGTATGAATTCCACATCACGACTCGCTGGGCCTCGTCGAGGACTGAAGGATCCAGTCTGGGAGGAGAGTAGGATTCTTGGCCTTCCCGTCAGATTTCGGGTCACAAAAGCCCCTCTGATCTGTGAGAGCCAGGAGCCCGTAACTGGACCCCCATAAACTCTGATAAATGATCCACCTGCACGAGATAAGAGGTCCGACTCCAAACGTCACATACAGAACCGACCTCTCGCTCCACCACAGCAAGAACGTCTCGTTTAAACGTTTGTGGATCTTTTTAAAGGCCGTCGAACACAAACACTGCTTCTTTAGAATGGCGTGTTTGGCGCCCCCTAGAGGACACGGAGAGGACTTTTATTCCCATGGATGAAGTGATGACGAATGTTCATTAAATCTTCAACCATCTTTGGAGTCTTTTTTTTAAAAGTAATAATCTAATCCTTTCATCTTGTATAAGTAATACTTTATTTTGTTTAGACTTCCTACATGCTTGTCCCTTTTTTTTCAGCCAAATTCTACCATTCACTCCTTCTTTTCCCTTTTCTTTAACATATTTTAGTCCGAAGATCTCACCATGTTTTCATCCTTACATCCTTCTTTATTTTATCTTTAATTCAGTCTTTTTAAATCCCTTTCTCTTGCCATGTTTAACTTTTTTTTGCTCTTCCCATGTTTTCATCCTTTCATTCTATTCTCTAATCTTTTCATCTTTAACTATATTTATACTTTTATTCTTCTTATGTTTAACTCTCTCCAGCATCTTCCTCCTCTTTCAATCCTTCTATTTTACTTTACCTTCATCTTTTAGTATCTCATCCCTTGATCAGTGCTTCTTTCCTTCTTTTCCTGGTGACATGTTTTCATCCTCTACTTCTTTTTTACATCCTTTGACTCCAAACAATCCTTCTCTAAAGTCTTGTCGTCTCTTCTTATGTGTCCTTTATCCTCCATTTGTCTTTTTTCTCTTGTTTGAATTCGTTCTCAATTGTATTTGAATCATGCACATGATGATTAAGTCTTTTATTTGTTCATTAATTCAAAGAGGGGTTTGTGTGCGTCAGCAAGAATCGAGGTGTGTCCAGGTCATTGTCAAGAATAATAAGTAATAACATAATAATATAATTATATATAATAAGAAGAAGAAACATGTGGTTTCAAGGAAGTTTGATAATATGTGAGTCAGCAGGTCGGATCACATTGTGGCAGCGTCATGAGAGTATAAAAGTGTTGAACTGTGAAGAGAGTGTTTCAGTCGCAGACATGGAGACGACTAGAGTTGACCTGTTGTCTTGTTCCATCTGTCTGGATCTACTGAAGGATCCAGTCACTCTTCCCTGTGGACACAACTACTGTAAGGTCTGTGTTGAAGGTCACTGGCAGGACAAGAACATCTACGAGTGTCCTCATTGCAGACAGAGCTTCAGAGAGAGACCTCTCCTGCAGAAGAACACTGTGTTAGCAGAGTTAGTGGAGAAGCTGAAGAAGACTAGAGCAGCTAAGGACGTCTGCTCTGCTGGACCTGAAGATGTGGTCTGTGACGTCTGCACTGGGAGGAAGATGAAAGCTGTGAAGTCCTGTCTGGTGTGTCTGGTCTCCTACTGTGAGGAACATCTTCAGCCTCATCTAGAAGCTCCGGCCTACAGGAGACACAAGCTGGTCCAGTCGTCCAAGCAGTTCCAGGAGATGATCTGCTCTGAACACGAAGAGGAGAAGAAGATGTTCTGTCGTTCTGATCAGCAGCTCATCTGTACTCTCTGTGTGGACCAACACAAAGATCATGACATCATCTCGACCACAGCAGAGAGGAGGGATCGAGAGAAGGATGTGGATCAGAGTCGAGGAAGGATCCAGCAGAAGATCCAGAAGAGAGAGAAGGATGTAACGCTGCTCAAGCAGGAGAGAAAGAACATCGAAGTCTCTGCTGATGAAGCAGTGAAGACCAATCAGGAGACCCTCGGCCAGATGATCCAGATCCTCCAGAGAAGAATGTCTGATGTGGAGCAGCAGATCAGATCTCAGAAGGAGACTGAAGACGCTCGAGTCCGAGGACTTCAGGAGCAGCTGGAGCAGGAGATCTCTGAGCTGAAGAAGAAAGATGCTGAGCTGCAGCAACTGTCACTCACAGAGAGTCACACCGTCTTCCTGCAGACCTTGACCTCACTCTCAGAGGTCAGTGAAGACACAACCTCACTCTCAGAGGTCAATGAAGACACAACCTCACTCTCAGAGATCAGTGAAGACACCACGACCCTTGAACAAACTCGACGCCACTTTGAGGAAGTAACTGCAGTCGTGTCAGCCTGCAGAGACCAAGTCCAGGACCTTCTGAGAGACACGTGGACCAACATCTCACTGATGGTCCATCAGGAGAGAGAGCAGTTCCTCACACACTCACAGGACATCACTCTGGATCCAAACACTGCACACTCACGGTTGATGTTGTCTGAAGGAAACAGGAAAGTGACAAACTTCGGAAAAGATCAGCCTCGTCCTGATCATCCAGACCGATTCATTAATATGTGGCAGGTCTTGAGTAAAGAGTCTCTGACTGGACGTTGTTACTGGGAGGTGAAGATAACAGAAGGAGATGCTCGAGTAGCAGTTTCATACAAGAACATCAGCAGATCAGAAGACAAAAGTTTTTTTGGACATAATGATGAATCTTGGAGTTTACGTCGTGAAATCACTGGTTGTTCATTTGGACACAACAAAGTCGAAACTACAGTCTCTAAAATAAAACCCTCCACAGTCGGGGTGTTCCTGGATCACTCTGCAGGTCTTCTGTGCTTCTACAGCGTCTCTGAGACCATGACTCTCCTCCACAGAGTCCAGACCAGGTTCACTCAGCCTCTACATGCTGGAGTCGGGGTTCAGTCCTCGTGTGAGTTTGTGAAGCTGAAGTAGACAACAGTGTGAGTGTGTGTCTCCAGGAGTGACATCATCACATGAAGCCTCAATGTTTTGATGAAGTTCTGAGAACTTTGTTGTTTGTTTGTGATTCACGTGTGGATTTAATCATCTTATAACTGATGGTGACGAGAATGTCTTCATGCAACTTCAGTAAATCTTCTTAATAAACATGGTTCATGGTCAGACTAGTGTGTTTCCTTCTTCTTACGAGTCAAACCTTCACATCCTGAGAGAAAATATCTTTAAAAATGATGATTTAAAACATGCAAGAGGTTCCACACTGTGCAACATCTCATTGAGGGAAGTCAGAGCTGACACCTGTGCTGGCCAGGAGGATTTTGAAAGAGGTGGAAAAGAATCCAAGGCCATTCTAGAGAATCTGGACTCTGCTGGTGGTAACATCTCGAGGTGGAATGTTCCTCAGACACTGACCACTGATGAGTTCCATGGACCAGACCAAGGAAGGCACCACTTCTCCAGTTAAGGCTCACAAACGCCCGTGTGACCTTTGCAAAGCTCACGTGGACAAAGAAGAAGACTTCTGGTCATCTGCTTTATGGTCACACGAAACAAAAATGGACTTGTTTGGTCACAATGATGTAGCCTACATTAGGTGTGAAAAGAGGAGAGGCCTTCAACCCGAAGAATAACATCCCTAGTGTCAGACATGGTGGTGGAACCTAATGCTTTAAGGTTGTTTTTCATCCAAACATGTTCATACTTTTATTCTTCTTCTCATGTATAACTCTCTCCAGCATCTTCCTCCTCTTTCAATCCTTCTATTTAACTTTACCTTCATCTTTTAGTATCTCATCCCTTGATCAGTTCTTCTTTCCTTCTTTTCCTGGTGACATGTTTTCATCCTCTACTTCTTTTTTACATCCTTTGATTCCAAACAAATCCTTCTCTAAAGTCTTGTTGTCTCTTCTTATGTGTCCTTTATCCTCCATTTGTCTTTTTTACTCATGTTTAAATTCTTTATTTCACAACTCAATTCTTCTGTACCATATTATGGCTGGTTTGTCCAATTGTATTTGAATCATGCACATGATGGTTTAGTCAAACATTTGAAAACCTTCTTGTATTTGTTTGTTTATTTGGAGAGAGATTTGTGAGTTTGTGTGAGTGAGAAAGAATCGAGGTGTGTCCAGGTCAATGTCAAGAATAATAAGTAATAATATAATTATATAATTATATATAAGAAGAAGAAGAAACACGTGGTTTTAAGGAAGTTTGATTATATGTGGGTCAGCAGGTTGGATCATATTGTGGCAGCGTCATGAGAGTATAAAAGTGTTGAACTGTGAAGGGAGTGTTTCAGTCGAAGACATGGAGACGACTAGAGTTGACCTGTTGTCTTGTTCCATCTGTCTGGATCTACTGAAGGATCCAGTCACTCTTCCCTGTGGACACAACTACTGTAAGGTCTGTGTTGAAGGTCACTGGCAGGACAAGAACATCTACGAGTGTCCTCATTGCAGACAGAGCTTTAGAGAGAGACCTCTCCTGCAGAAGAACACTGTGTTAGCAGAGTTAGTGGAGGAGCTGAAGAAGACTGGAGCAGCTAAGGACATCTGCTCTGCTGGACCTGAAGATGTGGCCTGTGACGTCTGCACTGGGAGGAAGATGAAAGCTATGAAGTTCTGTCTGGTGTGTCTGGTCTCCTACTGTGAGGAACATCTTCAGCCTCATCTAGAGGCTCCGGCCTACAGGAGACACAAGCTGGTCCAGCCGTCCAAGCAGCTCCAGGAGATGATCTGCTCTGAACACGAAGAGGAGAAGAAGATGTTCTGTCGTTCTGATCAACAGCTCATCTGTACTCTCTGTGTGGACCAACACAAAGATCATGACATCGTCTCGACCACAGCAGAGAGGAGGGATCGAGAGAAATATGTGGATCAGAGTCGAGGAAGCATCCAGCAGAAGATCCAGAAGAGAGAGAAGGAAGTGAAGCTGCTCCAGCAGGAGAGAAAAAACATCGAAGTCTCTGCAGATGAAGCAGTGACGACCAATCAGGAGACCCTCGCCCAGATGATCCAGATCCTCCAGAGAAGAATGTCTGATGTGGAGCAGCAGATCAGATCTCAGAAGGAGACTGAAGACGCTCGAGTCCGAGGACTTCAGGAGCAGCTGGAGCAGGAGATCTCTGAGCTGAAGAAGAAAGATGCTGAGCTGCAGCAGCTGTCACTCACAGAGAGTCACACCGTCTTCCTGCAGACCTTGACCTCACTCTCAGAGGTCAGTGAAGACACAACCTCACTCTCAGAGGTCAGTGAAGACACGACCTCACTCTCAGAGGTCAGTGAGGACAGGACCTCACTCTCAGAAGTCAGTGAAGACACGTTCTCCATCAAGACCCTTGAGCAAACTCACCGCCACTTTGAGGAAGTAACAGCAGTCGTGTCAGCCTGCAGAGACCAAGTCCAGGACCTTCTGAGAAACATGTGCACCTACATCCTTGTGATGTTTGATCCAGAGAGCAGGACCAGAGACTGGTTCCTCACATACTCTCAGGACATCACTCTGGATCCAAACACTGCACACTCATGGTTGATGTTGTCTGAAGGAAACAGGAAAGTGACAAACATGGTAGAAGATCAGCCTAGTCCTGATCATCCAGACCGATTCATTAAATATTATCAGGTCTTGAGTGAAGAGTCTCTGACTGGATGTTGTTACTGGGAGGTGGAGATAACAGAAGGAGATGCTCTAGTAGCAGTTTCATACAAGAACATCAGCAGATCAGGAGAAGAAAGTTTTTTTGGAAATAATTATAATTCATGGAGTTTAATATGTGAAAACTCTGGTTGTTCATTCAGACACAACACAATTAAAACTACAGTCTCTAATATTAAACCCTCCACAGTCGGGGTGTTCCTGGATCACTCTGCAGGTCTTCTGTGCTTCTACAGCGTCTCTGAGACCATGACTCTCCTCCTCAGAGTCCAGACCAGGTTCACTCAGCCTCTACATGCTGGAGTCTGGGTTTGGTCCTCGTGTGAGTTTGTGAAGCTGAAGTAGACAACGGTGTGAGTGTGTGTCTCCAGGAGTGACATCATCACATGAAGCCTCAATGTTTTGATGAAGGTCTGAGAACTTTGTTGTTTGTTTGTGATTCACGTGTGGATTTAATCATCTTATAACTGATGGTGACAAGAATGTCTTCATGCAACTTCAGTAAATCTTCTTAATAAACATGGTTCATGGTCAGACTGGTGTGTTTCCTCGTTCTGAAGAGTCAAACCTTCACATCCTGTGAGAAAATATCTTTAAAAATGATGATTTAAAACATGCAAGAGGTTCCACACTGTGCAACATCTCATGGAGGGAAGTCAGAGCTGACACCTGTGCTGGCCAGGAGGATTTTGAAAGAGGTGGAAAAGAATCCAAGGCCATCCTGGAGAATCTGGACTCTGCTGGTGGCAACATCTGGAGGTGGACTGTTCCTCAGACACTGACCACTGATGAGTTCCATGGACCAGACCAAGGAAGGCACCACTTCTCCAGTTAAGGCTCACAAACGCCCGTGTGACCTTTGCAAAGGCTCACATGGACAAAGAAGAAGACTTCTGGTCATCTGCTTTATGGTCACACGAAACAAAAATGGACTTGTTTGGTCACAATGATGTAGCCTACATTAGGTGTGAAAAGAGGAGAGGCCTTCAACCCGAAGAACAACATCCCTAGTGTCAGACATGGTGGTGGAACCTAATGCTTTAAGGTTGTTTTTCATCCAAACATGTTCATACTTTTATTCTTCTTCCCATGTATAACTCTCTCCAGCATCTTCCTCCTCTTTCAATCCTTCTATTTTACTTTACCTTCATCTTTTAGTATTTCATCCCTTGATCATTGCTTCTTTCCTTCTTTTCCTGGTGACATGTTTTCATCCTCTACTTCTTTTTTACATCCTTTGATTCCAAAAAAATCCTTCTCTAAAGTCTTGTCGTCTCTTCTCATGTGTCCTTTATCCTCCATTTGTCTTTTTTACTCATGTTTAAATTCTTTATTTCACAACTCAATTCTTCTGTACCATATTATGGCTGGTTTGTCCAGTTGTATTTGAATCATGCACAAGATGGTTTAGTCAAACATTTGAAAACCTTCTTGTATTTGTTTGTTTATTTGGAGAGAGATTTGTGAGTTTGTGTGCATCTGCAAGAATCGAGGTGTGTCCAGGTCATTGTCAAGAATAATAAGTAATAATATAATTATATAATTATATATAATAATAAGAAGAAACACGTGGTTTCAAGGAAGTTTGATAATATGTGAGTCAGCAGGTTGGATCACATTGTGGCAGCGTCATGAGAGTATAAAAGTGTTGAACTGTGAAGGGAGTGTTTCAGTCGCAGACATGGAGACGACTAGAGTTGACCTGTTGTCTTGTTCCATCTGTCTGGATCTACTGAAGGATCCAGTCACTCTTCCCTGTGGACACAACTACTGTAAGGTCTGTGTTGAAGGTCACTGGCAGGACAAGAACATCTACGAGTGTCCTCAGTGCAGACAGAGCTTCAGAGAGAGACCTCTCCTGCAGAAGAACACTGTGTTAGCAGAGTTAGTGGAGGAGCTGAAGAAGACTGGAGCAGCTAAGGACGTCTGCTCTGCTGGACCTGAAGATGTGGCCTGTGACGTCTGCACTGGGAGGAAGATGAAAGCTATGAAGTCCTGTCTGGTGTGTCTGGTCTCCTACTGTGAGGAACATCTTCAGCCTCATCTAGAGGCTCCGGCCTACAGGAGACACAAGCTGGTCCAGCCGTCCAAGCAGCTCCAGGAGATGATCTGCTCTGAACACCAGGAGGAGAAGAAGATGTTCTGTCATTCTGATCAGCAGCTCATCTGTTCTCTCTGTGTGGACCAACACAAAGATCATGACATCGTCTCGACCACAGCAGAGAGGAAGGAGCGAGAGAAGGATGTGGATCAGAGTCGAGGAAGGATCCAGCAGAGAATCCAGAAGAGAGAGAAGGAAGTGAAGCTGCTCCAGCAGGAGAGAAAGAACATCGAAGTCTCTTCTAAAAAAGCAGTGAAGACCATTCAGGAGACCCTCGGACAGATGATCCAGATCCTCCAGAGAAGAATGTCTGATGTGGAGCAGCAGATCAGATCTCAGAAGGAGACTGAAGACGCTCGAGTCCGAGGACTTCAGGAGCAGCTGGAGCAGGAGATCTCTGAGCTGAAGAAGAAAGATGCTGAGCTACAGCAGCTGTCACTCACAGAGAGTCACACCGTCTTCCTGCAGACCTTGACCTCACTCTCAGAGGTCAGTGAAGACACAACCTCACTCTCAGAGGTCAGTGAAGACACGACCTCCATCACGACCCTTCAGCAAACTCTACGCCGCTTTGAGGAAGTCCAAGTCCAGGACTTTATGAGAGACACGTGGACAAACATGCTTCTGATGTTTGATCCAGAGAGCAAGACCAGAGACTGGTTCCTCACATACTCACAGGACATCACTCTGGATCCAAACACTGCACACTCACAGTTGATGTTGTCTGAAGGAAACAGGAAAGTGACAAACATGGGAAATAATCAGCCTCGTCCTGATCATCCAGACCGATTCATTAATATGTGGCAGGTCTTGAGTGAAGAGTCTCTGACTGGACGTTGTTACTGGGAGGTGAAGATAACAGAAGGAGATGCTCTACTAGCAGTTTCATACAAGAACATCAGCAGATCAGGAGAAGAAAGTTTTTTTGGAAAAAATAATAAATCTTGGTGTTTAAATTGGAACTCTTGTTGTTCATTCAGACACAACCAATTAAACACTACAGTCTCTAATATTAAACCCTCCACAGTCGGGGTGTTCCTGGATCACTCTGCAGGTCTTCTGTGCTTCTACAGCGTCTCTGAGACCATGACTCTCCTCCACAGAGTCCAGACCAGGTTCACTCAGCCTCTACATGCTGGAGTCTGGGTTCTGTCCTCGTGTGAGTTTGTGAAGCTGAAGTAGACAACAGTGTGAGTGTGTGTCTCCAGGAGTGACATCATCACATGAAGCCTCAATGTTTTGATGAAGGTCTGAGAACTTTGTTGTTTGTTTGTGATTCACGTGTGGATTTAATCATCTTATAACTGATGGTGACGAGAATGTCTTCATGCAACTTCAGTAAATCTTCTTAATAAACATGGTTCATGGTCAGACTGGTGTGTTTCCTTCTTCTGACGAGTCAAACTTACACTGAAAGACACACAAATACACTGAAAGACACACATTTACTCAAGTACAAACATACACTCATGTACACAGATACACAAATAAATTGAAATACACACATGCATTCAATCGCTATATAAATAAAAAATACTTATCTACTTACTTACTTACTTACAAACATACACTCACGTACAGTACAGTAAACATACACACTCACACAAGCATAAGCAGATGTACACACACCAACACACTTGTGTGCGAGGGTAGATGCTTTGCTGCTTGGTTCTATTTTTTCTATTTCTCATTTTGTCTGTTATATTATTTCATTTTTGTATTCTGTGCTGACACCACAAGAATGTTGTGTTTACAACACTGGCAACAAAAGTGGCTGATTCTGATATGAGTGTGTGTGTGTGTCTTTGAGTGTGTAGTTGTCTGTGTTTAAATGAGTGTGTGTGTGTGTGTATGAGAGAGTGTATGTGTGTGTGTGCAGGTTGTTAAGCAGCAGGATAATGACGTTGACTCTCTTTGTTGTCGTTTGTGATGAATCACAGTTTAGAGGTTAAAGACTAGTCTCTCTCTCTCTCTCTCTCTCTGTCTACCGTGCTCGATCGCCCGGCTCAGTGGCAGGCCGTCATTATCCGGATTAGAAGGCCGTAAACCAAAAAACGGGCCGAACTGGGATGTGAAAGAAAAAAAAAGGAACACGCCTTAACCTGTTTCCGCCTTCATGTTGGAGACACGTGTGAGTGGAGGTCATTAAAACCTCCAGGTTGTATTTCAAGAGTGAGCTGCAGGTTAAAGGGCGTGACGTGAATCCTCTCCCTGTTAGTTTGAATTATTACACGGTATTTATGCGGCAACCGACGCGTTTAAATCTTATTTGCTTCCTTTTTCTGTCCATCGATATATATATTTTTTTCCCAGGCGTCAACCACTAGGCCGTCACCGCGAAGATACGGTTTTATTCCCGAGAGGGAGATTTATAACAGGAGACACGTGTAATAAAACGTCCACCTCCAGGCGAAAGTGTGCGTTTCCTCACAGATGGAACCTGCTTCCTGTAATACCGATATGAACACGGACAAATCAACTTTGTTTATGATTGGACGTGAAATTTGACGCTGATTCTGTCGCCGCGGGCGCTCGAAACTCTGCAGTAAATACACGATGAACAAAAACAACACTTCCAATAACTCGCAACAAAAGATAAGATGCTAGTTTCATCTACGTGAAATAAAGAAACAACTGCAAAATACTTCTAAGAAAAACAGTGTGTTGTCAAGATTCCGTTGATACAATACAGGGTCAACGATACGATTGTGATACTGTAGTAACAAGGATATATGTGTAGTATTGTCGAGTACTTGAATCTGGTATTGTAGAATTTACAGACCACATGACTCTTGACGTAGTCGCTTTCGTTTGTTTTTATCCAAAATACGTCCAAACGTATACAAAAGCTGCTGGAGTCGACTGTATCCTCTCGTCCTCAGTCGATCTCGCAGGATTTGATTGTCCCTTAGCAATGAATCATGCAAGTCTGCTGTCAAGCATGACATATTTTGTCTGTGTTATAAACCTTTAAGCACACGTTAAAAACACTTTCCTGATCTCAGCAAGTCAGTGAAACTGTGAACGGCTCTTCTTCAGGTGCTTCAAGGGACTACAAGTATTGTTTTATGACCTTTACTACTCACTTCATCTTCCACCACTTGTTTTTCTATGTACCTAAATACAATGTTTATTATTCAAGCCTTAGAATGATATAAAATAATATAAAAAAATATATAAAGAAACAGTAAAAAGCCTTCTTTAAATATTTAGAATTTTTTTTTTCCTTTTTTTGTTAAACTATCGTAAACTATCATAAAAAAAAAAAAATACAACAATTATTACCATTATAAAATATTAATTACTCTTTAAGAATAAATTGCAGCATGAATAGGATATAACAATAGTTATGGTACATTTTTTGTCATATAACAGCAAGATATTATTTAAACTGATTATATATTTACCATTTACATATTCAATTAGATTGATTTAACTACTAAATAACTAGCAGCAAACTTATTGTTACATTTTTTTGTAACAAATTCTGTCCAACAATTTCGATGTAAAACTTAATTATCATAAAATAAATTAATAATAGTCTCATAACATTGTATAAGGTAGAAAGCACTGAGACAGCACATACCCCTGTCAAGGAGCTTATTTGATTCCACTTTATTAAAAGACAAGAAATCTGGAAGTGAATATTTATGTTTGTCTTCAAATGTGTACTTTTGGAATTTCAATTAGTTTTCCTTCTTTATTCACATTGTTACTGTTTTTTTTATTGCACAGTAACTTCATCGCAGCCATAGTTTGAATAATGATCAGGGACTAGTAGATTTGGATCATAATAAATGTATTTTTTTGTGCCGTTTATAGTTTTATTGTGGAAACGTCTTATGTTTTAGAAGCTCCTCAATAGCAAAACAACTGGTTTATAACAGGCGATGATTCACCCTCGCATTCCTGCCGTTAGCCAAAGCAAACACCGGTTAGTTAATATTAACGGCTGTCGATCTGCTTCCTGCTTCTGCTGGTTGTGGCGCCTCCTGCGACGCTCGACGCCTTGCAGCCATCCATCCCTGCTGCAATGAACCTCGCCGGGGCCACCCCCCTCACGTGAAGCCAACCCCAGTACCGGAGAGATTCATTACCGCGGAAATGTGAGCTTTTGTTCCGTTTTTTTTTTCTCCAGCGAAACCCCATTAATCTCCCTGGCTGGCTCCTGGCATCCCGGCCAGGTAGTGTCCCCGTAATTACAGTTAATCATCATTCACACACGGACGATTGGCTCCTCGGAGAACACCCTCTTATTTACCCCCCTCCAGCCCCCCTGCCGCGTTTGAATCCCCGCAAAAACAGGATGATTTGTGTCCGGCGGGATTTTTCCGTCGCTAGAACCTGGTCTCTCCACCGCCCAAATATTTACACCGTCCAGCTGTCAGCGTCTCGCTCACCTGCTGTTTATGATTGTGATTAATGGGCGGATGATCAGAGGGATGATTTTCGGGGGCAACCGGCAGAAAGAAGCCATCTGGGACTCGCCTCTCGCGGAATAGATGGATATCTTCATCGCCGCCGTCGTGGCCTGCCGGCTCATATGAGAACACATATTTCATTTGTAGGGCGAGGAACGCCTCAGAGAGACACACCAAAGTTTATTGAACAGACGGGCGGCAGTGTTTCCCCGAGAAGATCCGATTAAGTCTTAGTGTAAAGAAACATTTTCTAGCAGAACCTTTTGTCGTCGTGGGCGTCACCAGTTCGACCTGTTCAGAAAATATTGTGAAAGAGTTAGATCTGTGTAAATAAAAATGTTAAAAAGCTAGCTCTGTGTAAATAAAGTTGTTAAAGAACTAGCTCTGTGTAAATAAAGTTGTTAAAGAACTAGCTCTGTATAAATAAAATTGTTAAAGAACTAGCTCTGTATAAATAAAGTTGTTAAAGAACTAGCTCTGTGTAAATAAAGTTGTTAAAGAACTAGCTCTGTATAAATAAAGTTGTTAAAGAACTAGCTCTGTATAAATAAAGTTGTTAAAGAACTAGCTCTGTATAAATAAAGTTGTTAAAGAGCTAGCTCTGTATAGATTAAAGTTATTAAAGAACTAGCTCTGTATAAATAAAGTTATTAAAGAACTAGCTCTGTGTAAATAAAGTTGTTAAAGAGCTAGGTCTGTATAAATAAAGTTGTTAAAGAGCTAGGTCTGTATAAATAAAGTTGTTAAAGAACTAGCTCTGTATAGATTAAAGTTATTAAAGAACTAGCTCTGTATAAATAAAGTTATTAAAGAGCTAGGTCTGTATAAATAAAGTTATTAAAGAACTAGCTCTGTGTAAATAAAGTTATTAAAGAACTAGCTCTGTGTAAATAAAGTTGTTAAAGAACTAGCTCTGTGTAAATAAAGTTATTAAAGAACTAGCTCTGTGTAAATAAAGTTATTAAAGAACTAGCTCTGTATAAATAAAGTTATTAAAGAACTAGCTCTGTGTAAATAAAGTTATTAAAGAACTAGCTCTGTATAAATAAAGTTATTAAAGAACTAGCTCTGTGTAAATAAAGTTATTAAAGAACTAGCTCTGTGTAAATAAAGTTGTTAAAGAACTAGCTCTGTGTAAATAAAGTTGTTAAAGAACTAGCTCTGTGTAAAAAAAGTTGTTAAAGAGCTAGGTCTGTATAAATAAAGTTGTTAAAGAACTAGCTCTGTGTAAATAAAGTTGTTAAAGAACTAGCTCTGTATAAATAAAGTTGTTAAAGAGCTAGGTCTGTATAAATACAGTTGTTAAAGAACTAGCTCTGTATAAATAAAGTTGTTAAAGAACTAGCTCTGTATAAATAAAGTTGTTAAAGAACTAGCTCTGTATAAATAAAGTTGTTAAAGAACTAGCTCTGTATAAATAAAGTTGTTAAAGAACTAGCTCTGTGTAAATAAAGTTATTAAAGAACTAGCTCTGTGTAAATAAAGTTATTAAAGAACTAGCTCTGTATAAATAAAGTTGTTAAAGAACTAGCTCTGTGTAAATAAAGTTATTAAAGAACTAGCTCTGTATAAATAAAGTTATTAAAGAACTAGCTCTGTGTAAATAAAGTTATTAAAGAACTAGCTCTGTGTAAATAAAGTTATTAAAGAACTAGCTCTGTGTAAATAAAGTTATTAAAGAACTAGCTCTGTGTAAATAAAGTTATTAAAGAACTAGCTCTGTGTAAATAAAGTTATTAAAGAACTAGCTCTGTGTAAATAAAGTTATTAAAGAACTAGCTCTGTGTAAATAAAGTTGTTAAAGAGCTAGCTCTGTATAAATAAAGTTATTAAAGAGCTAGTCTGTATAAATAAAGTTGTTAAAGAACTAGCTCTGTGTAAATAAAGTTGTTAAAGAACTAGCTCTTTATAAATAAAGTTGCTTAAGAGCTATCTCTGTATAAATACATTTCTTAAAGAGCTAGCTCTGTGTAAATAAAGTTGTTAAAGAACTGGCTCTTTATAAATAAAGTTGTTAAATAGCTAGCCCTGTATAAATAAAGTTCTTAAAGAGCTAGTCCTGTATAAATAAAGTTCTTAAAGAGCTAGTCCTGTATAAATAAAGTTCTTAAAGAGCTAGCCCTGTATAAATAAAGTTCTTAAAGAGCTAGCTCTGTATAAATAAAGTTCTTAAAGAGCTAGCTCTGTATAAATAAAGTTGTTAGACTCTAGTCCAACGATACAACCTAACAAGTTCAGTGATGGAAAGGAAACATGCTATTTAGCCTCTCGTGCTCGGAAGCTAAGGTATGAACAAGTTATCGGTTCCATGTTTCTTCATATTGTCGATCTCTGCTCCTACGTTTGTGTTCATTAAAACCGTGATTGAAGTATTTTATGTTCGACCTTCTTCTTCCTCGTCACCTCTGCGACCTCGAACCTCCCACATGACTCTTTGTGCGGCACCTGAAAACCTCTCGGGGGTTCGACCCAATCATTTGGCACTTTTTGCGACGTGGAATAGAAAAAAAAAAAAAAGGCAAAAATGAGAAAGCGAAGGAGGAGGCGGAGGAGTTTCCACTTGAGTGAAAGGCTCTCTTTGTTGACCCCCCCACCCTTCCTTCCCTCCACCTCCACCTTCCCTTCCAGAGCGAGGGCGGATTTTTCATTAAACGCTATCGGTGACGTGACTGCTTCTATTCATAGGCAGATGGACGCCCGGTGGCTCTCTGCTGGAGAATGACAGGAATCTGGTGAGGAGGTGAAGAGAAATGAGATCCATCACATATTTGTTTTTTATTTCCTGCTCACATTCTTTCAGCGACACCCGCCCCCCCTTTTTTATACGCTACGACGCTCGACTGATGTTTCTCTCTGTTGCCAGGCAGACGAACGTGTCACTTTAACACTTAAACATCCATTTATGTTCCATACGGTGTCTTTTATAGCCGTCATTACCGTCTTATTATCTTTCTTTTGATGTGTTTTCTCGTTACTTCAGTGTATTAGTTGTACTATAGTCCGTAAAAAACTAAAATATGGGATTAAATTTTGGACTTGTTATCACAGAATCATACTTTCAACCACCTTATTATTTCACATTTTACTTGTATTTTATTTTTATTCTGTTATATTTTCTTCTATTTTACTTTTTTTTTTATTACTTTTACTGTTTGTTCTTTTCAATTTTTGGACGCTATTAATTTATCCATTTATTAGTTTATTATTGACATTATGTGACATAAGAAAATATAGATAGAAAATGTGTTTTTTAGAATTAAAATAAAACTACAAATAAATTACATAAATGAATTGAATTAAATATATTTCAACCAATAGTTTTCTGTTAAGTGTTCAATTATTTATACTTTTTTTCCATTAATTAATTGAATTAAATATATTTCAACCAATATTTTTTTTTAATGTATTCAATTATTTCTTCTTTTTTATTTTCCCCATTACAGTACGTTCTCTTTATCTAAATAAAATGATAAATGGTCATAAAATAAATTAATAATAATTTTAATGACACAAACATATGTTTTATTTGCAAAGAACAAGGTTTAAAAAAATAATAAGACTATTATTATTATTATTATTATACATTTATTTTGACTTTTATTTAGTCAAATCAAAGCTTTTTTTCCATTTAATTGTTGTTACTATGACAGAAAAGTCGTACGTTATTCAATCATAATGTGACCTTTGACCAACAAAACAAGCACAGATCTTCCCTCCGTCTCTTCTCCGTCTCTTCTTCTTCTTCTTCTGCTTTAATTCAAGTCGCAGCAATGATTTCTCTCCAGTTGTTCGACAACGACGCCTCTTGACTAAGAACCGGTCGAGGGGCACGGGTCGGATGCAACACAAACAATGATTTCCGCAACAGCAATTTAATCCCCGGGCGTTAAAACCCGACACAAAAGTGCACAAAAGACGGGAATAAACCCCCTCAATCTGAAGATTAAGAAGAGAAAAAAAAAAAGACAGGAGTCTTTTCAGGAAAAAAAGGAGCCTTTATGTGCTTTTTGAAGTCGGTGAGACCTGCCAGACGCGCCTTTGTAGTCCGGGTCCTGCTGCAGACCAGCTCACACTCATTTAGCCGTCATGTCGGGCAATTAACGCCTTTCGGAAAAAAACAGGAAGTTCTCAGAGTAACTACGTGAATGAAAATTCAGACTATATTTTTCTATATATATATATTTAACACCTTCTATTGAAGACGCACACGTCGTGAATAATAATACAGAAATATCTTGACCCTTGTGTTGTCTCTGGGTCAAGGTGACCCGAAGGCCCCCCAAAAAAATGTGTTTGTGGTATCCCTTGTGTTGTCTCTGGGTCAAGGTGACCCGAAGAACGCAAAGAGAAACGTGTTTGTTGTATCACTTGGGTTGTCTCTGGCTCAAGGTGACCCGAAGACCCCAAAAACAATTGTGTTTGTGGTATCCCTTGTGTTATCTCAGGGTCAAGGTGACCTGAAGACCGTAAACAACAAATGTGTTTGTTGTATCCATTGTGTTGTCTCTGGGTCACGGTGAACCCCGAAGAACACAAAAACAAGTGTGTTTGTGGTATCCCTTGTGTTGTCTCTGGGTCAAGGTGAATCCGAAGATCACAAAAACAAATGTGTTTGTGGTATCCCTTGTGTTGTCTCTGGGTCAAGGTGGCTTGAATATCGTAAACAACAGATGTGTTTGTGGCATCCCTTGTGTTGTCTCTGGGTCAAGGTGACCCGAAGACCCCAAAAACAAGTGTGTTTGTGGTATCCTTTGTGTTGTCTCAGGGTCAAGGTGACCCCGGTCCGCAAAAACAAATGTGTTTGTGGTATCCCTTGTGTTGTCTCTGGGTCAAGGTGACCCGGAAGACCGAAAAAAACAAATGTGTTTTTGGTATCCCTTGTGTTGTCTCTGGGTCTAAGAACACCTAAGAACACAAAAAAATGCATGTTTTGTTGCTGTTTGTTCGTCTATATGTGCTCAGTTGGACTGGCTATTTCTCTAGGGTGCCCCCCCCCCCCCCCCCGTCTCTCTTTCTATGTCCTGACGGCATTTTATTTTGAAAAAAAAACCCTATAAGAACTGTTACCCGGCAACAGATCAACAGATGAAAACTGAGTCCTATAAGAAAAGTTAATTGATCAATTTGGCTTCTTTCATCGCGGGCAGACTCTGCCGACCTTAATGAATATTTCAACGCCTCGGCTCAATAAACATCCCATAATGTCCCCGTGATTAACTGTGGCGCGCCTCACATCTCCCACTTCTTAAAGTGTGAAGACTTTTTTCTTTTTTTTTAATTCTCTGACCTTCCCGCCCTCTCTCTCACGGGTCTACTCTGGGGACTCCCACTGTCTCTTCCTCCTCTGCGGCGGCGGCGGCGGCGCATGGAATAAAGCCTCCATTTGCATTACGTAATTTCATGCATTATTCAGGGGTTCGGAGAATCATTTCGGCTCGACAACTCCTCGGAGAGCAGCCGCGAGATAACCGTCGGTGACAGCAGCAGCTCATGAAATGCAGAGCGACTTAACCACCCAATCTGCAGATATTACCCCCAGACTCAATTGGAAATAGATGCTGACACACACACACACACACACACACACACGGTAGCTTGTGTGCGGGGGTCTCTGCGGGGGAACAAGTTATATCAGAAGCACATTTACCGCAGCTTTTATTTCTAAGTAGGACGTCGGAAGTTTCAGTCCCTTAAATAAGTAACAGCGTCGAGTCTCGGCTATATTTTATTCTTCTTCTTCTGAAGCTAGGCCACAAAAAAAAGAAGAAAAAATACATTTTTATTGAAGTTAGCGTTCCAGTCAGAGCAGTTGTTGTTGTTTTTTACCACCCCGTTACGGAACAAGATACACGGAACGTTTTCAATTTGATATTAGAAATGAGAGAATAAGAGAATAAAAAAAAGACTTTATTTTCCAAGTATATGTCAACAATATACATGGAATTTGTCTCTGGCTGTTTGTGCATCATCAGGTGACATAGAAAAAATAATAATAATAATAGAAATAAGATAGAAAAAAAAAACAAAAATATGTAAAGGTTTTATAGGCTTGTTTTTTATTAGATTTTATTATTTTATTTTAATCTTCAAAATGTATAAAGACAAAAGCTTACAGGACATTTTTACCATAGAATGACTAGCTAGCTAAGCTAGCATCAAGTTCAAATTTTACAAACGCAATAAACTAAATGAAAATGTTTTCTCATCTGTATTTTTTTTTTATTAGAATCAGTTTTATTGCCAGTGTTTTAAACACAACATGTGATTTGTGTGTGTTAGTATGGGGTGGTTCATTTCCCCTCAGAATGACTGCAGCTAGCATTGCTATTGACTAGCTCAGCTAGTTATTGTAGCGTCAAGTTCAAATTTTAAAAACACAAAAAACGAAATAAAAATGTTTCCGAATTTCAGAATCAAAAAGTCGTGTTGCCAGTTTGTAAACCACACATATTTTGTGGTGGTATGGGGTGGTTCATTTCCCCTCATAAAGACTGCAGCTAGCACTGTTATTCATTTGCTTAGCTAGCATCAAGATCAAATTTTACAAACACAAAAAAACTAAATGAAAACGTTTCCTCATCTATAATATGTTATCAACATCAGTTGTATTGCCACTGTTTTAAGAACAACATTGTATTTTTTGTGGTAGTATGGGGTGGTTTATTTCGCCTCTGAATGACAGCATTTAGTAATGCTATTTACTAGCTTAGCTAGCTAACATTCCACACAACCTTTGTACACACAACAACAACAACAACAACAAATAGAACTGAAAGAAAACGTTGGTTTTCTGGTTTATAACTTGTTCCGGGGTGGAGAGAACACCGTGTGGACCTGTGTGTTTGGACTGGCAGTGGAACGTGTCCAACGTGTGTTGACCTTGGCTCCAGCCATGGTTTGAATATGTTGTCTGTGATGTGGATTGAGTAAACATTGTCTTTGTTCCGGGGTGATATGTTTCACTGGAATAGCATAAATCGTGTTTTTTTTATATATATATATACGATAAATAGTACTTTTATTTCTAAACAAACAAACATAAAGTTTAGTATCAAAAGCAAAATAAAATGGAATGGAAGTTTTTAAGGTAATATTTTAGATGCAAATTCTATCTTGGACTTTTCTAGACGAAATTGTCAAAATGACTTAAAAATATAGATTCATATTAACAATGACATTCATGATTTAATTCATGAAACTTAAACCCTCAGTTTTTATCCTTTTTGAGACATTTTTCCATTTGACCACTGTTGTTTCTTTACTGCTTACATTGACTCTATCAAGTTCATTTTTTATTCGCGTGAATAATGGAATTTTCCGACCGCCTCGAATGCAACACTCGCACCTATAAATATTAACAACAAGTGACATCAATTTAAAAGCGGTTCTGTCTGGTCTTTCACGTCCAAACGTCAGCCCGAAAAAAGCATCTTCTTATCGGGGCGACGGAACCCCCGGCACAGCCCGCGAGCAGGCACAGCGACCGGACTGTGTGTTGTTATTGTTCGACGCCGCTTGAATGGCGTGAATGGGCTTCGACTCCAATGGCGCTGCAGTCGCTCTCGCAGCCGGGGGAACACTGCGGCAGCCCCGAGTTAAAGCCTCTGCCATCTAATCAGAGACAATGGAGTGTATTTCATTACGCCCGGATAATGGCGTGTGCATTTCATTACCATATATAACTAGGAATATTTAGATGAGCGATGAGGTGCTCATAAAGCGCCAGCGGGTAGCCATGGTAACCTGGATCACGGCAAACAAAAGAGTCCGGGGGAAATGTTTGCCCGGGGAAAAGGGGAGAGGGAACGGCAGAGAGGAAGTCCCGGCCGCGGGAGGTCGTCTCTGAGTCGCGCGACTTCAGTATTTTAAGAGTTACAGACGATAACGCACCTCGATGCCCCCGAGGTAAAGTCGAGGTGGTGAGAAACACCCCCCCCACCCCCCCCCCCACCACCACCATCACCCCAACCACAGTCCGAGCTCACGCCCTCACTCAAACCTGTCTTCGATGTCGAAGCAAATTCCAAATGACGAATTTGGAATTCAGACCAACCCCCGTGACCTTGACCTCGAGAGATGGATTTCGGTTATTTCTATTGCGGGGGATGTCACTGACACCGGGGTGGGTTTCATTACGAACAAAGATTTTTTTTCTTCTATCAGCGACTACTGAGCTTTTTCCAGCTCGATTCATGTCGAAAAGACAGAAAACTTACATTTTATTTGAAATAACCTGTTGATCCTAATTTATTTAAGCTGAAAATGAATCTCTATTTTGGCCGGGGTAGGTACTTTAACTTTATATCCATAACTTCTTGTCAGTACCTTTCTTTTTTCGCTTTCCTGATCCAGTTAGTGTCAGGTTAAGGGGCATTTTTTTGCGGTTGCAGGGTGTTCAGGTAAGGCTAGAGCGAGGGGGATATGGTTAGGTAGTTATGATTATCTTAAGGTAATTTTACCTTCAATGGACTGCTGTGGTCTGGTTAGAGTTTGGGACTAGGTGTTGGGGGGATAAGAAGGTTTAGGGGGATTTCGTCAGCAGTGGTGCGCTGGTTGAGAGGTTTAGGGTTGGGAGGTTATGGGGCATAGGTTAAAGGTAAGGGTTGAGCTCCTGTATGGGGGTGAAGGTTAGGAAATAATCTTGGGTTATCTTGGGTTAGGTACAGGCGGTTTGGGTAAAATTAAAGTGCACTTAATGTGCAGATTTAAGTGTGCGTTAAATTGTTCTAGGACCTCTATTATACTCATCAGTTTCTTTCTGCACAAAACTCTCATTTAATAAAGATATTTACATTAGAAAATATGCTTAAGCCCCGCCCACTTAATATGCGCTGTTTTGGCTGAGACTAAATCTTGTCCGAGCAGCCACGCCCACTCTGTTCACGTAAATTTCAAACTCACCCCTAAAATTCCCGTTTTGTACATTAAAAACCAATAATAAAAAGAAAGTTTGCTGCTTAATGTACACATTACAAAAACACCTAAAGGCAGAAGTAACTCTCACCATGTTTACATAAATATTTATTTTGTTTCATTATTAACATGTAGGTTCTTAAGTGATTTAGGGCTTCCTGCACCAGAGTGATGTCAGAATGTATAATTTAAACCGTAATCTCTTTTGGCGGCATTTCAGACGAGAACTTTATTAAGTAATAACTTCAAAACGGAGCAACGTCATGATGCATTTTGAAGAGGACGACATGTGAATAAGTCAGGAGAGTTGGGTTTTCACAGTAGGTTCCCTTTCAGGTTGGGAGTTTAGGTTGGGGATGAAGTCGGGGCAAGTTTATGGAACCGATTGCGTGTCAGACCTGGGCAAAGTGTGGCCTTTTAATTTGTTTTTTTGCGGCCATTCTGAGGTCAGAGTGTAGTAACGTATACTACTGTAGAAACGTTCGTAATCGTTTGTCTCTTTTATCTCATCCCTTTTTTCTCTGCTTGACGTCTCACTGAATATACAGTAACTCGTCCCCTTAGAAAATCATGTTGTCCACTTCTAAAAATAATGTTGTGTCTGTCTCCATCGGACTTGAAAATGCTTGATCAGCTCCAGAGGCAGAAAATATCTTCAGATTATACGAAACCTGATAGCGTCCCATACGGACAACCATGTTCTTGTCGGGTCGTCCACTCAAGCAGGAATGTGGCGCAACTGTCACTCGGTCACAGTCACAAATACGGTTTGACTTTTGGACGCAAACGTCGACGGTCTGGTATTGTTATTGCGTGGATCGAAAGCTAATCTTCTGACCTGGATCGACCTAGATGCAAACTACAAAAAAACCCATGTGGGTTTTGGGTTTCACGCCCACAACCTGCAGTGACACCTGAGCCTTCTGTGCCTGGGATTTGTTCTTATTCTCCTGCAATCCTGTAACCTGACGCTCTCCACTCCAGCAGAGGAACACTTGGCTAAGGTAAGGACACTCAGCTAACCAAAGCATTTGCTCCGACGCTCCTTCAACCTCCAACAGTCAATTTTAATGATTAACATTGTTGCCATGGAAACTGTGCAAACTCATTAATGCTCCGACCACACACACACACACACACACAAAAGGGGTGGATCCAGAACCTGACATTCGGGCATGATAATGTAGATTCCCTTGGTGATGTTTGCATCTATGGAACCAGACTCCAGTCTTGGCCCCGCGGTAATCGGATCAGTCTGTTTCGGGCCCCGACAGGCACCGCACCACTCAGGGTGGCCCATCTGGCCCGGTGACCGAGCTGGAACCCATCTGTGGTGCCGCGCGGCATCGACCGTTTTTTCCAACCGCCAGTCCAAACACAAGGGGTCCACGCCGGCGTTTTTCTCTGCAGATGGGGGTCAATTAATATCAGCAAATCACCCGGTGATCGCCCGTGTTACCTGTCGGCGAGGTGCAGGTGGAACGCCGCTCGTAACAGATTGCTGTTTTACATAAGTGAGTGAAGCAGACGGGAAAGAATCTGGTGGCAGATTTTTAATTTTTTTATTCCCACTTTCATGCCAGGATTTCCATTCCAGTAATGCTCGCTACACGAAATGATCCGAGTCCAGGACGACTTGGTCCTCAACACGGTGTTTGAATAGTTATAGTGGAAGGAAACCATGGCTTCACTCGGCTAATGGAACCAACCATTGATGTCCCAGGAAGCTTTTTCAAATAAGACTAGGAGTAGAGCTTACAAGTTGCCAAAAAAAAGGGACCAAGTTGTACTGAAAGTGTTAAACGGTAGACATAGGTTTTAAGACAGGAACTGGAAAAGGGATAATTTATACACATTTCAATTGATGTTTCTTATTTTATTGTGGCTTGAGTTTCAAATATTATCCTGTGTTTATGACTCGCTTTGCAACTGTTATTACAGACATGGTAAAAAAAAAGGTTTTATTAATTTGTGGCCTCGAAATATTAAGTCATGTCGTTGCCACAAATTAATTACAGGACATTTTTACCGTAGAATGATTAGCTAGCTAATCTCATCTATATTTTTATTACAGTTAATTAATTCATGAATGGCAGTTCATACTGTTCACGTCATCATTATAGCTCATGGCTACTGCGTACGGCAAGATTCACCCTCAAGATTCCGGCTTTCGAGTCCCGGATTTTAGTTCTTGTCATTTCCAAATGATTGTTTTGAATATCGTATTGTGTTGTAGAGAATTCAATATTTAGGTATTGGTCTCAAAAGAGACGTTGTTCTGAGGAATAACTAAAACGTTGAAAAATAGTTCAATTCTCGTTTATTTTGAAGAATATACTACCCTTAGATTACCACCATTTGTTAGACTAGAAGAGAAAATCTGAATAGTTATACAGAACCAAGTTTGAAACAAGGACCTTGAAGCTCGCCTGGCTAAACAAACCTTCACTGGAAACGACAAGGAAAGGAATGAGAGAATAATTTTGTGGCCACAAATGCATTCCATGTCATGTTTGGAGCTTCTTAGTTTCCCAGGTTGTTTATATTTGGCGCAACAATCGTTTGTTGCCTATTGTAATCATAAATTAGCCGTAGATTGTGTGTCACTATTTGGCTCAACAAAGATCCGACCCACTCTTAGGGGTTCTAAGAACCGGTCTCAGTCAGCGGAAATGACAATTTTTGATCATTTGATAAACCTTAAAATCCTGGTTAAGATGGTAGAGAAGTCTAAGAGGTTGTCCCTGAGCAAAACACTAGACTAGTTGGTTCACTTCCCATGTTGCATCGCAGCCTACTGCCATCACTGTATGAGGTTGCGAATAGCATCTTTGTACGCGAGTCACTCACAAGGAAAACTAACACAACTCGTAGCACTTGACGTTTAGCAATTAGTTGTCGCAGACAATGATGTCTGGGAACCCGATGCTTCACACTCCGAAATCAAAAAGGGGTCTTATCTCGCTAAGGGGGGGACGAGGAGAGTTGGGGAGTTGTGAGAAACCAAATGACCCGACTTGGTCTACAGGACTCGAGGCTCGGCTCTTCGTACATCAATTGATCCGCTAATTTTATTAGTCGAGTTGCGTGAACCCGGTCTTGGAACCCGGTCTTGGATGTCGCTGCTCGTAAAAACCTTTTTTTTTTTTTTCTTCCCGCGCGTTCACACTTTAAGTGTCGCTTCACAAGCCGTTACCTGCGTATATACGTTCAGCCCAAGCGGCCGTGTCGCTGATTAAAATCCACGCTTGTGCAACTGTGATGTTTCATCATAAACCCTCGACGCTTGTATCAGCGTTGTCTCGGAGCGGTGAGCTTTAACAAGTCGACTTCAAACGCCTTTTTCGCTCCTCTCGCCTGGCTGCACTGTTTAAAAGCCCGACATGGTGTGTGGGACAATGGAAGCCCCTCGAATGGAGGGAGGTAATCAGGGGCCGATGGAATTTTTCCCTGCATCATTAAAAAAGGATTGGTCTGCTGGCTGCGTTCATGGGAAGTGGCGTTAGTTAACCCGACAAAGGTGCTCTGGCTGTGCAGACTCGCATATAAAGGGCATCGCGGGGGCTTGACCAATCCACCCCTTAATCCCGTCGGCCCCCTTTGTACCCTAACACTCCAGAAGCCTTTGACGACTTCCCGCTCTCATCTGGACACAGTGCTGGTTAAACAGGCGGCTGATCCGTCGACGTACAAGTTCCCCAACATATGTGTCTCGTCAAGAGACTCACGACTGAAACGACAACAGAATTATAATCCAACGTAAAAGGCTTGGAATCTGGATATTGTGTTTACTGACACCACTAGACAACAATTAGCTTTTGAAAAGTAAGTAAGTCATTTATATTTATAGAGCGCTTTTCTAGACCAGTGTCACAAAGCGCTTAAACAATCAAACAAAATACTCAAAAAATATATACTCCAAAGCTTAGGAGCAACAGTCTGGAAAGGATTTCTCTTCTCTGGTCCTGAACTTTGTGCGAGAAACCATCAGTAGATTCTGATCCACAGACCTCAGAGCCCGAGCTGGGGTGTAAGTCTGGATCAGATCACTGATGGAAGGTCTGACCATGAATAGATCTGAAAGTAAGAACCAGAATATTAAAGTTGATCCTGAAATATACTGGAAGCCAGTGAAGAGTTTCAAGGATCGGAGAAATGTAAGTTCTTCTACTAGAGCAGAACAGTATTCTCGCTGCAGAGTGATTTAATAAGCAGGGGGTGATATTGGGTGAAAATAACTCAAAAAACGATGTTTTCTAGAACTTTAAGTATAGGTTGAAAGTGGTTGGGGATTGAATCTTCGTGGGGTTTTGTAGTTCCACCTTGATCAAGAAAGGTTCTCAAGGTTTCGTCTTCTCACGGCTGCTTCTCACGCACCAAACTAAGACAAAAACAAAGAAAAGACTTTCCGAAAATTCAGATAAATCCCTAAAATGAGTCAAGTTACGATCGACAGTAGTGACAGTCATGTGACAACATGTTTTGGTAAATCTGGCAATTTGGAAATTGCACCAGCATGTTGTTTAGTGTCATTTCTGAAAAAATATAAAAAAACTTTTGCCTAAAACATCTTAACGTGAGATTAAAGTACACACATATCTACACAAACGTTAAGTACTTAACTTGAATTGCACCACGTTGGTGGGTTTTTTAAGTATATTCTTTCCGATATTAAAATAAATCCTGAATTAAATTTGAAACCCTGTTAGTCTGAAAAGTGTTTTTTTTTATTTTAACGACTGGATTTTGTCAGTTTGTGATAAGTTGTTAAAAAGAAAAGCCTGTAAACTAGTGAAAACAGTAGATCTGACCATCTTGATCTTGCTGATTCAGCGTTACGGTTAAAAAAAAAGGGTTTTATAGTCACCGAAATGAGCTCCTTGGCTGATGTTTGCGTCATCGCAGTGCTTTCCTAGTGACTCCTCCGTTCTTCTCTCCTGACAAAGGCTCAGTGGGCTTTCAGGTCAAGGTCAAGTCAAGGTTAATAAAACATACTTCATATTAATATTCAAGCATAAAATTAGATTTTCAGGAGCCCCCCGGACATCGATCCACATTCCATTCAGCCTGACAGCATCAAGAGGATATTGTGGGTCTGAATGGATTCTCAGCGCGAGGGGTGGGCGACGGGGGGGTGTGGGGGTGGTGGAGAATTGTGGGTAACTAATAGCGAGATGTATTCAGAGAGTGGCTGGTCGTGACAAAGCACTTGACAGGCCAAAAGCCGTCCCCCTAATATTAGGTCAACCTTGCTTGTTTTGCATTTCCCCATAGCTGCTGGTGACAGGGACACGTGTCTGGGGGAGGGACGGGGGGACGGCTGGGGGGGACGGGGGGACGGTGTGTGTGTGCAGATGGACGGACCGTTGGAGATGCACCCCTAAGTTCCCCCGAGACATGACCGAGGTCAGGGATCAAAGCCTGCGCCGGTCTACCCTCCCAGTCCAGAGTCTGGGGACGTCCATGGATCCAGAATGCACCTTTGCCCCATTATACAGTTTATGTAATTAATGCAAGCAAAACAGGGGTGTGTGGGGGGGTGGAGTGTGGTAGGAAGCAGGGCGGGGTGGGGGGGCTGTTTGTTGCCAACACATGCTGCCAGTGCAACGAACACACAGTTTCTGAACAAAGTCTTCATTAAGAGACTTGTTCATTTTCTCGACTGAGTGACAGTGATGAATTTGGGCTCCGGTTCCAGATCTTTGGGCCGATACGGGGGTCCGCAGGGTGTCGGTACCAGTCTGGTACCGATGGAGGGCATGAATTATTTACCACCACACACACACACAAACACACACCAGATCTGCATATTGAATTTAAACCTCCAAACGCCATAAAAAAAACACGATAAATTAAAACATGTTTTAAAACATCTATAAACACTGATGTATCTCAACATGTAACGATGCAAGGATTTAACTTCGACTCGTATTTTTCAATATATATCCTTTATATCACTTTATCACAGACGACATCAGGAAAAATCCACCTTGATGATGAGGAAACAAAATGGATAATAACGTCTAAAAGCAGCTTTAACAGTCAAAAAAAGTCATGAATTATAGAAGACAATGAAATTATACTATAAGTAGCTAGTAAGTAACTTTTTCTAAAATATTGAGTTTAATAGTTTCACCCGCTTGAGGGCGGCCTCTGTGAGGCCCCTGGTCCCAACTTTGGGTTAAATAACAAGATGATAAATCAAAGTCATGGCCCCGGGGTCCAAATAATGACCGCTAAGTCGTTTTTTGTGGCCCGCTTAAACGTTGGCTCAAAATCAGAGTAGATTAATGTTCAAACTGACATGTGACCTATAGATGCTTAAGATAAGATAAAGGACTGATTATGAATGAAGGAGAACAAACACAGAAATTATAAAAGATACATTTGGCCTCAGAAGAATGAAAAGACAAAAACAAAAATAGTTCTTCTTGGTTTGGCCCAGAACTTAGTCCCCCTGATGTAAAGGTGAGCCATAAACTACTGGATTCATCTTAAATATACTAGAAGAATTAAAGTAGCATGACCGCGATAGCATAGCTAGCATTAACATCCAGACGCCGCTGTTTAAACACAGAACGCTGTCCTTAGTGGCGACCAATCAAATCTTGCGTCGAGAACAACCAATGGCGCGAGTTTAAATCAGGTAAAATTATTATATAGGGTTATTTATAGACTTCTTATATTATTCCGTTGTCTTTAAAAGTGAGCTCCTTGGCAGAAGTATGCGCCACTGTACCCGCTTTCATCTCCCTCAACCTGATTTTGAAAGGCTTTTATTTATTTACTTTTTACCTAAATGGATTTTCCTCGTGTTCCTTCTCCCGCTTTGATTAAGGACGCGTCGCCCCGTCAGACGTTCGCCTTCTTCTGAAATCCATATTTAATATCAGTTTCATTCGAGATTCAATTCTCCTGATATGCAAAAATAACTGTATTTCGCTTCCATTGTGTCGCCGCCAAACATGTTGTGCATTAAAAGCGATGGAAGAAAAAGGAGCCACATGTCATACGTGTCCCTCCCGTGCTATTTATCTATTGTGAAATGGCAACCATTCATCTTTTAAATGCTCTCTCATCATTTCCCTTTGTGCACCGGAGACGAAAGTGACCTTGGAAATGCACCATGTGGTGTTTTGGGATGATAATTTATTCTTACTATACAAGTAAGTGTCTCAACAACATGATTCTTCTTCTTGCTTTGTGTGAACACTCAGCAGGAGGAGAAGAAAATCGTATTTTAAAAATTGATTTTTTAAACTGTAAAAAAAAAAAAAAAACTGACAAAAACACCAGGAATTCTCAGGTTCAATGCTATCATTGTTATTATTATTATTATTATTGAGTCATAAATGATGTTCGAGCTGTTTTTAAAGGAACTTTGTTACTGTTTTGTTTGTCTCAGTCCAGATCAAGGTTTATTTTTTTTGTGTAGTCTTTGCTAGGATTTATAGACACACACACACACACACACACACACACACACACACACACACACACACACACACACACGTGTCACACTCTGTTTTAATGCATATTAATGAAGTTAAACGGCTGAGCCGAGGAGACAATGGCGCCGAGGCTCGTAGGGAGGACAAAGACTCGGGCTCGGGGGAACCAGAACAGGTGCAAGAATGACTCGGTGAAGGTTGATACGACACTCAAGTTTTTTGTGTGATGTGCATGTGGACGGCATATGTCAAACACAAGACCCGGGAGAGGGAGGAGGGGCCCGCCCACTCATCTTACCTGGCCCTCAAGAATTTTTAAATGTATTTAAAGTTGCATTTCTAGCGCACTAAACCTTCATGATCCACTATTTAATTAAAATGTTGTGTTGTCAGAAGGAAAATTCATCTGAAACTGTTAATGCTAAAGTTAGAGTTAAAATGAAGGCCAAATATATTTTAAACAGTCTATTTAGCTTCATCTTACCGCCCCGTAACACATTAAAAAACGTTATTTTGGGTTATATTTCAATTGAAGTATAAACTGAAGAAAATGATAAACATAATGCTATACATGCTAGTATATGGCAGTGTTTGCTGAAGACATATTGAGTTGAAATAACCACCTCGTAACACGAAAAACTACTATAGACTTGCAAGTACATTACATACATTAAGGACATTTCAAACAGGCAGTTTTTGACTTCAGGTTACCACCCCATAACACACAATAAATACACTGTTTTTTGTTTGTTTTTTACTGTAGTAAACACTGAAGGACATGTTAAACTAAATGTTCTACTTGCTAGTAGTTAGCATAGCTAGCTAAACTCAGTTTGAGTTGAAAGTACCACCTCATAACTCGTGATAAAAAACAAGTTTTCATTATAAAGTATTATAAACTGAAGGACATTTTAAACAGGCAGTATTTTACTTCAGGTTACCACCCCAAACCACAGTTATTTTTTTGTTTACTGTAGTATATAGATAACAGAGTTAGCTAGCTAAACTCAGTTTGAGTTGAAAGTACCACCTCATAACTCGTGTTAAAAAAACAACTTTTATTTAAAAAGTGTAGTAAAAACTGAAGAAAATTGTAAATTGTATGCAATACTTGCTTGTGATAAACGTTTTTGAGTCTAAATCTACCACCCCGTGACAAATAATAAATATACTGTTGTTGTTGTTGTTTAACTATAATATACACTGAAAGACATATTAAACTTGCTAGTTCACTTCAAGTTATTACCCCATAACACAAAATAAATACACTATTTTGTTGTTGCTGTTGTTGTTTATTTAACTATAATATAAACTGAAGGAAGTTCTCTAAGTAAATGTTATATTTAAATTGAAATCGTCACCATGTAAAACACAAAATAAACAGTTGTGTTTGGTTCTTATTTAAACTGTAAAATAAAAATGTTTAGCTAAAATACATACTTTCTAGTAGATATAAGTACTAGCTGAAGTCATTTTGTGTTGGAATTACTACCCCGTAATTAAAATAAAAACAAGTTATTATTAAATTATCAAATAGTTTTTATTTATAAAGTGTAGCATATATAACTGAAGAAATTTGTAAAGTGTGTGCAATACTTGCGTGAGTCTAAATTTACCACATAACAAATACACTGTTTTGTTGTTTTTTATACTTTAATAGTAACAGACGGGGTTGGTAGTTGAAATGACACCCCAGTATCACATAATAAAAAGGAAAGTGAATGCTATACTTTCTACTAGATAACAGATTTCAGGTTTATACCAACCTGTAACACATTTTTTCCAATTGTAAAGGACATTTTAAACTAAATTCTATACTTAGCTAGTAAATAAAACTTACTAGCTGCAGTATTTTCACTCAAAAATGACCACATAACACTTCACATCGATGGGTATTTTCAGTGTAAGAATCTAAATTCGCAATTTATTTAATCCAACATTATATCAATATATATTTATAATTGAAATTGAGCACATGTTATTGACAGAAACTTTTTGGAAATAAGCGAGTTATTGCCTTAAATGGAGGGAATCTTGTGTGTCATGAGGTGGTAAACATGAATGTATCTGCTCTGTAAATAATGTCACAATAAAAAGAAAACATAATATGTTCTGATACAAGGTTTAACTTTAGGACTTTTTTGTCTCGTGTGATCCTTGTTTCCATCCTCCTTTCCACCGAGCAAAGGGGATAAGCCAGGTGGTCATAATGTTATGGCTGACCAGTGTGCGGTTTAATCGTCCATTAAGTGTCAATAGTGTGTTCTATGAAAGCAGGTCTGGTTCTGCAGCTTTAAATCCAAAACAATGTCACAAAGGATCAAACTCACCATGTGTGTGTGTGTTTGTGTGTGTGCTGGAGCAGAACCACGCCACGCCCCCCAAACCTCGCTTTCATTCCGGGACTTTTTATCAGCACTTGCGTGTGGACTCGGTCCTCACTGAAGACCCCGACGGAACACGGAACAAGACCGAACCCCCCCACCCCCTGGATCCTCACCCCCTTTGGATTCTGATCTGATCTCAGGATGGATTTGTTTTTGGACGCTCGCGCCTCTTATGACAACACCTTCAATTTCTGGAACGACTACCTGGGTCTGTCCACCCTGGTGACCAGCACCCGGATCCACAGTCCGCCCTGCAGCCCCAACTCCATCACCGAGTCCCTGAAGGCGACCCTGGGCTTGGACGACTCCCCGCTGTGCGAGGAGGACTGCTGCGGGTCCATCTACGACCTGAAGGACACCCTGCTCAGACCCTACGACCACCATCATCATCATCATCATCACCCCTGCGACTCGGACCGGGACTCGCCCCCTTACGGGGGAACTTTCCCGGGACTGGACCTGCTCTCGGTGGACCGGCGGCGGAAGCAGCCGCAGCAGCATCCGCGCGGCAAACCCGAGCCCAAAGTCTGCGTCTTCTGTCGCAACAACGGGGCCCCCGAGGAGGTCTACGGGACCCACATCCTGAAGACGGTGGACGGCCGGGTCCTGTGCCCGATCCTGCGCGCGTACACGTGTCCCCTGTGCAGCGCCAACGGAGACAACGCGCACACCATCAAGTACTGTCCCCTGTCGAGGGACCACCCTGGCCAGAGGCTCCCGAGGGGGGCCAGGTCGATCGGGAGGAGACTTAAGATCTTCTAAACACACGTGGAGTGGTCACGGTTCTTCCAAAAGCACCAAAAAAAAACAGCTTTTTGGAAGCACAACAAAAACAACAACAAGGAGGTCCGGCCCCTCCAGCAGGCGAACCAAGCGACTCCACTTTTGGGAGTCAAAAATGAATTGATCGAAATTGAAGTTAAACGGCGTCATCGTTACGTATAAATATTTGGTTCAATGTCATCAAAATGCATGCTGGTTAAAAAGCTTCCATCGATAAAAAAGCATGACCGACGGCGAGTTTCGATCGCTTGCACTTATTTTGAAAGAGAACTTCCTGTTGTTGTCCCTGCACTGCTGTTTTAGCAAACCAGTCGGATCCGAGTCGCGGCATTACACACAATCACAAACAACACAACAGAAACACAAAAAGCAGGAATGAAGATGAAGCGAGTTTGGATCGTATTTCACGATAAACCGCGCGCGATTCCTTTCGCTTGTCTGACGCTTTTGTAGCCGAAACTACACAGAGATTAACGTTGATATGCAGACAGTTGCCAAACTCAGTGTTTTACCCCTCGATGAGTAACACACGCCCACATTTCTACCTTTTTTTCTTTATTTGAGTTTGTCGCCTTCGCTTGTTACAAGAAGGTTTTTTCTAAGTATTTCCAAGACTCGACCCGATGACCTTCCACCATTCGAGTCAAACTTCAGCGGCCTTCGACACTGTTTTAGTCACTCCAGCATGTTTGAGCACATTTTTCCTGACGTTTTCTACCAAAGGATTACACTTTTTTTGTATCTAGTCTGAAGCAAAAGTTGTGTATCGTTTCTATGTTCGATGTCTTCTCCTGTCTTTTTTCTATGTGGATAGTATTTTTGGATATTTTCGACTGAATGTAAACAAAAACAAAAAAAAAGTGGAATGTAGACCCGCCATGCTGTTCACTCACTAACACTCGTTTATTCTCAGTGAATAGATGTAAATGTTTTTTCCTGCGATTCTTGTAAATGTTACAATTTTTTTTTGTAATAGAAATGACTGACATTCCAAAGTCTTTATCTTGTCAATATAAATGTTTTATGTACTTATTTTTATCCGTATTATTGGAAGAAAAAAAATATATTCGCTGTAAATAAATAAACAAGTGATTTGTTTTGATGTGGTTGTTGTTGTTTTTTAATGTGACGTCACTGAGAAGGTCGCGTCTTGGACTCGAAATGCAGCAAATGTGAGGCAACAGCGCCTCCACCTGGATACAACTGGTATGTGCAGGAAAGTGTTAATATTTACCTTTTAATAATATTCTCTCGGTTAAGGAGTTTATGTTGTATTTATTCGTACCTGAAATGGTAAACATGTGTCAGTCTTAAGGATCAAAAGTAGCATTAGCACCTTTAGCTTGTCCACCAAGTTT
Source organism: Callionymus lyra (assembly GCF_982586985.1). NCBI lineage: Eukaryota > Metazoa > Chordata > Actinopteri > Syngnathiformes > Callionymidae > Callionymus > Callionymus lyra. The sequence goes on along the minus strand of NC_141835.1, from coordinate 12,409,864 downwards.
TAAGAAGGTACACAATTGATTTATTTAATGTTTTTTTTGGTAGCTATATATGGTCAGTTTAACCTACAATAGATAGAGTAAAAATGACTACAGCTTTTTTTTTAATAAACTATAATGTAAAAGGAAGTATTAAACCGGATGCTAATCTTGCTAGCTAAGCTATCTGATAGCATGGTTAGCTAATGGCTAGAATCTAAATCCTTTGTTCGATAAAACAACAAACCAAGGACGAGTTAAGTGAATATTTTGAAATAAATCGAAACATAACGCCTTAAAATTGGGTCACGATAAAAATATGAGGTTAAGAATGTGGAAATGTGTTTTCTTTTTTTTTTTAAAGAAAAGGTCCTATTGTTGATTTGAAGAAGTTGCGTTTCCTATTTTCACCGTGAAAGCGATGAAGCAGTGTGGTAGCGTCAGAGTGATGGATCACGTCTTCCACCTGACATTGTTAAAGGGAGTGCGGACCTTCCTCTCTCCACTGCAGCGCTCCGCCATTGGCCGCCTGGATGCTGACAGTGCTGGAGTGTGGCGGCGGAGGGGGGGCGGCTCGTCCCTATATAAGCTCAGGTTCTGCAGCATCACTGAGCTGGTGCAGTGTGAAAACTCCCACTCATCCTCACCGATGGTGTGCAGAACAAGGGGGACTTAAAAAAAAAAAAGAAGAAACTTCTGAAACATCAACATCTTAAATCCAAAAAAATCATGAGCTACGACTCTTATCACCGCCGACACTGGGAGAGCAGCAGAAGCTCCCCGTCCATCATGAGGTCGTCCTTCCATCCCTCCAGTCGAGCCGCGGGGAAGAGGAGTTTGAAGATGACTTCTTCTTCTGAGCCGGAGGGGATGGACCTGGCCCGGGTCAGCAGCAGCAACACGGAGCTGCTGGGCCTGCGGTCGCAGGAGAGGGAGCAGCTGGTGGACCTGAACGACCGCTTCGCCACCTACGTGGACAAGGTGAGACACCTGGAGCTGCAGAACCGGGCTCTCCTCGCCGAGCTGGAGGCTCTGAGGAGACGGCAGAACCATCCCTCGCGTCTCCAGGGTCTCTACGAGGGCGAGTCCCGGAGCCTGAGGGCCGCCATCGACTCGGAGAACATGGAGAAGCTGCGGACGGAGCAGGTGAGGCAGCACCTGAGCGACGTTCACGAGGACCTGAGGCGGCGCGTGGAGGAGGAGGCGAGGCGGCGCCTGGACGCCGAGGAGACCCTGCAGAAGGTGAAGGAGGAGGCCAGCAGGGCGGCGCTGTCCAACTGTGACGCCGAGGCCTCCGTGGTCACCCTGTGCGACGAGCTGGTCTTCCTGAAGAAGGTGTTCGGGGAGGAGCTGGAGGAGCTCCAGGCGCAGCTGCAGATGGCGAACATCAGCGTGGAGGTCCAGGTGAGCCGGCCGGACCTGTCCCTGGCCTTGCGAGACATCCGGTCCCAGTACGAGCAGATGGCGAGCAAGAACATGCAGGCGGCCGAGGAGTGGTACAAGAACAAGTTCACCAGCGTGGCGGAGGTGGCCAGCAAGAACAACCAGGCCGTGCACGCCATCCGGGAGGAGACCATGGAGTACCGCAGGCTGCTCCAGTCCAGGTCCTCCGAGATCGAGGCCCTGCGGAACGTCATCGACTCCCTCAACAAACAACTGGAGGAGTTGGAGGAGACGCAGGGCAAAGAGGTGGAGAAATACCAGGTGAATTCCGGGTGTGTTGTGGCATCCCATCATGCATTGCAGGAGTGGTATTTGCAGTCACTCAAGCACTTGAGAGATTCTGTGGTTTAGTATCTTAAGGAAGAAGTCTTGTTTTCTGAGTCTGGATGAAAATACACATTTAGGCCTCGGACGTCTACGTAGGGTTTTTCTAAACAACTCGAGGGAATACCTTAGGTATGCTAACCCTGGACACCTAGTGCAACATAGTATCTTGCAATCCACAAACAGCCCAATGGGTCAGTAGGTCCGGGTGTGTCTGGTTGATAGCTTAGAAGAACTTAACACTATGATGGGCACCAGCTCGACCAGAAAAGTAGTTTGTACTAACCGTGGTCTTTATAGCAAGAATGCTAAATGCTAATGAAAGGGCAATTCAGAAGGTATGTTTGTTGTGTAAACCTGTCCAGTTAAGGCAGAGCTAGAACAGAAGAAAGATCTGAAGACCAGGAGCTATGTTTAGGAGCCGTCACAAAAGGAATTCTCTTGTGAAGTCCTTCCTTTGAACCTATTTCCAGATCAGGATCGGTGAGCTGGAGCAGGAGATCGCGGACGCCAAGGAGGAGATGGCTCGTTATCTGAGAGATTACCAGGATCTGCTCAACGTGAAGATGGCCCTGGACATCGAGATAACGGCGTACAGGTGAGAACCGTGGGGGCCCCGTGAGCTCCACACAAAAAATAAAACATTGAAAACCCTCTTTCGTTTCCAGGAAACTTCTGGAGGGGGAGGAGATCCGGCTGAGTTACCCGGCGCTCTCGGCCATGAATTAACTCAAGAGTCGTCCACTCCTGCTCATGCTCTCAAGATAAACGCGCCCTTGAACAAACAAGAGGTCCACCAGAAGTCCCCCTTCTTCTACACACAGCATACACGACACACACAAATCAGTGAACACACACTGCAGTAGTGACACAGTGAGCGGATGATTGACAGCATTGCTAGCTTAATTGTTTTGTTTTGAGTCCAGGGAGGCTTGACTCACGTCTTTGCACAAACATTTGACCATTTGTTTGTGAAAGAGTGAAACTCTGACGGGCTTCGATTCCATGACCTACTTCATTTCTAATCTTTTAGCTCGAGTTCAACATAACTCCACAATATTTAAGACCCTCGTGTGTGTTTTTGTTGTTCCTGCTCTCCCTTCATAACTGTTTACTTTATCGTATTCTCTTAATCCAACATCTGTGATCTCGTTTGTTGACGCTTTAGAAGACAAGTTTGTCCCTAAATGATGTTTGTTCATGTTTTTGTTTTTTTTATTTTTGTTTTGTCTGCTGGATCTTTAAACCTGTGAAACTAACACATCTGATACATTACACTTGTGAACCTATAAGAGTGAACAACAAGATGAATAAAACTATAACTGACCTGCAACCAAGACAGCTTTGTGTTTCATTTGAACTCATAAAACAAATAAAACAAATGCTTCCTTAACCTCCTCCATTTTGAATTATGATTCATTTAAATTCAAAAGTTTTTATTAACTTTTCAAGCATATTTACAGAAAAAAGCAGGACATTTTTTATTGATGGCTAATATGATGGTTTATTATTAAGTATAGATGGATGGATGGATGGATGGATGGATGGATGGATGGATGGATGGATGGATGGATGGATGGATGGATGGATGGATGGATGGATGGATGGATGGATGGATGGATGGATGGATGGATGGATGGATGGATGGATGGATGGATGGATGGATGGATGGATGGATGGATGGATGGATGGATGGATGGATGGATGGATGGATGGATGGATGGATGGATGGATGGATAGATAGATAGATAGATAGATAGATAGATAGATAGATAGATAGATAGATAGATAGATAGATAGATAGATAGATAGATAAACAATTTAAATAGTAAAACAATAATAAAAAACACACACATTCAATTAAATAATAAGTAATATTTTGTAATAAATATAAAATACAAATCAAAGAATTAAATAAACACCATAATAATAATAATAATAATAAAAATACATATATAAACTCAACTACAATAAAACATGATTATAAACATTACTTATTCAACATGATATACACGTATATCATGTTTAAATATAAATAATTTATTGCACATTTTTGTGTATGTATATATTATTTTAGATTCTGTTAAAAAAGAATCTAACTCCAAGTATTAATTAAAAACAATGTATTTTTGAGAAAAGACTAATACATTTAAACCGAATGTTTTTATTCTGACCAGCAGGGGGCAATACAAACACAAATCGCTGCATACAATCACTTCCGGCGGTCAGAGGGTAACAAGATGTCCGCCGCCTCGGCAACACCTCAATGTTAATCTCGATTCATTTATTTTTAAGCGACAACGTTTGAAAAACATAAGCGGTTTTTTTTCCAGCGATATGTTCCAGGTTATTAGCGGGAGGAGCGTCCAGGCCTCCCGGCTGCTGGGAGCCAGACACGCGGTGCTGCTGGAGACGGTCCGCGGCAGGAAGTCTCGCACGGACCCGAAGGCCAAATCTAAACTCGGGCGAATCAAAGTCCCTCCTCCCGTGGACCCGGTGGAGATGGTGGTGCTGAAGGAGAGATTCGCCGAGTACCGGCTCATCACGAGGGCTCTCCGGTACCTCCCGACACTCGTGTGGGTGACTGTAGGAACCTGGTTCTGATGTGTTGATGTTTGTCTGAAGGATGGAGTTCAAGCACGAGATGCTCGCGAACAGACGGGAGATGATCAGCGGGTCAGCGGTGGAGGAGAGGATCAGGAGGGAGGTCCAGGAGCATCAGGAACTCATGGCCTGGAACCAGCAGGAGAACCTTCGCATGCTGCAGCTGAGGTGAGGATGGTTCATAAAACACGTTTAAATACCTTTTTTTTAGTCGTTAACGTTCAACAAACGTGTGGATTTAAGTGTTAAATAGATTTGACTCTATTGTATCATCAGTGTGTGTTTGTAGAAAATGATCTTAAGTCCTGCCCACTGGAAACTTGCATTGAGGTTTGTCACCACGCGTCGTCAATCCCAGATGACTTACTTTCAGATCTATTTATGGTCAGGCTCCTCCTTCCAAAAATTACTTACTTACTTCCAAGGGACTTGTTGTATAAACAAAGAGATAACACGTGTGTAAATAATGTTTAATTTTTGTGTCATAGTTTTTATTATTGTTTATCTCAACAAAGTGTGTATGAAAATAAATGTATTTATTGTTTAATTTACAACTTCAAATGCAAATTTAATCATTTAAATATTCACAGCGTTTGTTCATTTTTGTGTTGCAATAAAACAAATATGGATCAATACATCATATTGCAATACTTGCTCCACAATACCGTATTGATATTCAACAGCACTGTATCAATATTTAATTATAATAACCATTTTTTTGCTTTCTATAAGGTGGATGGTAAAATACAATAACTAGGTTATTTTGTATTTTTATTTGATACACAATATTCATGCTGTTTATTCATTTTTCTGTTGCAATTAAACGTCCGACCACAAGATGGCAGTCATGACACCCTCCACAGCTTAATCCGTGAGATAACTGAGGACTGAGGACTTTTGGTTTCAAAACAAATGAAACCGCTTTCGTCAAGAGTTATTCTTTCATTTTCTTTACCGTTTAATCGCTTATGGGGCTCATAGCAACCTCTGTATGTTTTTGGACCGTGGGAGGAAACCGGAGTTCCCTGAGTAAACCCATGCAGAGAACGGTGGGAGTCATGTGGTCTGTAAATTCTGCAACACCAGAGACAAGTACTCGACAATACTACACGTAGTTCCTTGTTACTACAGTATCACAATACTCGCAATAATGTGATGTGTGTAACCATGATGGTTGTGAATATAGTCAATGAATATCTGGGGTTTATTCCTTCCTGCCAGACTTGTACGGGTCCAGAAAGAACAAGAAGCTGCCGAGGTCAAAGCACTAGAAGATCTACTCAAGCAAGAACAGGAAGAGCGAGAATTCATAGAGGAAAAAGAAAAGGAAATCCTACAATTGCAGGTTTGTTTACTAACTAGATCTGATCATACAGTATGGCTTTCGAGTCTATGAAAATTGTGTTGTTGTTTTTTTTTAGGAGGACGCTAAGACATTCATAACCTTGGAGAATTTGGACGAGAAGATTGAAGAAGCCCTGGACAATCCAAAGAACTATAACTTTGCCATTAACAAGGAGAAAAGGGTCGTGAAACAGACGGTGCTCCTTTGAATCCGATCAGTCAAACGACTGTACCTGGACTGTTGGAATGACTCATTGAAGGTATCGACTTGTTTGTGTTTGTGTTTAAAGCCAATTAAAATTATGTGTTTTACTTTCTACCAGTCAATGACGGCGTAGGTTTGTTTCTCTCTGTTCAGGGTTTGAATGGGTTTCTAAGATGTTTTAAAAAATCAATTTCCACGATATTTTAGCAACATAATATTTAAATAAACTTCTATTTTTATCCCAAATACACACTAATATTATTTTAATCCAAGATGATAGCAAACCAACATCAGAATAAACGGCTTTTGATGATAAAAAGAATCTTGTTTAATCTGTGTTTAAAGAGCGTTCTGCCGACTGTTGTTGTAGTTCTCACGTCGACCTGTGAGGGGCGCCCTCTGCTTCTACTTCCAGATTAGCCTGTGTTCACTGATTAAGAGGCTCATGGCGGGAAAACGTGCAGGAATAATCCCAGCGTGCAGGGTGATAAGATCAGGATCAGGACTGAAGATCTCCAGCGAGGGTTGGGGGGTTAGCAACAGAGCTGCCCAACACACCTGTGACCTTTGACCCCCACCTACGCAAGTCCTCAAGTTACTAAAAATAACCCTTGAAATGTGACGCTGTGAAGTCTCTCCGCGTCCTGCTGGGGGTTCAGCCTCCACTGCACACGGTTAACATGATTGGAAATTAAAATTAAGGGGATTATTTGACCTCGGCAGGCAAGGATTGGGATTAGCGGCTGAGGCGAGTGGGCGGAGCCTCGCTGCACGCAAACGCAGCACGAGGACCGTCTTTAAAATAGAGTGACCTGGATCGAGGTGCGATTGTGCAACTGCAGCAGATGTTGGTGACGGGGATTTACCTGGACAGATGTTCTCCGCGTGACCACCATGTTCTTTATCCGATGCTCTCAAGATGATGATGGCGACGAAGAGTCCGGAAGTTGACCTTCTAAAGAAAATATAACTTTAGTGTTATTTCTTTAACTTGTGTTGACATTAGAATCAAACTTTATTGCTTGTTAATAAGAACAAAACGACTGTTTTGATAACAATATACAGTATATATTTTTATATTCTAAAGTTGCTTCAAAGGAATACAAATACTACGAAGGCACTTTTTTTTTTTTTTGGTATAGTGTTAAAGGAACTGTGTATTTACTTTGTTTGTCAAAATAAAAGCATGGATAACAAGACAGAATGTAATAATAAACAAATAATAAAAAAAAAAAGTTGTATTATATATACTTTATATTCGCTTTTTGTTTGCTAAAAATAAAAATAAAACGACTATAGAACCAAAGTATATAATTAAAAAATGATAGATAAGGCGTTTGTAATACAACCTTTCTATTTACTTACTAGTGTGTATTTTCTGTAGGATAGAAGTTATGTAATGCAAAACTCTTAAGTCTACTTAAATTGTTGTATCTGAATGTAGGATTCCTTCAAAATAAAAGCTTGATCAAGACCAAAATATAAAAATATATGATTATTTTTATTAATATATCTCGAATAAGAGAGATAGAAGGAATGTAATAAAAACATCTTATCTTGTTGTATCTTACTGTAGGATTCCTTCAAGCAAGTCCTTCAAAATAAAGCATGGACAACAATGCCAAAGCTTGTAATAAGAAATGATTAATTCAATTATATTTTTGAATAATACAGGGTATGAAATACAAAATCATCTTAAATGTACTTATCTTGTTGTTTCTTACTGTAAGATCCCTTCAAACAAGTATTCAAATTAAAAGCATGACGCAAGGCAAAACAAATAATTATTAGATATTAATTGAAAAAAAAAGCTTGAATAGGAGAGATGTAGCCTTCAAAATAAAAGCATGGACAGGAAGAGAGAAACGTGTTAATAAGAATAAATAAAACATATTGAATAAACAAGATACAGGGAATACAATACACACCTTATTACCAGTATGTTCTTATGAATAAATGAATAGTGTAAAGATATCTTGAATAAATGAGATACAAGGAATGTAATGCAAACATTAAATCTGCTTATCTTGATGTATCTTACTGCAGGATCCCTTCAAGCGAGCCTTCAAAATAAAAGTGCACCCATATATATTTAAACAAGTTATGTTCAGATCAGTCAAATATAAACAAAAAGAAAGGAAGCGTCATCATCTGTTTTATTTGGTGTGAAATAATTACAGAAAATCTTGTTTCTTGAAATCATGAAGAACTACTGGCCACGTAGAAAAAACCAACAGTAATAAATACATTTAAAAAAAACTAAAGTGATGAACTCGTTCATCCTGAAGATCCTGAAACATTTCCAGTCACGTTCTAAAAAAAAACCATTTTGTTTTTTTTTACAATCATCTCATTCAGTGAAATCATTTTCATAAACATCACTTGAACATTCAAGTATAATAATCATTGACCTCAGAGGATTTTAAAAGATTGTGTTATCCTCTGTGGGTCGGATGATTGACAGTTAAGAGATCTGATTGTTCAACTGTCCGGGATATTTCTCAAACCTCCTCTCGGCCTCTTCGCTGAAAGCGTCGCCTGAAGACGTGAAGAAAAAAAAAAAGAGGATTATTAATGAACAAGTGAGATTCAATGTGTGTGTGTGTGTGTGTGTGTGTCGTCACCGTTATGACAGTTGTGTAGCCAGACTCGATTCCCGTCGTACTTGCAGTTGCATTTCATGCCGTTGTTAGAGAAGTCGCTTTCGGCCACTTCGTAGTTGGGGTTGATCACGATCTGAGAAGGAAGTTTTCAAGGTCACTTTTGTCAATAAATCTAGTGATATTTTTTACTGATCATTAAATTAGGAGGAGCTTCCTACTTGCTAACGTGAGGGTCTCTGACCTAAACTACTTCTTCTCACATGATTTGCATAACTTGATGCTACACGATGCTACATAATGCTACATGATGCTAAATAATGCTACATGATGCTACATAAAGCTACATGTGCTGCATGATGCTAAATAATGCTACATGATGCTACATAAAGCTAAATCATGCTACATTACACTTAATCATGCTACATCATGGTTCATCATGCTAGATGATGCTACATAAAGCTAAATCATGCTATATCACACTTCATCATGCTACTTCATGGTTCATCATGCTACATCAAGCTACATGATGCTTCATCATGCTTCATCATGGTTCATCATGCTACATGATGCTACATAAAGCTAAATCATGCTACATCACACTTCATCATGCTACATCATGGTTCATCATGCTACATGATGCTACATAAAGCTAAATCATGCTATATCACACTTAATCACGCTACATCATGGTTCATCATGCTACGCAGTGCTACATAAAGCTACATGATGCTACATGATGCTTCATAATGCTTCGTCATGCTACATCATGGTTCATCATGCTACATGATGCTACATAAAGCTAAATCATGCTATATCACACTTCATCATGCTACATCATGGTTCATTATGGAACATGGTGCTACATAAAGCTACATAAAGCTACATGATGCTACATAATGCTACATCATGGTTCATCATATTACATGGTGCTACATAAAGCTACATGATGCTTACATAATGCTACATCATGGTTCATCATATTACATGGTGCTACATAAAGCTACATGATGCCACATCATGCTACATAATGGTACATCAAGGTTCATCATGCTGCTATATAAAGCTACATGATGCCACATGATGCTACATAATGGTACATCAAGTTTCATCATGCTACATAAAGCTACAGGATTCTACATCATGCTATGTAATGCTTCATCATGGTTTATCATGCAATATAATGCTACATGAAGCTACATCATGCTATATAATACTACATACAGTTTATCTTTCTATCCATCTATCTACATCATGCTACCCGTTCTAAAATGTGACTAAAACAAACCAAATTAAATATGCTTTTTATCTATCTGACATGCGGTTCCATGACGTTGCAGTTACATTTCTCTGACACTGGGAGGAGCCAGAGAAATGTACTGTTTAGGTAAAGCTTGTGTTTCATCTTGACTTCATATAATTCCACCTGAAGGATGTAGTTCCCAGGTTTGACGTCGCTGATGTCGATCCACTGGCAGTCGATGTCGTGTCGGTACAAATCCCAGCAGCCCACGGTGATGCCCTGGTCGCCAAAGTTGGCACACTCGTAGCGTTTGGATATACCTGGAAGTCACATGAACATTCGTCTTTCATATTGATGACGAGAGACAAACGTGGGGATGAGAAGCACCTTCTTGACAATCAGAGTCCTCCAGACAGAAGCTGGCCTTGTGTCCTTCTGCCACTCTGGTTCCGTTGGAGCTGAGCAGGTCGTAGTGTGTGAAGATGTCCATGCTGTGGTAGTGGCTGCACAAGAGTTTTGTTAGATCCAACAATTCAAATGTACTCTTTACCGTAGATGTACCGCGTCAGATGGTTTCTTCAAATCAAAGTATTTAAATGTTCAATATGCTATTATAAAATGCTATCTCATGATGTGTTACGCACCATGGTATGATATACTGTGATACTGTAGTAACAAGGATATATTTGTAGTATTGTCGAGTACTTCACTCTGGAACTTACAGACCACGTGACTCTTGACGAAGTCGTAACTGCTTTCATTTGTTTTCGAACCAAAATATGTCCAAACATCAGCTTTTAAAAGCTGCTGGAGTCACTGTATCCTCTCGTCCTCAGTTGTAACTGCTTTAATTTGTTTTGAAACCAAAATATGCCCAAACATCAGCTTTTAAAAGCTGCTGGAGTCACTGTATCCTCTTGTCCTCAGTTGTAACTGCTTTCATTTGTTTTGAAACCAAAATATGCCCAAACATCAGCTTTTAAAAGCTGCTGGAGACACTGTATCCTCTCGTCCTCAGTTGTAACTGCTTTCATTTGTTTCGAAACCAAAATATGCCCAAACATCAGCTTTTAAAAGCTGCTGGAGACACTGTATCCTCTCGTCCTCAGTTGTAACTGCTTTCATTTGTTTTGAAACCAAAATATGCCCAAACATCAGCTTTAAAAGCTGCTGGAGTCACTGTATCCTCTTGTCCTCAGTTGTAACTGCTTTCATTTGTTTTGAAACCAAAATATGCCCAAACATCAGCTTTTAAAAGCTGCTGGAGACACTGTATCCTCTCGTCCTCAGTTGTAACTGCTTTCATTTGTTTCGAAACCAAAATATGCCCAAACATCAGCTTTTAAAAGCTGCTGGAGACACTGTATCCTCTCGTCCTCAGTTGTAACTGCTTTCATTTGTTTTGAAACCAAAATATGCCCAAACATCAGCTTTAAAAGCTGCTGGAGTCACTGTATCCTCTCTTCCTCAGTCATTTCCGGAATCTCACAGGATTTTACTGTTCCTTTAGCTGCGAAGGACTTTATGACTGCTGCCATCTAGTGGCCAGAAGTTTAATTGCGACACAAAAATGAACAAACGCCGTGAATATTTGCATGTTAATTAAAAATAAATAAAATAACAAATAAAACATTTTTTATTGAAATATAAACCAGAAAAATCAAAAATATGATTTGGAATAAAGACGTATTAATTTTGAATATATATCGACACACTGCTGTTGAGTATTAATACGGTATTGTGAAGCAAATATTCCGATTTAAGTGTATCAATATTTTAAGTTTTAATATTTTTGGTAAAAATAACAAGAGATCATGGATCAATTCTTACCCGTGACAGGCGTGCCAGACCCACGAGTGTCGCCCGGCCTTGGGTTTGAAGTCGGCTCGACCGATGTTCTCGATCTGCGAGGAGAAGCGCAGCAGCCGGCGATGTCCGTAAGGCCAGTTGGCGTTGGCGGCCGTCTTGGACAGGCAGTCCTCCTCGGCCGCGCAGTAGAGCATGTGCAGGGGCCGGTCCTCGATGTAGACCGTCTGCTGGACCAGGGGGGCGTTCAGGATCAGGTCAGAGGCGGCTACAAATGGAAGCAGAGTCAGAAACCAGGGGCCATAGAAACCAGTGTCTCCGTCGCTCACTCTCTGAGCAGATGACTCCGGCGGCGAACTTGGCCGCCGACTTCTGACAGCTGACGCTCTTGTGTCGCTGACACTGACTCAGCGACATCTCGCTTCCCGTGCACTTGACGCCGCTCATCACCATGTCGGTGACGTTGCTGCTGTCCCAGTACCAGGTTTCCTTCCAAAGCGACGTCCAGGAACAGCAAAGCACGAGCGTAGACACAAGAAAACGATGATCAGAAGAATGACGGCGAGTTGAAAATTGGGACGAAAAGCGTGAATATTTTACAAAACGAAAGCATGTTTTACGTGTAAGGAGACGCTCGAGGGTCACGTGACACTATTTATGTGGCCCAGATGATGTCAGAGAGATCAATCAAATTAACAAAAGTGAACTAAAATCCATTTTTCTTTGTACTTTCCATGTTTCAAGTCTATATTTACTATCAAATTATTTTAAGGACTTAAATCCTATTATTATAATAAATAATATCTTCTAAGCCTGACCTTTTGCTGGATATAATTCTTTGTCTCCCTCGAAATCTTGTTTTACACATTTCTTTTTTCACAATTTATGCAGTTGTATCAGTGCCATCAAATGTTTAATGATTGAATTTGACATTAACGTTTTTTTAAGCATTGAAATAATGTTCAGTGTCAACATTTTTCAATTATAAAGGCTATGGATAAATACAATTATGTTAAAATAATAAATCGAGTGTAATTATTATTATAATCATACTTATAATTGGAATAGAAAACTCAATTTCTATTTCCATTTATTTTTAGAAATAAGCAACAAATGTAAGCGTTCAAAGAGCAAATGATTAAATCCAATTATAAAGTAAATAATGAATTGCTTAAAAAACATTTTAATAAAGAATGTTTCTACATTTCAAATGTTCAACCATTAAATATAACGATGAAACTGATAAACTTCCTACTTAATGATTATATAAAATATTCTCTCGATAACAATTTAAAAACATTAAATATTAAAGAAGTAAACATCATTTCCAGCATGTATTATTACCATGATGGTATTATTAACTTAAGATATTTCACATTCTATGTTAAACTTGATAACAAGTAGTATTTCACCCATAATAGTAAGGTTTTTATTTTTATATCCTCTCTACCCACATGTGCTATAACCAAACATCATCAACAGGCACATTTTTTTAATACATGTTTCAAACATATTTCTTTCGTTTGTTTTCCTTCCAAAATGTTTTCTACCATTTTGGAGGATTTCTTCTGCCACTGTTACTTACAGTGATGGCATGCATGGAGTAGCCCAGGCCCAGCTGCCGACAGACCACCATGGCCTCCTTGGTGGTCCAGCCTGTGCTGCACACCGTGCCCCACCTGGACCCAACCTGAACCTCCACTCTGCCCTCATAAGTGCTGCGGCCCCCCACTATCCGGATCTGCAAGAACACCCTGCTGGGAGTCAGTGAGGGGACGACGAACCTCGGGCCCCGGGACTGGGTTCATGTGCCCGCCTTAAGGGACTTTGAAGTGGGTTAGTGTCGGGTGGGAAGAGATGAGGTCACCATCTCTGACCTAGTTAGTATTTTGTTCTGGCCACATGTGAAACCCATCGTGTGGTTTTTGCACATGTTACATTTGAACTGTATGAGCTGCAGTTTTAATGAATAAACTCGCAGCAGTTTATTCAGTTTGTGCAGTTTTAACATTGATTTAAAGTTAAAATCAATGTCGTCATACATGTTCTGATAGTAGCTTTCATTAGTTTGATATCCGCCTTTAAAGACCATCTTTGGACATAAACTATGAAACTGGACTTTTTTGTCTTGTCAAATTATCTGATTTTCTTTATTCATTAACAATCTGTCTGTCTGTAAAAATGTGGCCCTTCAGAGGTCGGTCGCAAACTCATATTATATAATCATATAATTTTCATAACTTGTTCAAACCACCACTCGAAAAGTAAAAACATAACAACTCTTTTACTTTACATCCACCAATTAAAACTTTGGTTTTATTTTTATTGTATACCTTTGAACAACATAAACATAATTTCTAATACATTTGAAACAATTTCAAATTATTTTGACTTTCTTTTTAATACTTCATCCATTATTCCGAATCATATATGTAATTGTTTAACGTATAAAAAAGATACTTTTTTTATTTATTATTTTTATCTCGCAGTCAAGGTCATTCGTTTTTCGGGGCCTATCTATCCATCCATCCATCCGTCCGTCAGTCCATCAGTCCATCAGTCCATCATTCTATCCTTCAATCCATCCATCCATCTTTTAGTCCATGATTCTATCCATCTATCTATCCATTAGTCCATCATTCTATCCATCCATCTATTTATCCTTCCAGCCATTAGTCCATGATTCTATCCATCTATCTATCTATCCATTAGTCCATCGTTCTATCCATCAATTCATCCATCCAGCCATTAGTCCATCATTCTATCCATCCATCCATTAGTCCATCATTCTATCCATCCATCCATTTATTAGTCCATCATTCTATCCATCCATCCATTCATCCATCTACTAAAAATCCGATCTATCCATATTAATTTAAAATTATAAATGTATTTACTGCATATTCTATTTATTTTCCTTTTTATATTATGTCCCTTGTTTTATGTTTATATCTTTAAATAAAATAAATAATACCCTGTTTTTAATAATCTAATTATTCAATGATACTTTAATGAAGGTTTAACTTCACGTTAAGTTGTTAAATAACCTACTTTCACTGCCTGGTTAGCGTAGCCCAGGCCCAGCTGCCTGCAGGCTACCATGGCCTCCTTAGTGGTCCATGTCTCTCCACAGATCAGGCCCCAAGTCTCAGTCCCATTGGAGTCGGTGCTGTACACCTCCACTCTGCCCTCATACCTCGTCCTTCCCCCTTCGAGCTGGATCTGTGAGAGTCTGAGCGGTTAGTGGCTACGAAGCAGCTACGCATGAGGAAGAGCAAAAACATTTCCATTCAAAAGTGAAAGTTTTCAACAGAATGGAAACGTTTAAATGCTGCTAAAGATGTGCTTCAAGAGACTTTTATATTGGTGTCAAGAATGATTGATTTGATTACATTTATGACTTTTTAATGGGCCAGGATGAGCAAAATAAAGCATGAACCAAACTTGACACCAATTAAGAAACGTGAGAAAAAGGTTTTTAAAAAACAGTATTTTGTTCATTAACAGCCTTTTGGACGAAATGAACAAAATAAAAAAGTGATATGAAAGCAGACTTTTTACCATCTATGGAAGTATCTCAGTTCAAATAGAATATTGAATGGTGGAGTTTTATAGTCAAAATGTTGAAACTTTTCTAAAAGTTAACTTGTTTGGGTTTTTTTCAGAATATATGAAGCTTGATTGTGTGTCATGTGATCAACTGTGCGTCACATGATTGGCTGAAAATTCAAACTCTTTTGGCACTATTATACCAACATTTTTCTATTCAATTTAAAATGCTACAAATAAAAAAAAATAAAAAAATTATTAACATTTACTTTTGATTTTATTGGAATTAGGACGACAAACTCTATCTGTATCGAATGTTTCCTTCATTTTTTCTAATTCAATTATTTTAAAAGTACAAACAAATCCAATTTTGAATAAAGCAAATATTTACTTCAATCGTTCAATAAAGAAGAATTAAACCTTTTAAAAAAGAAATTATTTAATTAAACTAATAATAAATATAATAAAACATTGCATTAAAAAAGTATTTAAAGTTAAATGTTGATTTAAACCACTCAATATTCTGCCGACACTGATATACTTCATCCTTCATCAAATCCACTGGAATATGGTCTGACCGTGTTCTCCAGGCCCAGGTGTGGAAGGTTGCAGCGCACGGCGGCGTCCTCCGAGTGCTTGCAGTCTTCCGATGTTATGTTTCTGAAGGGACAGTTCCAAATGGATCTTTCCTGGCCGGCACACTTCACCTCATTCATATAAATGGGCCCCATTCCTGCTCGTAAACAAACAAATAAAACATCTTAATCGAGGCCTTTTTTTTTCACGAATCCCACGTCTTTATTCTCAATTATTTTTTATAGCTTTCCCACAAAACGTTGCATGACTTTCAAACTCTCTCTCGAGCCATATTTGCTGACGTCGACGCTCCAAATCAGCAGCTCTTTGCTTTACACTCCCTCTCTAAATGGCACCGGCGGGAAGCTCATTATGCCAATGCAAATGGAATTCCTTGGGGTGATTTTCTGACATCTGTCTAGGAATGTCTCTCTGACTCATGCGGCCGCTGAAGGTGGCCTGATATTCCTCTGGTTTGCTGGAAACCTCAGAGATTTTGTGATCCTTCGGAAACTTCCTCTCCGGTAGATTTATATGTACACATGAGCTCGAACGTCTCTGCCAAGGTCCGGCTGAATCAAGTTTTTTCTTTCTGAATGAATGGAATGAATAAATGGATAAAATGATTTCTGGGAATCACATAATTAATCGGTGGTGTCCCCCACGTTTTCCAGATGATAAATAGATGCATTATGAGTAGGTAAATAACGTGTTTTAGAAACGATCAGGAAATCTTATTTGAAATAAATATTTTCATTATCTTGTACTTTACATATGGTCCAGTATCACAAGCTCTTTTATCAAAAAGGTTGAAATAATGCTCATTATTACCTTGACCCATGCGAGCGCCGGTGAGAGCCTCTTTGGCGCTGCCGAACCCGAGCTCCCTGCAGACCACGCTAGCCGACTGGAGGTTCCAGCGGTCGTCACAGACCGTACCCCACTCGTTGTCCTTCAGCACCTCCACGCGTCCCTCCCCGGGACGGGCGCCCCCTTTCAGCCGGACGTTATTCTAAATGAAAAAAAATAATGGATGTTTTCTTCCTTACTCAAGGAGTCGTGTTTTAGGTTTTTGATTGTCAAATTACTGATGTTTTAAGCTTCTTCTTGAAGGCGGTGTTTTGCACGAACAGGGGTCCGGGGATGCAGCTGACCACGACAGGCATGCCGCCGTCGCAGTTGATGGTGCCGTTGGGTTTGCTGAACTCCAGCGGACAGGCCGCCAGGTGGACCTCTGTGCCCGTGCAGGTCACCGAGTGGACGTGGTACTGGTGCTTCTGACGCTCCAGATACAACCTGGAGAGGGAACATGTTACCTCAAACACTGTTTGATTGATAATATTGATCAGGGATGAATCCATAAGATACTGATATCCAAAAAAAAGAATTTTGAAGTTTTTCAAAATGTGATTTCCAAAAATGTATTTTTGTTTTTTGAAGATGTGTTTTTTTCAAGACAAAATGTTTCAAATGAAATAATCAGTGCACAAAAAATTACAGACATACATAAAAACATCAAAGACACAAAGAGAATTGTACAAACACAATTTATACACTTATATAAAACGCCATTAGTTTATTATTTAACAAAAAGTGATAATTTAAGTCTTATTAGGCTAAAAGTTGCCAGAATTAGCTAAACCTGTTAGCCTAGCATTGCAACAATTCTCATAAGCGCCAACATAGCTTTTCTAAAGCATATGAAGACTATAAAAGAAAAAAACATTTGTGTTGTTTGTTTGTTTAATATTGAACTTTTTTATACATTAGTTTGGAATTTGACACAAAAAAAAAGAATAAATACATCATCATTTACTAAACACAAATTACAAAATGGCGGCCTTTAGCTTAAATAGCGACGTTCTGCTTTGAAAAATGTGACTCAAAGGACAGAAAAATGAAACACAAATGGAGAAAGATCTTGTCAGGCTCCTCGATTAGACCCTTCAATAGTTACCCTCCTGTTGACTTTTTGCCAGCGTTGCCCTGTTTAGACTTAGCGTTAGCTTTAGCTTTGGGTGTCGGCCTGTAAGGTAAAGATGGGTTAGACTGCAGGGGTTAAGGAGAAGGATAAAAGTAGTCGATATACAGTACATATATACATTTAGTCAGTTTAACAACAAGTATTTGTGTGCACTGAAGTCAAAATTACGTGGAACAACACTTCAGTCAACCAATAATACTGTATGTTTTGTGTTTAATGTCCACGTACATTTGACCTCAAAGTGACCTATAGCTTCTATTGGGACCAATTCTTTTACCATTTTTCAAGTTAAATGTCTTGAAAGATTCATGCAGGTGTGTATATATTAAGAAAAGAACTAGCGCCCTCCTACCGTCAATACATTAAATTAAATTTAGGGCTTTTTTTTAATGGGCTACGGGTTTATCAGAGGAATGGCATGTATGCTGCGCACTGAGCATGACAGTACCGAGTTAGTAAACTCAACAAGCGTTAGTGGAAACAGATTCTTTAAACTACACAAACTACCGATCACATGCCCCACGGGAATCTACCACACTAACTAGAGCAGGAAACCCGCTGTCTGACTAGTTTGGCGGGCGGCGGGTTGTCCATCAACAGTACCTTCCACCTGCCGAAACATTACCCTTTGACCTGCCGGGGTTCTCAGCCGCCCGCTTTCTCAGACGTCTGCAACGATCGAGACGGACCGAATTCCATCACACACAGGAGAGAGACGACATGCAAATACAAACTTTTACAGGCCGCTTATGTATGGCACACGCAGATGTACTCGCGCCTGCGCTCAAGCTAACGTCCGCGGGGAATAACATTTTTGGGATTCCATGAAGGATTCAGCATATCGTGAAAGAGCTCCGGATGTAACAAAATTCCAGCGCAAACATCTTCCTTTTTCTGCAGCTTCGAATCTATGTATGACTTTTTTAGTTATTAAGGGATTTATTAAGTCTTTTAGCAACTTTTTATGTCTCATTTTGTGTAACTTCAAGATAAAGAGGAATTAATATTGCTTTTCAGTTCAATTAATGACAAATTAGAGTATTGCAACGAAAAACACTATATAAGTACGTATATCGTCAAATGTAATGACAAACGTTGATGATTTTTTACTAAACTTTGATTTTATTACCTGTCTTTACCATTATTATGTTTTTGCTTTATTTGTTCTTGTTTTTTTCTTCCTTTAAAGGCAGCTATTCTTCATTCCGCCATCTTGATGGCCCCTCAAAAGTGTCACGATAAACAAAAGGGCCCATTGTTGTTGGTAAACTTATTTGATCTGTATATTTATACTCGCAACTGAGATCAAATTCAAATAAAGTAGATGAATAAAACCAAAATAAATACAGTTTTTAACGATTCAATTATGATTAAAAGTCATTCATGTAGGTCAAAACATTGTCATCTATCACTTGCTAATGTGTATTTAGGTGTAAATTAAACATATCTCGTTTGTATATACCATAAATAAAAGTATCATGCTTAACGTTCGTTGTTGTACTGCAGGCACCTTTGATTTTACCACCCTACTTCTGACGCCATTTGTCACGGAGGGCGGAGAAAAGCCGACGATACGTCATTCCAAGATTTCTGTGACACTTCCTTGTTGTTTTCATCGGTGCTTTTGATTGAAGTCATTACGTAAAAGTAGTGAAATCTCATTTTAAGCCAAACTTTTCTTGCAATTCAAGTCTTCGAAAATGATGGGTTTTGTGTAACCCTGCTGAACCAAAGTCCAGTTTTAGAATTCCTACATGATACTATTCCTCCCCTTCAGAGCTCCAGCCTTCACACCCCCCCGATAGAAAACACCCCCCACTCCGTGCTACTGTGAACCCACAGCCGGGATGAATGAAAAGACTCTGACTGGAGTCAACTGTGGAATTTTGGCAAGACTCGGAGGAGCTGGAAAAAAAAAAAAGTCTGAGCCCTTAAATGCCCCATCGTGACGAGGTCGAAATGTCTTCAACCTCATTAAGGAATCCTCAACACTTGAATGCTCCCTTTTTTCTCGACAGTCGTCTGGTTTTTAAACGATAAAAAATGTTCTTAAGCCATACATCCGTGTGCCTCTCTTACTTGTAGAAGTTCTTGTTGACCTTCTTCTCGTGAGGGAATCCCAACATGCCGCAGACCACACGCGTGTTCTTGACGGTCCAGCCCCGATCGCAGATCTGAGTCCAGCTGTCTTTGTATTTGATCTCGACCACGCCCTCGGTCACCGGCACCTTCTTCTTGGCCGTGGCGAGGACCGGCCGGAGTCGAACCTCCTCCACCTTGTTGTAGTCAACGTTGGCCTGCAGGAGAAAATGGACGGTTTTTATTTTTATCACAAGAAAGATATATATATATAAATATTTGTTTAACTGTGGTGGTTTCATCATCGCAGGAATGTAAGGCATCGTTTGAACGGATAATCTTTTATCAGTATGATGTCGTACTTCTCTGTGAGTCACTCTGGTTTAATTCGGAAATAAATCTGAGCACAGATGTAAAAGATTAAAAAGCAGGATTTTATCTTTTTTTTCAGTTGCGGTGACCTCATCTGCTCAACAACTTTAGTTTTTGACCTTTTTAACATCGCCCCGGAGTGAACACATGAAAGTATTTCAGTGACATCAGACTTTTAAATGGTTGAAACTTGGAAAGTTTTTATTGAAATGTTCATTCATTTGCTGCCGCTTTATCCCTTATGGGGGTCGCGGGGAGACTGGAGCCTATCCCAGTTTCATTGGGCGAGAGTCAGGGGACACCCTGGACAGGACACCAGTCTGTCGCAGGACACACAAAGACAGACAACCATTCACACACACACTCACACCTATGGACATTCTCATGGAAGTTCTCAATCAACCTCTGTATGTTTTTAGACTGTGGGAGGAAACTGGAGTGCCCAGAGTAAACCCACGAAAATTGGGGTGAACGTACAAACTCCACACAGAAAGGTCACAAGTTGGCTTGTCCTGAAAGTGAACCAGCAACCTTCTTTCTGTGAGGCGACCGCACTAACCACTGCACCACCGTGCGCCCGAAATATTGTTTTCATAAACTTTTAATTTTCTTTTTTGAGTTATTACAATTATTTCTATATTGAAAGGTTACATTTTTATTTGTCAAATATTATTAATTTAATTAAAAAATGTATTTCAAAATCAAATTTTATATTCAGAACCTTTAAATATAATATAGAAATATTGGGGCTGCTGTAAGTTGGTCTCTATGTTGTAACTGAAATCCATGTAAATCAAGTATTTTTTAACTGTGTATTGTTCTGTTGTTTAAGTACTTTGTGAGAAATATAAATGAATTACTTACATCTTTATGAACAACACAAAGAATGCGTAACACCGTTTACATGGAAACACATTCCTTTGATTTTAAAATAAAGCAATAACGTTTCATCAAACTGCAAAATGAAAAAAACATGTTTTTACAACTTTTCTAAGCCAATGATGATATCATTGTAGATATTTTATTATACATTCCATTGCTAACATTTTTGGCTGCAAATTAAACTGGATAAACGATTTTAAATCTACTGGCTTTATGGTGTTATCCTGCCCTGATCAACACACACTTCTGCAGCTTTTTTTGTTCAAGAAACGATTCTGCACTAGTGACCCGAACAACATAAACAAACATGATTATTGTGAGCTCTTAAAACTTCTTGCTGGCTGCTGGAAAACTGCGGGAATACAAGAACACATGTTGTGTGTGTGTGTGTCTGTGTGTGGTGCTGAAGTCACGCTGAGGTTTTTTAAACAATCCCAGATGGGTTTCAAATCCTGCACAGAAGGTTTCTTCCCTTTACATCACGTGTGCTCAACACGGCTTTCTTCTTCCAAACAGAAAACCCAACTCAAAATGAAGCTTTTTTTAACTCACTTCAATGACGTTCGGGTCCACGAAACCCGGGATCCTCTCGTCCTTGCACACGACGCCGGCGTCCTCGTCGTGCGTGCAGTCGCTGTTTCCCCAGCCGCGCGACTTACAGAATTCGATGCTCTTCTCGCCGCCATTGCACTGGACGTTATCCAGCCAGATCTTCCCTGTGGAAGCAGGAAGTTGAATGTGACACTTTTTACGTACAGCACATGTGTCAAACTCAAATAATGAAGATAAAACAAGAGAATATGGATGTCAACAATTACGGTAAAACTGGAGTTTGTCTGGTGAACAACAACAAGAACAAAAACAGAGATAATTAAGAAAAATGGAGCCTAAAAGAATGAGTAGAAAACTACGAAATCATACCTCAGATTAGATAAATATACATTTTTTTTGGCACGGCCTTCCTTGAGGAGATAAGACTGGCTGAGCCTGTGCCTTCTTTTAAATCTCTTTTTAACTTTTACAGACTGGCTTTTGAGTGATGTCGCCTTTAAACCATTAACCGGGTTCATTAATGGGTTTATACTCTCCTATATTTTCAGTGTTTTATCATTTTATTTTATAATATTTTCCCTGAATGGAATGCGTGTTGTTTTATCTTGTTTTATTACTGTGCTGTTTTAATGGATTGATCGTTTTTTTAACTGTAGTCGTTTGTTACTACAGTTTAAAAAGTGCTATATAAATTAAATTTATATTACTGATAAAGGATTTTGGTCCATTGTGTGATTGAGTTTGAGACTTTTACGTAAAAATGTATTTTTAAGTGATGAAAACTGTAAATTCAAGTGTTTTGAATTATATATTTAATGTTTTAATGTAATTTTAAATATAAATCCTCCACTTTTTTTTAATTCTAAAAAGTATATGTCATGATAGTCAGACTCAAAATAAGCACCTATAACATTAGATCCTAATTCTCATTTTTACAATATTAAAAAAATGTAATATTAAAATACATCCTTCTAAATTCACCGTTATATCAAATTAATAACATTTTAATGACAGGAAACCATTGAATGTCTGGTACGGATTGGTTAAGAAGACTACTCTGTGGTTCATAAAATAAATAGAATAAATAAAATAAATATAATAAAAATTAAATAAATAAGATGATGTACATATGAGCTGGTCTCTCACAGAAATTTGAACATTTTTTTCACCTAGTCCTTTGCCATACTTGGCACTATGTGTCCATCCCGTGGCCGAGACAAATCCCAGCTGTCGACAAAGGACGTTGGCGTTGGATATAGAGAAGTCGTCGTCACAGATGGTTCCCCACTCGCCCTTGTGGAAAAGCTCGACGCGCCCCTCGTTGTGTTTGCGGGGGAAACCCGTGAGCCTGAGCTTCAGTCTCTCCGTCGGGGTCTGCGGGGACGACGGTGGCGTCGACGTGGGCTTCACTGTGGTCGTCGGTATCGTCTGAGATGAACAGCATGACCATAACAACCCAAAGAGGATGGGAAAGGTAAACAGGTGCATGTTTCCTTCCATCTGCGGAGAAGAGAAAGAGAGTCAGGAAGAGGCTGGAAATATATTTTCTTACTATAAAACTTGAATTCTTTAATAATTTTTTCAATAAATCTGCATTTTTGGTAATAGCCGGAATCGATAAACAGCCTTTTAATGAGTAAAAGTTTTGTATCGAGTTTATTGAAGTATATCAGTGCCATTGGAATATTGAATATAACATTTAATTGGATTTTTTTATTCAAATGTTTGTATTTTCAGCATTTTTCTTTCTATAAGGATTCAATTCAATCATTTCTATATTTAAAGGTTGAATTTGTTGTTGTTTTTTCAAATACTGTGCAAAAAAGTGAATGTCTTTAAGATGATTATGCGCTGGTGCTTCTACGTCGTCAGGTGATCATCTTCGCGTCACATGATTGGCTGAGAACTCAAGTAGCTCAGGATTATTATGGCGATGTTTGGTGTCAATAATGTACCAAGGTTTTTATAATGACATTTGATATATATATCTATATATATATATATAGATATATATAAAGTGAATTTAGAGCATGTATTTTTTAATACATAAAATATATACTGTATATATATAACTATGTGTGTAAAACAAACAGAATAATTCATTTGAAAATATTAGAATTAATCATTAAATAAATAAGAAATTCAACTAATCAATATACAAAACATAGAATTCACTAATTTTTTTTAAGGAATGCCTAAAAATCAACATCATTTCAATTAACAAAACAAATACAACCTTTCAATATAGAAAATATTTAATTAAATGATTAAAATGGTTGAATATAGCAATATTTAAATTTTTTAAATGCAACATTTGAAATAAATTCAACCACTCACTGACATACTTTAATATTAATTAAGAAAATCTATCTACACAGAAAAAAAAAGCTCAGAACGGTCATATTTGTGTATCCAATCCTATTTGTAGTTTTAGGGAAGCTGGGAATGTGTTTTGGCATCTGGTTGGAAGAAGCTGGATGTGAAAGTATTAGGTTTCTCCAGCAGCTTGATTCAAACCATCTGCTCCATGTTTACTTCACTGTGATGTGGGGAAGAAGAGTCTAGCACATCAGAAACATCTCAAACCAATCTTGTCGAAAATGTTATCCTTTTTTTTTTGTGTGCAAACAGACAAAACATTACATTTAAGTACGGGGGCACAACAAATATTTTCTTTGGTCCTTGAAAAGGTGCCCGTACAGTTCTGGGTATTGAGGCGACATAGACCTGCTATTGATGCTTGACTTACACCGGAGAGTCGAGAGACTGGGGGGTTTGTTCCTCCTGAGACACAGCTACAGTAGTGAGGTGTGTTTGTACAGCGACCGCCATCTCCGCCGCCCTTTTTTCAACACGTGTGCGACTGACTCAGTGGTCTCACCTCGATTTCACGCTACACATATGCAGACTTGAGGAAAGCAATGGCAAGAGAGGCACCGAGACGCTGCATACCTCCTCCAAGGAGCTAATTTCATATAGAATAACACATAATACAATCAGATAAGAAGCCAAGATTTGGCTAAATGAAGGTTTCCTGACTGGGAACTAGCTAGCTAGTTGTCCATCTTGAAATGGATAGCTAGGTAACTAGCTGTACATCTAGAAATAGATAGCTAGGTAACTAGCTGTACATCTAGAAATATAAAGCTAGCCAACTAGCTGTCCATCTAGATATAGATAGCTAACTAGCTGTCCATCTGGAAATAGATAGCTAACTAGCTGTCCATCTGGAAATAGATAGCTAGCTAACTAGCTGTCCATCTAGAGAAAGCTAGCTAACTAGCTGTCCATCTGGAAATAGATAGCTAGCCAACTAGCTGTCCATCTAGAAATATATAGCTAACTAGCTGTCCATCTAGAATTAGATAGCTAACTAGCTGTCCATCTGGAAATAGATAGCTAGCTAACTAGCTGTCCATCTAGAAATAGATAGATAGCTAACTAGCTGTCCATCTAGAAATGCATAGCCAATTAGCTGTCCATCTAGAAATAGATAGCTGGCCAACTAGCTGTCCATCTAAAAATAGATATATAGCCAACTAGCTGCCAATCTAGAAAAAGATAGCTAGCTAACTACCTGTCCATCTAGAAATAGATATATAGCTAACTAGCTGTCCATCTGGAAATAGATAGCTAGCTAACTAGATGTCCATCTAGAATAATAAAAAGAAGTTATACAAAATAATCCTTAAATAAAGCAAGACCTCACTCCCTCTCAGTGAACTCATAGGTTAGGTTAGCTAAATTGCAGTTTTCGGACTGCAAAATAATACAAAAATAAAGAACAATTTTAAGTGAAGTCATTCAGAAACTACTCAAATCCTGACTTACAGAAAACTATGAGAGTTTCATCCACTGTTTCCTGTTCCGTTGTCAATAATTCCAAACAGTTTCCTTCGATTTATTATACAAATGGATTAAAGTGCTTAAAGTGAGAGACTCTTAATGCATCTTTGAATCTTGTTAATAAAACAAGGATGGCTACAGGGGCTTGAAAAGCCAGAAAGTACTTAATAGGAGGAATCTAAGTACTTTATTTTCACAACAGCTTCTGTAAAACAAATCCCAGGACCTCCCGCGTTTAGCTCACACAGACATATTAAATAAAAGTAATATTAAAAGGTTTATCCCCTTAAAGTTCTCTCAATCCCTGACAATAACAAAGAAAATCAAATAAATATATAACAACCAAGGGGGAAAAAAAGACACCGATGACCACATGGTTCAACTCTGGTTGAAGAGTCAGTTCTCCACACACACAGACTTGATCAGAACCAGAGTCGACTATTTAATCTTTACAGTGTGTGGAGGAAACATCCTTGTCATGGATAAATGACTCACACATGAGTCTAAATAGATGACATCGTTTGGCTAGTTTTTTTTACAAGCTTTTGTTTGGGTTTGTACGACCGTTTTGTTAAGAATCAACATGAGTCAAATGAATGTATTATCTTTGTATCAATATTAAACTGAAACTAACACATTTTAGGGTCCACAATGTTAGTCAATAGTTTAACAAAGTATATCATTTGTGGTAGGGAACTCGTTTTTTATCTTAAATTAAACATATCATGCCGTTTTTATACTTCAAATATCTACATTTAACAAGTATTTTTAGTCTGAAGTGGTTCATCTATGAGTCTTAACTGTTCTGAAGTGGCGATCTGTCCAGGGTGTCCTCTTTGTCTCAACCCAGAATATGGGATAACCATAAAGGAAACAAGTTAAAAAACTATTTAAGAGTCATGACTGAGATTCTATCTTTTATTTTTATTTTAAAATTCTAACACCATTTGAAATCTTTGTCATGAGTAAACAAAGGAAGTAAAACTTTATCAAAACTTTATTAACAAACTACTTTGTATTGTTAAAACTAAAAAAATAAAGAGATTTATCTCGACTTAAAATGTTACAAATTAATAAAAACACGTTTAATTAGTACAAAAAGACGTTTAAAAACATGTTATATATGTGAGTTTGAAAGATTAACAGTTAAGCTAATATGACTTACCTTTGCTAATGTGTCCTGGACGTTGAAATGACAAAATGTCCGCTAATTCATGTCTTCCATTAAGTGAAGCTGTAAATTTAAGGGGGGAAAGAAGAAACTCCTGCAACTTTATTGTCTTTAAATTGCCAGCTGTACAGCCTCACTGAAGAGGAGGAGGAGAGAAGAAGAGGAGGAGGAGGAGGAGGAGGAGGAGGAGGAGGAGAGGGAGCGGACGGAGGAGGAGGCTGCAGCGGGGAGGACTATTTCCTGGAGTCATGCGTATGACGTCACTTGATGTATTAGTTTATTTTTTTTTAAATAACTCATTTTAAATCACTTATATATTGTAATAAACACAATTGACATAGAATAAACAATAATTGTATTTATTTCAAAATATTTTTTATTAATAATATTTAATAGTTTTATTATCCATGGTGACGTCAGAGATCAAGTACCGCATCCTTTACGAGGACGAAACTCATGAGTTAAAAAAACGAACATTTTATATCACATTAATTCATTGTTTATTTGTTTGTTTGTTCATTTATATTCTTATTGCAAAAAAAGACTGTTAAGAGACACGTTTTAACATTTTTTAAAAATCGTTTTAATTTAAATAAAAATCGATGGATTATCCACATAAAAATCGAATATACTACCCTTGTGTTTCAGTCACTTTTAAAGAAACATATTTTCATCATTGTCCTTGCTCTGTATACTTTTTTTAAACAATGCCTTGACTTTAAAACTTTCAGTCAAGTGTACACTTTTATTCATGTGCTTGAAATGCAAATAATAAAATTAATAATGTTCAACAATGTCAGTCAATTCCAACTTTCCATTAATGTCGCTATAAAATAGGTTTTACAGCTACAAGTCCCATAATTCATAGTGGAAGCTACAGTATAGCAAATAAAAATGTTTTAAATTAAATTAGGTTTGGAAAAGAAAAGGCAGAAAAGAAGGAGGGGTAGAAAAGAGGAGATTGTGCACATGTGTGATTGATTGCTGACAGAGATTAGAGCCGATAGTTAGATCTCTAAAGGTTCCACTGCTAAGAGGAAATGGAGTAAACATCATCAGAATCTGGGAAGTTTGTGGGATATTTGCTGCTCCTGGACCTGCTCGACAAAGGTAAGTTCTTTCTACTTCCCATTTTTTAGTCGCTGGTCCAAATCTCTTGTGGAATTTTCCTTGTTCAGCCTCTTGGTTATAGATTAGTCTATAGTTCCAACACAACAAAACAGAGGGACACAAATACTGAGAAATAGTATTTTTATTTTGAAAAATGAAATCTGTGAAGTAGAAAAAAAGTACAAAGCCGTAACGTGATTGTCAAAGTAACTCCGACTTCTATCTAAACATCTGAGGCACTGAATTGTTTAAAGCGACACTTTTTCTTTTTTTTTGGTTTCTAACAGACATTGAAATGGATGGAAACATGTTTACAGTGTTGAGCCGCATGATTGAATTTTGCGAAATGTAAGTTTGCCCATAAAACAAATGAACACATCAAGAGAAATGACTCTTACAAACACAAGTCTTCACAGTGAACGTTAAAATAAATTAACGAAAACAAGAACAGATCGTTAAAACCGGTCGAAATGACACCGAACAAAAGCTCAAAACTGTATCTCGAGTTCTACATTTTTAATCAGTAGGTAACAGGTTCACAGAGTAATGTAGTAAATACCTTAAGTTCAAACCTTAATTGGAAAAAACATTTTGTAAGAGTTTAAGGGTTTGAAACTATAGCAGCCACTAAGACGGCAAACTATGCGATAACTTTTGAGTTTCAACCATTGTTAAGCATAATTTCATGCAGCACATTGCGATGCATTTCCCTACTTTTGGACCTCTATGACTTACCCTGTAAAGTACAAACAACGATTGATGTCGCAGGCAAATATGGTGACGTCATGATTGTAACAAACTGAGCAACTTGATAACTTGGACCGTAA
Organism: Callionymus lyra; assembly: GCF_982586985.1. Classification (NCBI taxonomy): domain Eukaryota; kingdom Metazoa; phylum Chordata; class Actinopteri; order Syngnathiformes; family Callionymidae; genus Callionymus; species Callionymus lyra. The sequence goes on along the minus strand of NC_141835.1, from coordinate 12,381,371 downwards.
CAGCTGGTGGACGCACGCCGCCGACCCACCGTGGAAATGACTAAAGTGCAAATCAAGGTGTTTTTTCTTTGGGCTCATTAGGAAGGTTGCAGAAGCTCCAGCAGGGCTCCGACTGCCCCGAAGTAACCCTGGACACAGCACAGAGTCAAGTTAAAAAGTACAATTTAACAAGAAAATAAAAAAGATATTGATTACTCACTTCATGGTTTAAGAAGAGGGCTTTGAGTTGACCTTTGGACCAGTAGTCCATGGCGTATGCTAGCAGCTTCATGGAGAGCGTGTTCACTCTAAGGAAGTTTCCCACGAACACCACTCGCTCAATTTTCTAGCCACAGAAAGAAAACGTGTTACTCAAAGTACAACATTCACTGACATCTGTGATACTTGAGCGGCTCCGCAGCTCATTTCCTCTCCGCCTTCATAGCCCTGTACAATGCTGCTTGATCAAGACTGCACAAGGCAGCACCGTAAAGAGGCTGAATGCGAAGAGGTGTCCAAAGTGGATTTAGCACATTGAAAAATAATTTCTGTGGAACAAATATTCGTCTGAATAATGCTATATCAATACTCAAGTTAGGTGCAAAATATAAATCTATTTCTTGATAAATATCTATATATTTCTGGATTGATAGCTAGTTAGCTAGCTATGTATTTGTAGATGGACAGCTAGTTAGCTAGCTATGTATTTGTAGATGGACAGCTAGTTAGCTAGCTATCTATTTCTAGAAGGACAGCTAGTTAGTTGGCTATCTATTTCAAGATGGACAGCTAGTTAGCTAGCTATCTATTTCAAGATGGACAGCTAGTTAGCTAGCTATCTATTTCAAGATGGACAGCTAGTTGTATAGCTAGGTATTTCTAGATGGACAGCTAGTTAGCTAGCTATCTATTTCAAGATGGACAGCTAGTTAGCTAGCTTTCTATTTCAAGACGGACAGCTAGTTAGCTAGCTATCTATTTCTAGATGGACAGCTAGTTAGCTAGCTATCTATTTCTAGATGGACAGCTAGTTAGTAAGCTATCTATTTCTAGATGGACAGCTAGTTAGTAAGCTAACTATCTATTTCTAGATGGACAGCTACTTAGCTAGCTATCTATTTCTAGATGGACAGCTAGTTAGCTAGCTATCTATTTCTAGATGGACAGCTAGTTAGCTAGCTATCTATTTCTAGATGGACAGCTAGTTGGTAAGCTATCTATTTCTAGATGGACAGCTAGTTAGCTAGCTATCTATTTCTATAGAAATGACTAATGAGCATGTATTTTCTAGATGGATAGCTTGCAAGCTATCTATGTATTTAGCTGATTGATATTTATTGAATAAATATATTAATTGATAGTAGTGGTACAACAAAAATATTTGAATAAAGCAAGAACTCACTCGCTCTCAGTGAACTACTTGCTAACATTTTACCATCATCATACATTTAATTGGAAAGCTCCTGAATTGTTTGTAATGTCATGATCGTTCAGGAATGTTTGTACAGAAAAACCTGAGTAGCTCTTGACCTACATGCAGTGTATCTGGTTAATGTTTGGGGCATCACTACTGTGGAGGGCTACTGTAGTAACTAAATTACTCGAGTTCAGATAAATCTTTCAGCAGTGACACTATTGTCCAGGTCAAAAAGATACAAAAACTACTGATGTGTAGGTGTCAATGTGTCCATGTCAATTACCTCATTGACTGCACACATCCGGGTGATTGACCCAATGTTGTTTGTGATAGTCACTAGAGTAGCTCTGGCAAGATCCGACTTGGACACAGACTCCCGCTTGTCTTTGGACACCATGTTCCCAAAACTGTGTACCACATGAGAAATCACCACATGAGGATACAGGAAATTACATTTCAAAAAGTTGTTGTTGTTTGGCGAGTGTGTACCTGGAAGCGACGGCCCAGCCCGGCAGACCAAAGCGCTCATAGTCTCCACCGTATATGTCCTTGACCAGCTTGTCCACACGGGTGCTCTCCCCCTCAGAGGCCAATTCCAAAGCTTCCTCAAAAGTCGTACAACCAGTCAGAAGACAAGACAGGCCCAGGAAAGTACCTCCTCCTAGACTAGAGACGGACATTGATATCAACTTTACAACACTAATACTGGGAGTTGTTTTCCTTACTACCTGGTCCCGGTCACTCTTTTGTAGTTGTTCTCGGAATAAACCGCCAAAATGCTGACCCCTGACCCGATGTTGACCAGCAGCAGGGGATAGGGGTTCTCCAGTGTGTATGGTCTCTGGACACAGTGGTCCGGATCTGACGGGTTTTCAAAGTAGTAGCACTCCGACAGACCGCTCGACACCACCGAGTCGATGTACAGAACGCCTCGGATCAGGCAGTCCAGCTCGTCCAGCTTGTGGAGCTCCAGGTCCGCCATCTGGGGTTGTTCAGGACAGAGGTTGTGGTGACGGTTTGTAAAAGGAAAATAGTCCGGCAGAACCTACCTTTCTGAAGTCGGTCTCAAACTTGTACGCTCCTCCGCCGGTCGCACACAGGGTGGTGTGGAGGCTGGAGAAGTGCTTGCTGCGGACCATTTGCAGGAAGACCGGCAGGTCGTGGGTCGGGAAGCGGATGAAGTGAATGTTGCCCGTCCGGCCGCACAGCGTCAAGTCCGGCAGCTCCAGGTGGACGTCCCTGATGCCCGTGGTGCCGTAGGCGATGTTGGAAGTCAAGTAGCGCCTGATGCTCTTCAGGTTCTCCACCTCCTCTTGCTCCTCCTCGGCAGTGATGTCTTTGGGCTCAAAATATACCAGTTTCACCAACGTGCCCCCGATGTCCATTCCAAACCATGGGAAGGCTGCAAATGAAACCCGGTTTAGTATTGTTAGTAGGGTCACATCGGTGTATGTAGTAGGGGTGTGAGAAAAATATTGATAAACCAATATATCACAATATTATTTTTTCACGATACTGTATCAATATTCAACAGCACTATGTCGATTTTTCAAAAAAAGTTGTATTTTTGTTATCATGGTCCTTTTATAGTTCAATAAAATGTGTATAAAATGGATAATATGTTTTTGATTTGCAACAAGACGGCAGTCATTACGTTCCCTCCAGCTAAAGTTACGATGACATCCTGCAAGATCCGATGACTGAGAATGAGAGGATACCGACAACTCAATCAGTGTTTTTAAAGCTGGTGTTTGGGATTTATTAGGAGGGGTTAGAAAATATCGATAGAGCGATATCGTGTCGTTTTTTACTTAAATTGGCTTTCAAATTAAATTGTATCGTTTATATTTCAATAAAGTGTTTCTAATGAGATTTAACGTTTCTTTATTTACCATTAACATGCAAATATTCACAGTGTTAGTTCATTTTTGAGTTGCAATTAAACTTCATTACGTCCTCAACAAATCCCGTCTGACTGAGGATGAGAGGATACAGTCGACTTCAGCATAATTTTCAAAAGCTGATATTTGGACATTTTGAAAGCGGTTACGACTTCAAGTCGTGCTTAAATTCTGAGAATCAAGTACTCAACAATACTACAGATATATCTTTGTTACTTCAGCATCACTATATATCGGATTGTTGAACATGTATCTCTTATTCTTGCCAATACACACCCCTAGTATATTCTGTTGCTTGGCAACCAAGGTAGGCAACAATTTTGGCATAACACAAAAGGTTAGTCATGTCCAATAGAATGTATTTTAAAATGTAGTGTATTATTAAGTGTAATAATGTAATAATTTCAAATATGTGTCATACACCTGATTGACAGTCAACGAAAAAACAGGACAAAATGTTCCGCCATCTTGTACCAATATCAGAATATTAACCGTAGATTTACTTTCTTGTCTGAGACGTAACATTATTTTAATTTTTATTATTGACCTTTATTAAAATTCTAACAGTTTAAACGCAAGTGACGTATTATTCCAGCTTTAGTCTCTTTGTGTTCCATTTGTTCTGTGCATGTGTTGTTAACCAATAAATACACCTACGCGGCCTTGCTTTCTTCACCGAGTCCGCCCGATGCCTCGGTGTCGAGTTGGAGGTCCGGCGGTCGGAGGTCGCTCTCGGAGCGGGACCCGCCGCCTCATTGTTGGCGTCGTCGCGGGAGTAGCCGAGCTTCTCTCCGTCGGAGCGCGGCTGCTTCGTGGGCGTTCCGTTATCGTCGGTGTCATCGTCGCGACAGTGGCCATTGAACGCCATTTGAAAGAGCTATTCTAAGGCATACATGCGAGAGTTCTCGGTGGCGACAATGGGTCAAGTTTATGGTTTTAATTTGGAATTTAGAAAAGGCGGATAATTAGCTTGCTAAGTGGCTGCTACATGTAGCTCCGTGCAAGCAGAGAAGATGGACGACATGTATTGAGCTCTTCGTTGCCCCCTATGGTTCAGCAGGAGGAAGTGCTATCCAGATAAAGATCACACTATTTTTATATTTCACAATATTAATTTAACTGCAATCTTTAAATCAAAATGTACATTAAAAAAAATATTATTTATTTCGGCATAATATTTACATTAAAAGGTAATGCAAAAAAATAATCCATGTGAACGTTTTATTCCCTTTGATGTGATTGACAGATTAAAGTACATGTCATAGTGTCATTCAATTCACTCAAAAATACATCTCTCTTTATTGACATTGCCCTGGAGTGCAGCTTAACACAAAAGAAAAGCAAGTGTAGATCAAAAAATGACGTAAAATATTTTCTATTGACACTATTTACACAACTTGGACAAATATATACCTTTTTAAACAATATGTTTTCTATTTTATTCACAGGAAATATGAAATCGCCACGTATGGGGACAAAAAAAAAACTATCCTTGAATGTTTTAGTTAAATATGAAACCTATTCTCTATTTTACGCTTGAATAAAATATATATAATGTTGGAGTTAAAATTTAAATATAAATAAGTATAATGAGATTCACGAACATATGTACAAATAAATATAGTGCACCATTAGTATGTCTTTTACTAAAACTTCTATTAGTTGAACCTTTCTCTATATTCTGAGAATGTTTTTAGTTCTACAAAATATAGTATATGGGTTTTAATAAGACTATTATTGCTATTTACTGTGACGTTTTTGACAGTAGCGGTATTGGAGTGCAGTATATTTATATAAAAATATATTTTTTAATAACTGGCTCTGACAAAAAAAGTAAATGCTATTAATAAGCTAAATAATTTCTAACAAAAACAATAAAACAGTGGTGATTATGATTCAAGATAGACACTGTTCTATATAAACTGAAAACCACTAAATTCAACACATCCTTTCCTTTCTACGTTCATCCGACCATCTTCTACAACTTATCCGAGGTCAGGTCGCGGAGGTACCGGCCAGAGCAAAGAGGCCCAGACCTCCCTCTTCCTATAAACCTCTTCAAGCTCTTTTGCGAGAACACCGAGATGTTCCTGGATCAACCAGGAAATCCTAAAAAGTCATCTGTCTTCTCTCTATGTGGAGGATCAGCTTGGTGGACTTTGAGTCTCTCCTAAATGACTGACCAAGAACTTTTTTTTTCCTCATCCCCACCACAAAATCTCACTTATACCATCTTCTAAACCAACTTGCATCACCACCTTTTCTTTTCAGACTTACAGATATCCATCAACAAACACTTTTCATTTCATCACCATATAGGTTCGACCAAACGGTAAAGACCAAGACCTGATCCCTGATGCGCACCATTTTTTCAACATGCTACCGTCATCCTGCCATCGACATAAAAACACTCAGTATTCCCATTCATAATATTAGATAATAAATGTACTTCAAAAACAAAAAATGGATACATTTTAAATTCTCAAGTTAGTATTGAACTATATAAGAGTTGATTTAAAGCATATTTATTCCCTGTCTTGTTCCTAGACACGAAGGAATTAAACAAAATAAGATGTTTACTGTAGATGTGTATCTTTGGCGTAAATAAATATTCAGCGAGTCAGCCATATTAATTTTTAAAAAGTATGAATTACAGTGTATTATTGCTGCATAAACTAGTCTGGAGAAGCGTTTTGTTTACTAGCGGAGGTGTTGCTTGAGCTAATATGTTTCAACAACGCGTCATCAGGATATTTTGGCAAGTGAATGTTTAGTCAGCTGTGCAACGACTCGCTCTCACGGCTACATTAAGGCACCTCTCAGATCGGCTTTCTCTTTAATCTCATCCTTTTAAGGTATCAATTAACCTTAGTGCTTAAACCTCCACGCCATCAGAAGTGCACAGGCTCCCACGCTGGCGGCCGTCAGAATGTACTTGGTGTTTGGTGTCAGTCTCCCAGGAGGGGAGTCCTTCTTCGGGGGGACTTGGAGCGATACGATCGGCTTAGAAGGGGCGGAGTCTCCTTCCCCGACCGGTGAGGACGTTTTCCCGTTTATCGCCGGCGTGTCCGAGTTCTGGATGGTGAGACCGGGCGGCTCCTCTGGCTCCGCCGGCAGACTCTCGTCGTGGATCTCTTCAGGCTCACTGGGTTCTGGAACGACTGCGATCTCCTGCTCGTCCTCCAGGCTCGCCTCCGCCTGAGACTCCTCCTCTTCCTTTTTACTGTTGTCAATAGCAACTCCGTTCTCCAGACACGGGGGTGGAGACGCCGAGGTCTCGGAGAGGACTGGGGCGCAGACAAAGACTAGGGGGACTTCGATCCCAACGATCCCAAGTTCTTCAGAGTCACCAGTCACCTCCAGAGGTTCACTGTTATCCGAAGGATCCACCGTGACGTGATTCGGGGTCTGGATGGTTGCAAGTTCCTCTGGATCTTCGCAGATTTCAGCAGGTTGGGTCTCAATGATGCTCGATTTGTCTACATCGACAACCTAAACAAAAGAGAAAAATACTCTGTAGTACTGTATTTTTAAGACAATAAGGTGCACTAGTTCCTGAATATAAAGACTTGCGGTGCACCAAAGCCTAATACTATGGATCCCCATTGAGTAGTATGGAACCTCCCAGAGTAATACTATGGATCCCCATTGAATAGTACGGAGCCTCCTAGAGTAATACTATGGATTCCCATTGAGTAGTACAGAGCCTCCTAGAGAAATACTATGGATTCCCATTGAGTAGTACGGAGACTCCTAGAGTAATACTTTGGATTCCCATTTATCCCACAATCCCAAGATTCTTCAGAGACACCAGTCACCTCCAGAGGTTCACTGTTATCCGAAGGATCCACCGTGACATGATTCGGGGTCTGGATGGTTGCAAGTTCCTCCGGATCTTCGCAGATTTCAGCAGGTTGGGTCTCAATGATGCTCGATTTGTCTACATCGACAACCTAAACAAAAGAGAAAAATACTCTGTAGTACTGTATTTTTAAGACAATAAGGTGCACTAGTTCCTGAATATAAAGACTTGCGGTGCACCAAAGCCTAATACTATGGATCCCCATTGAGTAGTATGGAACCTCCCAGAGTAATACTATGGATCCCCATTGAATAGTACGGAGCCTCCTAGAGTAATACTATGGATTCCCATTGAGTAGTACAGAGCCTCCTAGAGAAATACTATGGATTCCCATTGAGTAGTACGGAGACTCCTAGAGTAATACTTTGGATTCCCATTTATCCCACAATCCCAAGATTCTTCAGAGACACCAGTCACCTCCAGAGGTTCACTGTTATCCGAAGGATCCACCGTGACATGATTTGGGGTCTGGATGGTTGCAAGTTCCTCCGGATCTTCGCAGATTTCAGCAGGTTGGGTCTCAATGATGCTCGATTTGTCTACATCGACAACCTAAACAAAAGAGAAAAATACTCTGTAGTACTGTATTTTTAAGACAATAAGGTGCACTAGTTCCTGTATATAAAGACTTGCGGTGCACCAAAGCCTAATACTATGGATCCCCATTGAGTAGTATGGAACCTCCCAGAGTAATACTATGGATTCCCATTGAGTAGTACAGAGCCTCCTAGAGAAATACTATGGATTCCCATTGAGTAGTACAGAGCCTCCTAGAGAAATACTATGGATTCCCATTGAGTAGTACGGAGACTCCTAGAGTAATACTTTGGATTCCCATTTATCCCACAATCCCAAGATTATTCAGAGACACCAGTCACCTCCAGAGGTTCACTGTTATCTGAAGGATCCAATAGATTATAAAGCATATTTTGTTCTACTGCATAACTGAAGCTTGTTGTTGGGGAAGTTCCTGAATATAAAGACTTGCGGTGCACCAAAGCCTCGCTGAGTAATACTACGGATTCCCATTGAGCAGTACGGAGCCTCCCAGAGTAATACTATGGATTCCCGTTGAGTAGTACGGAGCCTCCCAGAGTAATACTATGGATTCCCATTGATTCTATTACCATGAGTTCTTCAGAGTCACCAGTCACCTCCAGAGGTTCACTGTTATCCGAAGGATCCACCGTGACATGATTCGGGGTTTGGATAGTTGCAAGTTCCTCCGGATCTTCGCAGATTTCAGCAGTTTGGGTCTCAACGATGCCTGATTGGTCTACATCGACAACCTATACAAAATAAGAAAATATTCAGTACTATATTTTTCAGACAATAGATTATAAAGCACATTTTGTTCTCCTGCATAACTGAAGCTTTGTTGTTGGGGAAGTTCCTGAATATAAAGACTTGCGGTGCACCAAAGCCTCGCTGTGTAATACTACAGATACCCATTGAGTAGTAAGGAGCCTCTTAGAGTAATGCTTTGGATTCCCGTTGAGTAGTACGGAGCCTCCCAGAGTACTACTATGGATTCCTGTCGAGTAGTACAGAGCCTCCCAGAGTAAAACTATGGATTCCTATTGAGTAGTACGACACCTCCTAGAGTAATACTATGGATTCCCATTGATTCTATTCCCATGAGTTCTTCAGTCACCAGTCACCTCCAGAGGTTCACTGTTATCCGAAGGATCCACCAAGACATGATTTGTGGTTTGGATGGTTTCAAGTTCCTCCGGATCTTCGCAGATTTCAGCAGGTTGGGTCTCAATGATGCTCGATTTGTCTACATCGACAACCTAAACAAAATGAGAAAATATTCAGTACTGTTTTTTTCAGACAATAGATTAAAGCATATTAATAATAAGCGTATTGTTCTACTTCATAACTGAAGCTTTATTGTTGGGGAAGTTCCTCACTACACAGACTTGCAGTGCACCAAAGCCTCGCTGAGTAATACTACAAATTCCGTAGTATTCGTAGAGAGAGCCTTCCAGAGCAATACTATGGATTTCCGTTGAGTAGTACGGAGCCTCCCAGAGTAATACAATGGATTTCTGTAAAGTGGTATATTAAGTTATAGCATGGAGCCTCGGTGGGTGCTGGAGACCCTGAGGAGTAATATTATATTCACTCGCAGTAATTATAGTAAGTAATAAAATGGAGACTTGTAGTGCGTAGGATTCTTACACAGTAATACGGATCCCAGTTGAGTAGCACTAGAAAACCTTGCAGTACACCGGAGCGTCAGAGTAATACTACTGAGCACTGCGGGGTAATCCTTCAGACCCTCCAAGAGTAATACTACGTAACTTCCTAGAGCAAGGGTGGGCAAATTATTTGTAGTGGGGGCAGGACTTTGTTCCAATCATTCAAGAGGACACATTTTAACCAATCAGACTAAAACCTGCACCTACGACCTCTGAGGAATTGCCCACCCCTCTCCTACAGTAATACTATGGAACCTTGCGGTGCGCTGGTGCTAACCGTGTAATACTACAAAGCCTCAAAGTGCAGCTATATAGAGTACCATAGTCATACTTAAACAGTTCAAAAACTTTAGAGTGCTCTGTACCACGTAGAATCTGAGGTTGATAAGTAAAACCAAAAATAATACAGAAGTACCATATTGATATCTAGGAAACGTAAGGACTGCCCCTTTAAGTGCCCCATTTATGGTATGTCAACTTCGTGAGCTCCCAAAAGGGTCTTACCTGGATTTCAGGAGGTGCTGAGATCTCCTCGGGTTCAGGACTAACATCTACTCCCACGGGAGGTGTTCCTAGGGGTTCCTCCGGGATCAGCTCTGGTATCAGCTCCGGGATCACCTCCGGAATAAACTCCGGGATCAGCTCCTGGAGCGACTCTTCCTTTGGTTCATTTGATGCTGACTGAGGCAGAGACGGGCTCAGAGCTGGACTGTCGTCTTCAGGATGACCCGCTTGATCCGTCTCCTCAGCCTCCGGCGGCTGAGGAGACGAGTCGACCGCTACCTCGACCTCTGGAATCACTTCGGATTCACCGGAAACCTCCGGGAGGTCGGGTTGGGATATTTCCTCCTGATCCGGCTGAACTTCCGCCTCTTCAGGCGGCGGGGTGTTTGTTTGATGGTGCGGGGTCACGGGCGACGGAGGAGGCGTGGTCGGAGGAGACGACCCTTCGGCCTCGGCTGACTTCGGAGGCCCGGCTGAGGGAACCTCTTGGGTTTCTTGACTCTCGGGTACTTCTGGTGGAGTCGTCGTTTCTTCACCCTGCGAGGATGCGTCGACGGGTTCCGACGGTTCTGATGACGGAACGGCGTCTCCGCCGCCTTCTGGGACGGAGAGATGAGCGGCAGGCGGTGTCGGATGGATGTGGGCCTTGACAACCGTTGTAGGCGGGGAGCCTGGTTTGGGATCTGGGTCAGAACAAAAAGCAATGATGTCATATAATCTGCTTTCAGGAAATAAAGCTCAGAGAAATCCTTCCTATTTTCACATGAATCTAAGAGTCATTCTTTGCTGACTCACCGTTGCCCTTTAGAGCCTCGTACTCGGCCCTGATCTCAGCTGCGATGGTCACGTGATCGCAGGCCTCCAGAGCGCCGATGAACTGGTCCGGCCAGTTCTCTCTCCGCTTGAGACAGTCCAGGAGGAGACCCATGCTGTCATAGTTCCCGTAGGCCTCGCGTTTGGCTTCTATATTTTCCTGTGGTCATAAATAACATAAAGGTTCACATTATTAATAATTATATGATATAATTATAATAGGATTAACATTTGTTTTCTCCCAAGTGCTTCAATAATAACTTCCGATGATTCATTTTAAACAAACCTCAATTCTACAATTGGATAAAAGTGGCATATAGAAATTTTTTGTTAAATTCAAAATATATTTCCTTCATAATTTTATATCTGGACAATCATTTTTGCTTCATATCTATTGAGATCATGTTTAAATATTTGCTTACCCACATATTTATTGAATCATAAATGGGGATCTTTTTCCAATGATTACAAAATTAAATACTATCTTTCAAACCAAACCAAGCCTCTCATACGACATCATATTAGGGCCACCTAAAGAATTTTCTTTAAAGCTAGATTAAAGTTCAATATATCACATATACTACAATATTTAAGTTGTACATTTTAAAGTTACTGTGAGGTTAAATATAGAGGTTGAATATATTACATTCACTGCAAGATTAAAGTTGTATATATTACATTTACTTGAACACTAAATATACATGTTTTAACTAATAAAAATTAAATGTACTACATTTACTACAAGATTAACGTCCTACAAAAAAAAATCCTGTCGGACTTTCTGTAAAACAATAGAATAGAATCCATGCATTTAGTCTAATTATTTAAGAGGAATGTCAATTAAGGGGGAACTGGATGAGCCTGAAGTAACTATAGGCCACGAGAGAAAGACAAAGAAAACATTTTTTGAATTGTACTTTTGATAATGGCATCTTCCTAGTCAAAATTATGTGCGTCACAATCATAATACAGGGTCAACATTACGATATATAGTAATACTGTAGTAACAAGGATATATGTGTAGAATTGTCGAGTACTTGACTCTGGTGTTGCAGAATTTACAGACATGACTCGTAACTGCTTTCATTTGTTTTCAAACCAAAATATGTCCAAACTTCAGCTTTAAAAGCTGCTGGAATCCACTGTATCCTCTCGTCCTCAGTCATCATCTCATTAGCTGCGGAGGTGCGAAATAAATGCTGGCATCTAGTGGCCGGAAGTTTAATTTCAGCACGTGAACTAAATGAACAAACTCTGTGAATAGTTGCAGGTTAACTGTTAAAAGAGAAATAGAAAGAAATATAATTATTTAATTTTAAACACACTTTAGAAAATAAATAAAGGATATAAAGGGATTACAGGGGTTGAACTTTGTTTGTCATCACAGCTGTCACGAGGAGTTACTGCTAATATTTGACGAGGATATTGTCAGGAGGGATGATTAGGTTTTCTAAGTCACTGCTTGTTTTTAATTATGTTGTGAAGACGAGCGAGCGGAGCAGGTGGAGTCGCCTGTCAGACATGACGGGTGACAGTCGGTTAGATGGACGGAGATGGAAGACGAGTCTGTGGAGTCGGTCCAGGACGTCTCTTTCATCTCCGCTTTGATCCGCAATAAACCCCTGCATGGCTCTTAACAAACTTAACAAACAAACCAAATCATCTTACCTTGTCTTGAGCCGTCAAACATGGCAGATGTGGAATTATTTCCCGGACTTTCACCTTTGTGACGATGGTGGGCATGTTTCGCCGCAAGTACCCGTTACACAGCTGCTCACTGGCGGACGACATCTTGGAGAAAAAGAAGGATATAAATTAAGTTAACTCCATCAAATGGTGTAAACTTGTTTATGAAATGGTTAAAATCTGCATTTAAAATCTGCCTTTTTGCTGGATATTTGAACAAACTACTACTTTAAATATAGTACTAGTATATAATAATACACACCAAACCCAATAAGCAAAATACAATAAAATATTATCGTTTATTTTTATTATTAAAACTGCTTTTAATGTAAGTTAAGAAGTAAGAAAAAGAACATAAACTTTGAATGAATTTAAGTTAAAATCTTAATGAACGATTTTGCAAATTTGCCAATAATAATCTAGAAAGATTTGACTGCATCTGTTGAAAGTTAAGTGGGTTTTAGTGTGAGATATGAATTGATTTACGAGATAAAATAAAGTTTGATAACGAGTTAATGGTCATTAAAAATGATCTTCACAAACACAAGCTCGAGAAAAGAGCAATTTACACACATTTGTCAACACATTTGTCATGAAGTTCACTAATATATGAAGCTTGTTCTTACACGTTTATTTTTCATTTCAGACAATTTAACTAAATGCTATACTTGCTAGCTTAGCTTAGCGATAACATTGTTAGCTAGCCAGTCAATCTGATGTGAAATTGACTTGGATGTATTTAGAATAAGAAAATAATCTGAATTGTTTAAATTAAATAAATAATAAAGTTAAGATTTCTAAAATGAAGTGGAGAATAATTTATGAAAACTTTTATTTTAAATAAATTTCATTTTTCCTGTTATGGGCTGTTAAAGATAAATATTAAACCATGAATTGTTTGTCATGTCCTTGACAAAGAGTGGAAGCAGTTTTGAAGGACATTATTGACATTATTGGTATCATTGTTATGTAATTTGTGTCACCGCAACAACCTATACTCACTATTACCTCTCTGATAAGATTACAACTGCTAATAAATCACGATAAACTCATGTTTTGACTTGAAAACTTCCTCCTCTTCTCTCACTTTCAACCAATAATTCATCAAGAAACTGTCTTCTCTGTATCGTGTCCAGTTAGGAACTAACTGGCGACATTTAATAGGGTCAAAAAAAAAAGAAAAGATGAGTCACGAGTTGAGATTTGAACCCACAAAAGTGAAAGTGCAAGTGAAAATATGCTACCGTGGCAGTTTTAATATTCTCCATTAATTTAAAGAAATACTTTTAAAATAATGATTTCAAAGGTGAATTCAAGGTTGCGAGGTCAGCCATAAATGTCGGGATGGACAGAAGAAAGCTGTTGACTAGTCACTTATTAATCACCTCTGGTTAAATATAAGAATGTCAAGAGCGCGTCGCCTTTCAAAACCTCCTTGACGGTCAAGAACTCCATTTTGTTTACTGGAACTAAACTTGAATTCCTTTTCGCTGTTTACATCCAAACAATCAACTAATCCGAGTTCATCCAGGGTCGAGTCCCAAAACATGTCAACACACAAGGTTTGGTGTAAATGAGGGGGGAATAAATGTCAGGGACGGAAGCCAAAGAGCAAAGTCTCAGTATTATTATCTCAGCGTGGTTTATCTCTCACGCATGAAAGAAAAAAAAAAAAAAACCAAGCAGGGAGTCGAGCTACTGACAGGTCGGACCTTGAGAAGGTCATTGTAAATCATGTGTGTAAGTGGGAAGAGATGACAGATTAAGATTAATGGAAAAAAAAGTTGAATCAAAGTGACCTTCAAGTAAATCTGGTGAAGAATGGTAAGAATACATATATATATATATAGTTGTGTAAAATATATAGCAAAATATTTCAGTATTTTTATTGTTTATAGCAGACATTTCAAACATTTTAAAATAAAAAACGTGTTCATTTAATAGTGAATTAACTAACATGCTTAATATATTATATATATTTATCTGTCAAAAAAGTTCCTTATTGTTTTTATTTAAATAGCTATTAAATTGAATTACTTGTTTTGTGAAGCAAATAAATATAAAAATGTCAAAGTAAATCTTTAGTTATTGTTACCTTAAGTGTGTTGGATTCCCGATGATTCGTGAGTCCCGCTGGTTTATTCCTGAGCTCACTGAAAATCTTGCTCTCCCGACACACATCTGCGCAATGAACGCCCCACCCCCGCCGCGCTCCTATTGGACGGCGGGGATGTCAATCTAGCCGCCGAAGCCAATGAGCTCGGCGGTGTGGGCGGGGCTCGGGCTATTTTTGACCCCTGAACGTGACCCCGTCATTGCTGTGCGAATGCAGCGCAGCAGATTGACTTCTGGTTTACATCTGTGCGCTAATCCTCGAGCCTAATCCCGCACACACACGCACACACACACACACACTTATATTTACTTTTCAGTCATGAATATTATAGATTTTAATCCACAAACTATCTCAAGCCGCAGACAGTAAAGTGTACAAAGTCTCTAGGTTTAAAGAGAGAAAGCTTTCACTCAATATTGAACAGAAATGTTTCTTTAAAACGACAAAAACATTGTGTAGATCGTGAGTAAATATGTAGAATAACTATGACTGGATCATCTACAAACGTTGGACAAATATATCTTTAAGTTTGTCATGTATTAATGTAAACTAAATCCTTCAATAAAAATGTTTATTTACTAAACTTTCTGTCACAGGAAGCAATGTTTTATTTTTATATATTGTTTGTTTTTCTTATTCTATCCTGAAAATAATGTGTCCTTTGACATAAATTCTACTATTAATAGATGCCTCTCTGTAAACAACAAATAATTATGTTACTTATTTTAAACAATAAACATATTAAATAAATAAATAATTACTTACTTAGAGTTATCATTAGGACAAATAAAGTGACTGACAAAGTCTTCTGTATTTGTCCAACAAATTATAGAATAAATAATAATATAAATAATTAGGACTAGCAACAAAACAATAAGACAAACTTGATTAAATTGTTAATGTTTTTCAATTTATATTTAAATAATACATAATAAATATATATTAATGAAAATATAGATAGTTTTTTGGTTTTTTTACCTTTTCTCTTATTGATTCTAAGGGGCAAGAAATAAACAAGATAGTTTAATAAAGATCATGATTTCAACAATTGATGCACAAGTAAAAAATAATTCCAGGGACGTTTGTCCAAATCCAACCAGCAGATGGCGCCAAATATTTAGTTTATCTTACAAAGGTAAAGTGGCACAAACATACAGTTGGCTCTCGATTGAATTAAAGTTATCTAAAGCCTTTAAAACCAAAGTTTTGGTTGAATAATTCCACGACTGGTCCACGTCATTTGACTCATGACATCTCGCTTCAAGTGAACAGTAGCTTTGTGATCTCAGTCGCTCCAAATGATTCCCGGATTAGAGGACGGATCAAGGCCTGCTGTGGTCCATGTTGCTGTCAAAAAAAGGATTATTGTTGTCTAAAGCGATTCCACTCGTTCAGTGTTTGGTGCTTTGTCTAATTGGGGGTCGGAAACCTTTTGCACTCAAAGAGCCATTTGGACTCGTTTCATACGGTTAAGGAAACACCGGGAGCCGCAAAACTGTTTTGACTTCAAAAATATGATGCCGTATAAGGATTACTTTCTTTGTTTAGCTTCATGCTATTTCTGCATAAACTATAAACAAAAGATAAAAGTTCAAACTTCACTCATGTCGACTCAGGGTTGGGATTATTTAGAGTAATCCGTTTCTTTTTAGGGTCATAGACAAAAATGTATTTTCACTCATTACTCTGAAAATAATCCCAACCAAGAGTCGACATGAGGGCGAGTAGAAAATGAGTGAAATTAGAATTTTGATTATCATTCTAAGCATTAACAATGTTTTGACCTGTATTTTTACTGCAGTGTGTCCTATAGAAGTGACTCATGTTTGTTTATAACTATGTTCTTTGTGACTCTGAGAGGATATATTTTCTTAACCAGGTCTTTCTCAACGGCTTTGTTGTACATGGATTCTTATTATGAGAGAAAGTAAGTAAGTAAGTAAGTAATATTTATTTATATAGCGCTTTTCCAGGCCAGGGTCACAAAGCGCTTTAACAATCAAAACAATACTCAAAAAAGTATATACTTTAAAGATCAAGATAATACTGAGAACAACACAGGAGTTCCAGAAAATCAAGGAAAAGCCTGAACAAATAGAAACGTCTTGAGATGTTTCTTGAAGGAGTCAGTAGATCCATCAAGCGCAAAGAGAGAGGAAGATTGTTCCAAAGCTTAGGAGCAACAGCCTGAAAAGATTTCTCTCCTCTGGTCCTGAGCCGTGTGCGTGGAACCATAAGTAGATTCTGATCCACAGACCTCAGAGCCCGAGCTGGGGTGTAAGGCTGGATCAGATCAGTGATGTAAGGAGGAGCCTGACCATGAATAGATCTGAAAGTAAGAACCAGAATTTTAAAGTTGATCCTGAAAGAAACTGGAAGCCAAGTGGAAGAAAGTGGTAAAACAATTCATGTAGTTAACACTAACTAGTCAATGGATGGTGGAAAATGAATCCATCTTTAGTGAGATCAGATCACTTTAATAAGATGATTAAACAATAGTGCCTCTAAAAGCAGCAAATGTAGTTTTTGTATCATACCTATTTAACCAATACATGTATAATATGTTTACTTTGCGGCACTGAAAATTGTCAACCACTCCATTTGATTCTCAATTGCTGGCTCAGGACCCAAAAGTGGATTTACCTTGTAAAAAAACCTCTGTTCAGTTATATCCAGTATAACTACAACTAGACTGCAACATGCTTTGCTGTTATTTTTACACATTTAATTTAGTACAGTTCCAGGTGTTCCCTGATTTAAGACAGACTAGTTATCATACATTTTTTTAAACATTTCTGATCAAATTAAAATTGTATTTTCTGAACAAACTAAAGTCAAATACTGTAAAATGGTGTTATGCGTGTTACTGTTCCTTTAAAGACTGAGACAGGTGAGGGAGGGGGGAGCGCATGTCAGCGACAGTGCTGTGTGCAGTAACGTCTTTTACCGTAAAACACTTCGTTGTCAAATAAAGGTTGAGTGAATGAAAACAAATGAAAGACAAACATTTTGTACTATAAGATACTACGATACAAAATTAAATTAAAACGTTTCCTCAAGTTTCTGGTCCATTTCACACGTGTATTTACAAGTATAAAAACTGTTTTGCGAAATACTTGATGAATATACACTTTTATTCATTCTTACCAGGAACATCAATAACTGCCACAAGTGCAGAATAAGCTTCAAAATATACATTAAAACGGTACATTTTTTAACCAACTTTTCATTCATCTCATGACTAAGATAATTATAATATATTTATTTTGTTTTAGTACTTTTAATTTATGTAAATTTAAAACAATTCTCAACAATTGAACAACACATAAACCAACTAGTAATGCTTACAAAGACATTGTTTCTTTAAAGGGCATCTCAGACACAAGTTGTTACCAGATTGTTGAATTTCACCTCAGAAGCTACGCTAGCAAGTAGGTTTTTTATGGCAAGAATCTGTTGATATGATATGTTGAATACGATAGTGTAGTAACAATTATATATTTATAGTATTGTCGAGTACTTCACTCTGGTGTTGCATAATTTACAGACCACATGAATCTTGACGAAGTTGTAACCGCTTTCATTTTTTTTTCAAACCTAAATATGTCCAAACATCAGCTTTAAAAGCTACTGGAGTCACTGTATCCTCTCGTCCTCAGTCAACAGGAGCTCGCAGGATTTTATTATTCCTGTAGCTGCGGAGGACGTAATGGCTGCTGCTATCTAGTGGCTGGAGGCTAAATTGCAACACAAAAATAAATGCATGTTAATTGTAAATAAATGGTTTATTTTATTTTAACGATACTCTATTGAAATAAAAACTATTAAAGAACTATGGTAAAAAAAATGATATGCAATTTGAAAGCCCCCCAAAAAAGATCCAGTGCTGTCGAATTATGATATATTGTTCCGAAGAAAATATTGCACAGTATCGAGCTTGAAGATACTTACTTTTATTAAATAATTGAAATCAATGATAAAAAAAACTTTATTTAAAATCAACACATCCACTGTCGGAACAGAGTGATTGAGAAGAAATATTACGATGATAAACGTGTGGTTTTGTTATTGTAGATTTGAAGCTTGTGTATAGTTTCATGCAGTGCTTGCAGAGACGAAATTCAAATGACACTTGGTATAGCAGCCGAGTTCTTAACGGACATCGTGGTCAACATTTCTCAAGTATTCATTCTTGTTTAAACACTATTTCAGCCTAAACCTCCAAGCAACGATGAGTGCACACATCGCCACGCCCGCCCCAACCAGGAAGTACTTCCTGTTAGAGACAGGAAGTGTCTCCTCTGGTGGATTATTCGAGATGACGTCGACGGTCTTGCTCCTCTGTTGTGGTTGGTACAAGCTTTGTCCCGCCATGTTGGGCGGCGGTGGCGGCTCCTCGGATACCCGCAAAAGGAACTCCCCGACGCTGGCGGGGCCCGAGGTCCCGGTCGGTTCCACGGCGTCGCTGATCTGGAGGCTGTAGTCGTAGTTGGAGAGCGTGTCCGCGGCCTGGCTGGGAAGAACGCTGACGAGTGGGTCGGGTTTGCTGAAACACATGGAGTCGTCGACACGGACGTGGGCGGCAGGTGGATGTCCAGTTACCGACGCGCCGTTGGAGCTCGACCCCTTGACCTGCAGGAGAAATAATAATAAATGATACGTCAACATGTATTTAGAAGGATCTAAATGAACTTTTTATTATTTATTTTTACAAGAAAATTGACTTATTCGGAGAGTCGGACAATATTAAAAAAGGAAAAATTGAACAGTTTATGTTGCATTTATGATAATCCGACCATTATATAAAACGACTAGCATGGCTTACGAAGACACCGTTTCTTTGAGTGGCATCACAGAAACATATTTTGTGTGAGAAGCTAAGCTACCAATTTGGGGTGTAAGGATATAACAATACAATTACATTTTTTCACAATATCGATATTAAATGATACTTTATCCATTAAAGAAAATAAATGTATATAATAATAAATTATAGTCATATAGTTATTTTTGTTTTATATTTTAACAAATGGCGTTTGTTCCTTTTTGTGTTGCAATTAGCACCACTAGATGGCAGCAGTCATTATGTTCTCCACAGGAAATCCTGTGAGATCCAAGGAATGACTGAGGACAAGAGGACACAGTTGACTCCAATAGCTTTTAAATAGGATGTCCGGAGTTTTTGTTAAAAAAAACAGTTATTATTGATTTGAATGTAGTTTTTTTCTTATAAATATCTGAAAAATAAATAGTAAATCAAATAAATTTGAAATGAATGATGTTTAAGTATTAAACTACCTCAAACTTATGGGTGTTTGATACACTTAAATGTCGCAATTTCTTTTTTCCACAATACTTTATCGATTATTGACATACTTTTTTCAAATGGATCGTATTTTATGTGTTTTTAAGTAATTCATTGTTAAATATTATTTTTTAGTGACATGCAAATACTCATGGCATTATTATGTTTATTTTTATGTTGCCATTAAACTTCCAGCCTTTAGATGGCAGCAATCATTTAAATGTACATTGAAATCCTGTGAGATCCCCCGCACTGACTGAGGATGAGAGGATACAGTCTATTCCAGCAGCTTTTAAATGTGATGTTTGGAAATATTTGGTTTGAAAACAAATGAAAGCAGTTACAACTTCATCAAGAGTCATGTGGTCTGTAAATTCTGCAACACCAGAGTCAAGTACTCGACAATACTACACATATATTTGTTACTACAGTACCACGATATCGTATCATTGTATCGTTATATGTTGCCAATACACACCTCTACTAGCAAATATAGCTGTTGTTTGAAGTTAATTTAACTTAATGTTAGTTTCTAAAAATGTGTATAATCAATATCTTTAATCGAGAAGTTACTTGCCTGCTTGAGACTTGGCTCCTGCAAGGGTTTGATCTCCATCTGCTCTCTGTGATGCCACTTAAAGAAACGGTGTCTTATCGCCAAGGCATGTCGGGGGTCTTATTTAAAACAGGAAGTCTGACATAAATCAGGATTTTTATGAAGGAAATTACTTTTAATTACTATTTTATAGTGATTTTTATAATGATTTTGAGTGAACATTTCTAATTTTGATAAAAAAAAGGTTGCTAGAAATGACTGAGTGAACATTTATATTCATAGTGACATTGAAATTAACCTTTTTTGATGCTTTTATACAGAATAATTGATGATTATCGACCAATATTAATGATAAATAACTGGTGATGACAGTCTTTACCTGGTTAGTAGGAGGCTGCGGGGACTGGTCAGGGGTATGGGCAGGGGGGCCTGCAGGGGTTCGTGCAGGGGTTCTTGCCGGGGTGAGCACAGGGGTGAGTGCAGGGGTTCGTGCAACCTCACAGGTTGGGGTCGTGTCCTGAACTGGGGGTCTCTCAGGAGTCACAACCTGGAACGACACCTCTTGAGGGACATTTGAGTTCACCAATGGTGATGAACCAAAAACCAGGTTTTGGCTCCTGGGGGGCGTTACAGGAACTTTTGTAGGGGCCACAACCTCATCCTCCTCAGGGCGACTCGGTCGGTAAGACTCGACATAATTATCTAAACTCGGACCAGTTTGGATGAACGAGTTTTCCTCCGGCTCCTGGCGAATTTCCTCCACCGTTGCAGGAGAAGGCTTTCCTTGACGTGTTTCTGTGTGAGGAGGTTCAGGGGGAGCATCCATCATCTCAGGGACTTGTGAAGGGGTCGCTGCTGCTCTTGGAGGGTCCGTCTGGAAAGATGGTTTCTCCCAAGCTTGTGAGGGAACAATGGTGGGACCTGATGGAGCAAACGCGGACCGACCATTGTCTCCGCTCTCTGATACAGGCGAATGACCCGCTTCAGATTTTGGGGGTACGTTTTCTTTAGGAGCGCCAGGTTTGGTAGCTAGAAAAAAAGGTGCAAAATAATCAGTTTAAAGTGTCACATTAGTCCGAGCGAAACTATAAAACTGAATATTTGTGACTTCAAGTTTGTGTTTTAGTCCCTGCTTAAAGTATTTTTTTTATTTTTCTCGTATAACTTATAACAATTAGTTAAGGTAACTTTATTCAAAACTAGAAATTGTGCATTTCCAGAAGAAAATGCAGTTTGAATGCTAAATCTAAAAACTGTGTAGAAACGGATGAAATGATGGTATAAAAGAAAAAGACTAATGTGAAAACAATAAATAAACTGAAAAAGGTTGACTAGAAGAAAAAAGAATAAAAGTTAATCGAATTAGAAGTAGAATTAGTAGTAGTAGAATTAGTAGAATGGGGTGTAGAAGAAGTAGTAGTAGAATAAGTAGTAGTAATAGTAGAATACGTTGTAGTAGAAGTAGAATCAGTAGTAGTAGAAGTGGATGAAGTAGAAGTAGATGAAGTAGAATAATTAGTAGTAGAATTAGTAATAGTAGTAGTAGAATGTGTGTTAGAAGTGGTATTACAAATAGTAGTGAAAGTACAAGTTGATTTAGTAGAAAAAGTAGAGTAGAAGTAGTAGTAGTAGAATATGTAGTAGAAGTAGTCGTAGAATAAGTAGTAGAAGTATAATTACATTAAGCAGAAGAAGAATTAGTAGTAAAAGAAGTAGTATTTGAAGTAGTAGTGTAGTGTAAGTAGAAAAAAGTGTTTTTAAAGTTGAATGAAGTTTCTATGTGTGAGTAGACGAAAGTACCTGAAGGTCAGGAGTTGAAACAAGTGAATGGGGGAAAAAATGTGTAGAAAAAGAGGAATAGAAGAAAAAGTTGAAGAGATAAAAGAAAGATAGAACATCGCTGGCATTTCGGGAAGGAGCCGAATTGATAAAAGTTTGAACGGTTCAAATCTGATGAAATTTGTAGGAGGAGATGTTGAACAAAGTTTAGGTCAGAAGAGAAAAAGTGGATCTCAACCTTCAGCATTCACACTATCAAGTGTGTTACCTTCAGCATTCACACTATTAATGATCAGATTAGTTTCGTGAACGGACAAAACTCAGCGTAACTTACGTCTCGGCTTCAGTTTCTCATATTCCGTTCGCATCTCCGTCGCTAAACTCTTGTGCTCGCATGCTTCGAGCGCCCGGATGAGCTGATCGGCCCAGTTCTCTCTCCGGATCAAACAGTTGACCAGCTCGTCCACGCCGTCTTGTTCGCTGCTATTCAACCTCTTCGCCTCGATGGTTTCCTGCGAGTCGAGGAACAGTTTAAAAAAGTTGACTCCAGCGATGGAGGCGAGTCTACGACACTTACCCTGTCGTGCTTCGTCAAACAAGGCAGATGTAGAACTATTTCTCTGACCTTCACCGTGGTCACTAGTTTAGCCAAGTTTCTGCGTATGTAACCATTGTAAAGCTTGTCTTCGGCAAACGGCATCTGGAAAAGAAAAGAAATAAAGGTGGTAAACGGGAACAATTTATTAAACATAACCATATTCAATTTACAGTTGTGGAAAGTGAAAGTAGGAATATCTATCTAAAGTGAAACTGAAACTGAAAAAAACCCCAACAATCTTCAGCTAACGTTTTTATTTCAAAATTAAATGAACCACAAACGTATCTGGTAAGAACTTAACTACAACTGTTTTTTATTCACTTGTACTGTCAGAATTGATCGATTATATCTTGACACATGTCAGGGAATTAACTAGTCAGTTATCTTTGTCAAACGTTTCCTTTAGAGCATCTTCTTTGGCACACTTCACTTGTAAACGAGTTTAAATAAAGTTTATTTATTAGTTGTTATTAATATTAAATGACAGATTCATAGGTGGAATCAAGACTTTTATATCATATCAGTAGTATAATTATTATTATTAGTAGTAGTAGTAATAGAATAATAATTAGTAAACGCAGTATTACAATTATTAGTAAAAGTGGATTTAGTAGTAAAAGTAGAGTTGTAGAAGTAGTAGTAGACTAGGTAGTAGTAGTATAAGTAGAATAAATAGTAGAATTAGTAGTAGAAGTGGTCGTAGAACTAGAAGTATTAGTAGTAGTTTGTAGACACATTTGACTTGTAAACGAGTTTCAATAAAGTTTATTTATTAATTGTTATAAATACTAAATGACAGATTCATAGGTGGAATCAAGACTTTTATATCATTGAATCGAGACGTAAAAAACGTGTTCGAGCCACTCAACAAAGATCGGTCGATGACATATTTCTTAAAATTCGGCTTCAAAAAACACTCACCTTTAGTGATTTCGACGCTTCCTTCAGTGAAGTCTTCGAGTTTCACTGAACTCTTCTCTACTTCCTGACAACACTCGGTTTCTATTGGAGGAGAGAGCTGTCAATCTACCCCAACCAATCAGAGGAGTGGGCGGGGCTCGGTATGCCACCCAAATGTGACGCACGTTTTTTTTTTATTTCATATTTATCCAACATTAATATGCACTTAATTGAATTAATTAAAAAAAAAAATCTTATCTTTAAGCATTAAAAGAAAATTGTTTATATATTTAAATAGAAAACTAAACTTATTTTCTCTGATTTTGTCACTTTTTTTTTTTTTCTAATACAATTTAAAGCGTCCTATCCCAGGTCGACACGTACAATGAATGCAATATTGTACTTTAGTTTAATTTGTAATTCATAATTAACGACTGTTTGCAGTAAGAAATGTTCATTTTATGCCAGAGGGATTTGTTACTTACTTATTCTGGTACGTTTTAAGTACAGTTGAAATTTAAAATAGAATTAAAAGGCTAATAGTTTTCATTAAGAGTGTAAATACTTGTATTTCTCATTCTAAATACCCACTTTAGTTGGATGGGCCGTCGAAAAATTTAAATATACATTAATATGTATACTGTCTATTTTTGAATGTTATGTATTTTAAAAATAAATTGATGTTTATTTTCATTTATAATGTTCTATTTTTTTTAATTTAGAAAAGCACAATGTTGTTTATACTTTAAAAATATATTATATCATGAAATAATGTGATATCATTAAATAAAGTCATAATATCATAAACTATCATGATAATATCATGAAATATCATGATAATGTCACGAAATAAAGTGATTATATCATGAAATAACGTGGTAATATCATGAAATAAAGTGGTAATATCATAAACTATCATGATAAAATCATGATAATATAACGAAATAACATGATAATATCACTAAATAACGTTGTAATATCATAAAATATCATGATAATATCATGAAATATCATGATAATTTCACGAAATAACGTGATTATATGATGAAATAATGTGATAATATCATTAAATAACGTTCTAATATCAAGAAATATCATGATAATGTCACAAAATAATGTGATAATATCACGAAATACCGTTATAGTATCATAAAATAATGTGATAAGATCAATAAATGATGTGGTAATATAATGAGGTAACATGATAATGTCACAAAATAACATAATAATTATATGTATAATATCATTTTTTTTTCAATTTGTAAAAGCACAAAGTTGTTTATACTTTAAGAATATTACTCTAAAATCAATAAATATCTGTAACAGGCTATCATGAACATGTAACTAATGAAAATGAATACACTTTTATTAAACTGTGTCCCACATCACTACAGTTGTGATGAAATGAAATGCTCTCAACATTTCTGTTCTCACAACATCGCGGCATCTATTCCAGTGAGTGCAGACGGCCTCATGGCTTTTGTGGCTCACCGGGCAAACCTTCTTCTGGAGAGCAGCAACAAAATAAAAGCCTGGGGCGTCTTCAACGACTCATCACGGTCGACTGAAGAACAAAAACACCATCTACGGCGCTGGAAAAGAAAGAGTCTGTTAGTTTAAAACCAGCATCTGACTGTTGAGGAGGAGGACGTCCATACCACACCGTTTTCATTCACAGTACGTTTATAAATTAATAATTGAATATATATATATATATATATTTTAATATTATATTCAATATATAAATTCCAACTCAAGCTTCTGCACCATAATAAACATCTAGTCTTGTGATTTAAGTGAGTGTAAATATATGATTTGATTTGGAATATAAAGCAATTTATAACAACTAAAGTATACATAGAAATGAATATTTTATTTTGAAATGGTAAAACATGTGAGAAATCTATAAAATAAATAAAATATGGGTAAAAGTATTGAATGAATGTTCCCTGAAAAAAAAATACATTTGAATTTCTCAATTATATGTTGCTGAACTTTTACAATTATACTTACAACAGGTTTAATGTTGGCATTATACATTCACGGATTGACCTTCATGTAAAAACGATAAATAAATCAATCGTAAATAGAGTTTTTGTTTCACTCATTTTCAATTCTTAAATGCTATCTTTGGAGTAGAATTTACTGAAATGAACGTTTTGACGTGTCAGAAGTCGCAGACTAATTTTACTTCACCAAAAAAAACATCAGTTTTATTCATATTGTTGACATCCAGAACCTCTGCCCCTTATCTTATCTTATCTTAAACGTGTTTAAATGCAACTACTACTACTAAACGACTATTGCAACTGTTTGTTTTCATGTCTGAACAAGAAGGATCTGTCTCGCCTGCATTAAATACAAAACTCTGAAGCCAGATTTCTGACCTGCTCTAGTAGAAGAACTCACATTTCTCTGATCCTTAAAACTCTTCACTGGCTTCCAGTTTCTTTCTGGATAAACTTTAAAATTCTGGTTATTACTTTCAGATCTATTCATGGTCAACCTTCCATCAGTAGATTCTGATCCAGACTTACACCCCAGCTCAGACTCTGAGGTCTGTGGATCAGAATCTACTGATGGTTCCTGAACACGGTTCAGGACCAGAGGAGAGAAATCCTTCGAGACTGTTGCTCCTAAGCTTTGGAACGATCTCTGTGTTTGATGATCTACTGACTCCTTCAAGAAACATCTGAAGATGTTTTTATTTGTTACGGCTTTTCCTTGATTTTCTGGAACTCCTGTGTTGTTCTCAGTATTATCTTGACCTTTAAAGTATATACTTTATTGAGTATTGTTTTGATTGTTTAAGCGCTTTGTGACCCTAGTCTGGAAAAGCGCTCTATAAATACAAATTACTTACCTACTTACTTACTTAAACACTGACATCTCCACAGGTTATTATATAGAGTTCAAGGCAACTCTTTTTTGCAAAGGATGGGAATGATCGGAACACAAGCAAGAACATCAAATACAGAAGGAAGTGGAAGCCCCAACAAGCTGTGACCGATGCAGAATCCCACTGGAAACACCAGGAAATTGGAGGCGTTGTACACCAGGGACTCCCGGGTCTTGGTCACTACACAGGGAGCCAAAAGAGGCCTTGTCGTCAAAAGGTCCAGGAGAGTCCGGGGAGGCAGCAGAAGAGGATTGTCGGGTGAAGGCAATCGGACCGGCCTCTCAGGGGTCGAAGGACGGACCTGACCCTGACCCAGGCACAGGAGCCGACACTATCTTGGAAGGAGCCGTGGCAAACTGACCAAGACGAGCTTTCTAACCGCCTGTTGCCGACCCCGACCAACTTGAAGATCTGGGGCAAAGAAGAAGGCTCATCATGCAAGCAATGTGGAGCATCTGCCTGCACGCTTAACCACATCCTCAGGGCGTGCCTGAAGGCGCTGGCAGAAGGGCGCCACAGATGGTAGGCATGATAAGGTCCGACCTGGAGATGACCGTGGATTCGAAGGGGAAGCTCGTCTTTCCACGAGGAAGTGGCGGCAAACCTCACGGCGACCAGACATGGTCTTGCTGTCCAGGAGCACGAAAACCGTCATCGTGGCGGAGCTCACAGTGCCCGGGGAAGAGAGAATGGACTTGGCTCACCAATCGAAGCAAGTACCAAGACCTGAGTGATGAAGCCGTCCTAAAAGGATGGCAAGCAACAAGCTTCCCGATCGAAGTCAAGGCAAGGTCGGTGCGTTTCTTCCTCCGGAGGATCAGGCTGGAGCTCAAACGGCTGAAGAAAGCCACCAGCGATTTAGCCACAAGGCTACCAAAAAGGACGACCTGCACATTTTTAAGAGTAGTTCCGCAGGAACAGCTTCTGGCAAAGCATCTTCGATGTTTACTTCACCATATCGAAATGAAATTTAAGCTACTTTTATCTGTTACGATTATGTTTTAAAGTCTTATAATCTTTGCTTGTTCTTCCTGAAAGTCGAGGGGCTAATCGATGCTAAGCTAACAAATATCCCTGAAAGCTTAATTAAATAAAGTACGTTACATTTTTGACACATTTTTCTTAAATTCAAATATAAAAAAAACTGACCAACACATTACACGTAACAAGCAAACTTGCCTTAATAATCATAATTCAAACGGAAATATTAAAAGAAGTGTTTTGTGCTAGAAATGTCACATTTTAAACTTTATGTATTCATAAAGTATTTCAGTGACATTTTCATGACTTAATGATTGTCCTGAATCCTCCTCCGTCTCCCTCCTCATGGAGGAAGAAAATCAGAGTCAATTAGAAGTTGACGGTCGAGGCGACCTGAGGCCAGACATGTGGCGCGACGTTCTAGCGTCAATGAATAAATTATGTTGCACAATCGCAGAGACTGTGTGTGTGTGTGTGTGTGTGTGTGTGTGTGTTTTCCGCTGCCTCCACCTGTAACCTTTCTTCTCACCCAGGCGGAGTGAAATGTCAGCTCTGGCTGGGCGGCCAAGCCACAGGCGGCCGTCGCTCCACTGATGAAGACGCCGCCGACTAAAAGCAGCTTTTCTATCCATAAACACTGAAGGTTAGTGACGCGGGTCACTGGAGTCGAGGAGGTCACTGAGTGACCAGATACTAGCAGGAGATTCGGTCGAGACTCTTCTACGAACCTCTAAATGAACTTGATAGATTTGTTATTGAGCTTTAATGTACACATTATGAGCAGAATATTATATTCCCGTCTCGCCAGCTCCTGTTGTTGTTGTTGAATTGTCCCTTTTATATTACGGTCAAAATGACCCTAATGATAAACTGTACTATTACATTTTTATTTTTGTTTTACAATAAGGTTGCTTTTTTTTTTTTTTTTACAGATGCTAGAGTTTCCAGCAGAGAAAGTTATTTTATCACGAAATAACACAGTATCAAGAAATGATGAGATATCAAGAAATAACATGATAATAATGTGATGATATCATGAAATATCGTGATAATATCATATATTACATGATAATAACGTGATGATAACATGATAATATCATGAAATAGCATGATAATAATGTGATAATATCATGAAATATTGTGATAATATCATATATTACATGATAATTACGTGATGATAACATGATAATATCATGAAATAACATGATAATATCATGAAATAACATGATAATAACATGATAATATCATGAAATACTGTGATAATATCATAAATAACATGATTATAACGTGATAATATCATGACATTTTGTGAGAATATCAAAATAACATGATAATAACGTGATAATATCATGAAACAAAAGTATCAGAAAACAACGTGATAACCTCATAAAATAACGTGATAATAATGTGATAATATAATGAAATATTGAGATATTATTATGTTAAAATAACATGAAATAACATATTATGAAATATCGTGATAATATCATAAAATGAATGTGATAATATTATGAAATGTTGGATAATTTATAAAATGATGTCATAATATCATCAAATATTGTGATAATATCATCAAATAACATGAAAATATAAAACAAATAACATCATAATATCAAGAAACATTGGCCAGATTCTGAAATAACATGATACTGGTTTTCCACCTCTGACAACTCCATACTTTATAACCCTTAAACAAGAGGTCAATATATTCAAAATATTTTCATCATCCACAAAACTGCAGATAAACACGTTTTGAATTTGATATATTTTTTATTAATAACAAATAAATACTGAACCACGAACGATGTACATTTGTCTGGATGTTGGTGTTGAATGAGAGGCAGGAGTCGACCACAACTTCATCACTGAAATAATCAACAGTTTAGGAACAAACAGTGTCTCTAGAAATATATTTAATAAACTAACATGTTTTGTGTATATTGATAAAATATAGATGATACAAAATATAACATTAGCGAAACATGGAATCATCACAAAGAGAAAAAAAATCATTAATTCCATATAATATAACAATAACATTAGCTTAATTTTTCTCTTTTACACACTTGTTGCATCTTTCTAGCTGTTACTACAAGTTAAAAAACACAAAGAAATGTAGATTCTATTAGATAAACTCACAATTCCAAGAGTTAGCTTAACGTTAGCATACATTTAGCATTGAGTTAGCATCTACATTAGCATCTTAGACATAGCTAATCTTCAAAAAATTCTGATGTTTTTTGAGTAAAAAAAAAACGTTTGGCTTTCTTGCTTTTCAGAAGTATGTTAAAGGAATAATGCTATTTTAAAACAGAAATATAATAACAATAAGAAACATAATTGATGTTTTCATATCATAAAAAGCATTTTTTTTAAAGTGTAAAGCTATCAAAGTCAATCTAAAAAGAAAGCATAACAACTTGTTACAACATATAAGCGCTTTGAATCATTGAACTATTACAAATACATGTTTCAGGCTATGTTTTAGACATCCCATAATCAACTACTCAATGGTTTATGTGAACTAAACGTAGCAGCGTATCAGATCACTCCGTCCAACAAGTGAAATGTGATTAAAAGCATGACCTGAAACACGGATTAGTCGTGTTGACGGGACGTGGAGAAATGAAACGACGGGAGATTTTGATATATTCTTGATTAAAGTGGTAGAACGTGTGTTTGGGTGGAGTAGACGAGAAGAGGCTGGCGTGACAACTGTTCATAATATATAATATAATATGGAGAACATTGTCACGGATTGTTCTTTACAAATATCATACACAAGTGCGACAAAACCCTCCGTAAATAACACATCATTCATCGTGAGTTATTGTAAAAAAAAAAGGTCAACATTCGTGGTTTATGACGATATGAAGGAGATGTATTTAAACATTTGTATTAAACATCATTTGAAGAAACAAAAATAATGTGGATAATGCAGGCGTTGTTGACAATCAAGCAGTTATTAAACAGTTACATTTATTTGATATATAATATTTATTTACACTAACATTGAAGACTGGAAAACACCTACAGGTCCCTATATAATAGACTTGATAGATACTTTATGATGTTGTACATGTTAGCATAGCATAGCATCGATAAAAGTGCTAACTGATTTTTTTTTTAAGTACAATGTACAACCCCTCGACAAGTATTTAACAAAACTCAGAATATAAACTATGTAAAACTTACAATTGAAAGTGTAATTTCGAATCTTAAATTAATGAAAGTTTAAGAACAAGTAGAGTTTGTCTCTTATGTGTGGTAAAGTTGAATTAATCTTCTCTTTAAAAAATGACACCGCATTATATATATATATATATATATATATATATATATATATTTAAATGTGTCTAATATATGGAAAAAAAATCCTGAGCTGTATAATCATGATATATTATCGTATTTCGTATTATTTACTTTAAGAAACTATAAGTTTAATCTTCCCCTTATAAAGAGTAAAGAGTAATTTATTTTATTGTATTTTTTTAAGATCATATATAATTTGAATGTTAATAGAATTAAATAGTGTTTATAAATGACATGTGACATAATATTGTGTTTCATAATAAGTGTTAAGTTTGATCTTTACCTTATAAAGATTAAATAGTTTATTTTTGAGTGATTTTGATGTCTTTCTATCAGGACCAGTAAAATACGCAATATTTAAGTATATTTACATTTAATATTCTATAGCAAGAGAATAAAACATTGAATAGAAATGTATAAAAACACCAGATTATTATTCATTTTTATATCACTTTTGGGTTTTGATCCCACTACAACATTTTCTCCTCCTTCTCCCACGGAACCGGGTCCTGCTCGTCCTCCACCTGCGTGTTCCTGCGTCCGGTCCAAAAATGCTCCACGTCCGGGATGGTCTGGTCCTGCGAGTGGACCGTGTTGGAGGTCAGCTCGGCGCCGTTCTCCTCCGCCTTGGGACCGGCGTTCCTGGGGACCCGCGCGGGGCCCCTGCAGGTCGCCGCGTACCAGACGGTGATGAGTCCCTGGCGCACGTCGTCGTACATGGTCATGAGGATCACCGGGAACACCGCGCTGCTGGCGTACAGAAGCACCTGCGCGAAGATGGTGACCCCCACCGGGGGTCTGCTATGGCCCAGGCGCGTCCAGGTGAAGGTCCCCCAGTCCGGCAGGAGCGCGAGCCCGAGGCAGCCGCTGAGACACAGCAGGACCAGGGACACCTTGCTCTGGCGGCTCGGACCCGGCGCGTGGTTCACCGCCGCGTGGAGGGACTTGGTGTGGAACGCCACGGTGAAGAGCACCGGGACCACGAAGGTCGCCACCGGGTAGATCTTGTAGTACAGACTCATGAAGTCGGACGCGCAGATCGGGACTTGAGCCACGCAGATGTGCTCGCTCCCGTGGGGCTCCAGGGACGCGTAGAGCAGCTGCGGGACCGGGACCACCACGGACACGGTCCAGATGAAGGCGAAGGGGATCCACGCCGGGCTGGAGGAGGGTCCCAGGGTGTGTTTGGCTCGGGTGCTGGCGGCCAGCGTCAAAGTTTTGGCGACCACGCAGGAGTGCTGGATCCAGTCCGCGGTGTTGCACATGAACCCCCCTAGAGTCCACGCCTGGGTGTAGTAGGTGACGGCGCGCACGGGGGCGCACAGCAGCAGGATCAACAAGTCCGTGGACGCCAGGGCGGACAGGACCGTCTTCACCTCGGACCCTCGGTGGCCCCTGAAGTCCCGGATGAAAATGAGCAGGACCAGCAGGTTCCCCACAGCCCCGGACACGCACACCCCGATCAGGACCACCGGCACCGCGGTCCGGACCTCCTCCCGGTGCAGAAGCTGGACTCCTCCAACGAAATCGAAGAAGGTAACATTCGCTGCTCGGTCTGGAATCATCATCTCACCGATGAAAGAAAAATGTTTTTTTTTTAAAGAATTGAGACCGAGTTGGATCCAGTCGGACCAGCGAGTCCAGGAGAGTGATGATGTCAGGAGGAGGTTTTTCTATTTCAAGAGCTGCCATTTACATCCACGCACGTCACCAGCTCCAGGCTCCTGATCAAATGTGAGCGCAGCAGGATCCACGAACCTCACTCCAGCATATTTAACCACGGAAAAAACTCTTAAAGACAACTTCTTAAGATATAAAATAAA
Organism: Callionymus lyra; assembly: GCF_982586985.1. Taxonomy (NCBI): domain Eukaryota; kingdom Metazoa; phylum Chordata; class Actinopteri; order Syngnathiformes; family Callionymidae; genus Callionymus; species Callionymus lyra. Next base: position 12,348,733 of record NC_141835.1, on the reverse strand, counting down.
GCTTTAGACGCATTTCCTCCACATTTTATTATAGATATTTGGATTAAAATCTGATTTAATTTCAAATTCAGCACCTTGGATAGCGCCGTATGGGAAAAGAAATTGGTCAAATCATATGTTTCTGCACTTTATATTAAAATTTCTATTTTGATATGAATAAATATACTTTTATTAGAATAAAACACATTTATTTGAGTTACCGTCGTCGTATTCAGGATTTTTATTTTTTATAAAACTGCAAAATACTATAAAATATATTATTCTCATTTCATTTGTTTTCAAACCAAAATATGTCCAAAAGTCAGATTTAAAAGCTGTTGGCGTCACTGTATCCTCTAGTGCTCAGTCATCGCTAGGATCTTGATTTAACGACTGCTACCATGTAGCAAAATATGTCGAAATATCAGCTTGAAAACGAGTGAACGTATCCTCTCGTTCTTAGTCGCTCATCGTCAAATTTCATTGTTACTTTAGCAAAATATGTCCAAACAACAGCACTTAAAAGCCATCAGTCATCAGCGAGATATCTTGGGATTTCAGTGATTCTATAGTAATGACTGTCGCCCTCAATGTGTTGATTTAAGTGTGTTGTTGTGATGTGTGACTCTATTGTATCATTAGTGTCGGTTTGTACAAAACTATCTTCTCATTGAAATATTGACATTAGAAAATGATCTGAAGCTCCGCCCACTGAAAACACTGAAACTGGTTTACCATAACCACACCCAATCAGCTGTTATTGGTCAAAATTCAAGGTTCGTCACTGCGCGTCATTAAAACCGGAAGTTACCACCTCCAAGGGCCTCGTTGTATAAACAAAGCAGGGGTGTTTACAGCTGGCTGGAGGAGGAGTGAAGCCATTATTACGTCATAAAGGACTCTCGTAACCTCTCGTACGCCCAGATTTCAGAGCAACTTTATAAAGTAATAACTTGAAAAAATGGTCATGATGAGGAACTTACTGCGTCTTGGACCGACTAATAATGTGTGTAGCTTATAAAAGCACAAAGCTGTAATGTCCTGTAGTAAAAAGAAAAGTGGAAATAGCTGCAATTCATCAAGTGTCCACATGGTTTCAAAACTAACTGAAGTTATGTAGAATTTTTTTTTTAAGTTTAGGTGAATTTAATAAGGGACTAACTAGACAAAAAAGACAATCTAACAATCAGATAATTTTTCAATTATCCGTCCGTTCTGACGACACATGTGACTTTCACCCAAACGTAATGTGTCCAGGCCACATGTGGACGACGCTGCTGATTGGCTGAAATGTGTTTGACTAAAAATGACTTGCTTGTTACTGTATAATGCTAGACAAACATTCAAGTGATTGACAGGGATCACTAAATAAATAGTAAGTAAGTAAGTAAGTAATATTTATAGTTTTGAAACCATGTGGACACTTGATGAATTGCAGCTATTTCCACTTTTCTTTTTACTACAGGACATTACAGCTTTGTGCTTCGAAACGGAAAAAAAAGTTCAAATGTATTAACTCCTCGTAAGTTGGACACCAATCAGTGTCTCCGTCTCATTGTGTGACATCATCAGGCAGGAAGTGCTCGGAACGAAATAGTACCTTCGCCTCTCGACCGTAATTTTTCTAAACTTACCACTTTAACGGTTTGATATGTTTGTTGATTAAATTTACCACCCCGTAACATTTCATAGAATAATATTAATGATTTCTTGTCTAAACTGAAAACAGGAATTCTAATTGAATGCTATACTTGTTAGCATATTAACCGATATTGAATTACTTGTATTTATCGTTGAAAAGAATTTAGGACATGACATGAAAATGAAAATATGAAAATAAACCTACAGTACGTTTCATTTTGTCCGTTACGGGGTGATCAGTCTTTTTTGAAAAAGCAGAGAATGAAAGACGATGCATCTTCATCACTTTTGTAATCGAGCACTGATCTTCCTGGACGCGGACAGGGAAATCATTATTGTAAGATTCATGAAATTAATGACCTGCAGTGACATCGAATTAGCCTCCATTTCCTTTAACTTCCACGCGAGTCATCCTTTGATTTTAAAACGGATTCATCTGACAAACTCTTTACATCAATTCATGGGATCACTTCCTGCCACCATGTTGACTCGGGAAGCATCCGGACGATGGGGGGGTGCAGGTGGAGAAGGTGGTGGCAGGGGGTGCTTCTATCTGAAGGGTGCCCACTCAAATGCTGTCACCACCTCTGAGCGGGCCGGTTGCTAGGTTACGTGATCCGCCATCACAGTATGGGGCTGTGGAGATGTGAGGCATCATTAAGTGGGGTGAGATACAAACGGGAGCTTCTAGAATAACTTCACGCCACCGTGCACTGGTGGGTTGTTGTACCCGCTCATTTGGGGGGTCGTCAAGAGGGGGGGGGGTCCTCACCTCGGTGGCTAATAAGAGATAATTGACGAGGCTGTCAATCCAGGGAAACAAAGCCACAGTGAGCAGAGAAGTGGAGTCTGTTGATACGTAACAGTGACAAACTTATACACAATATACTGTAGTAACAAGGATATACTTGTAGTATTGTCGAGTACTTGACTCTGGTGTTGCAGAATTTACAGACCACATGACTCTTGACGAAGTCGTAACTGCTTTCATTTGTTTTCAAACCATGTCCAAACATCAGCTTTAAAGGCTGCTGGAGTCACTGTATCCTCTTGTCCTCAGTCATCGCCAGGATCGTGATTTAACGACCGCTACCATGTGGAAAAATATGTCGTAATATCAGCTTGAAAACGAGTTACGGTATCCTCTCGTCCTCAGTCATCGCCAGACTCCATTGTTACTTTAGCCAAATGTGTCCAAACATCAGCTTTTTAAAGCTGCTTGAGTCACTGTATGGGGCATTATAGCTCAGATGGTAGAGTGGTTGCCTGCAGTTCAAAAGGTTGCAGGTTCAATCCCAGCTCCAGACAAGCTTGTGTCGTCGTGTCCCTGAGCAAGACACTTTACCCTGATTGCTCCTGATGGCAGACTTGGCGCACGTGTGCAGCCTACTCCCATCAGTATGTATGAATGGCTGTCAAAGCACTTTGTGACCCTGGTCTAGAAAGGCGCTATATAAATAGAGATTATTATTATACTGTATCCCAACGTCCTCAGTCATCGCCAGGATCTTAATTTAACGACTGCTACCAAGTAGCAAAAAAGTGTCAAAATATCCACTTGAAAATGAGGGACCGAATCCTCTCGTTCTGAGTCAGTCAGTCATACTTTGGCAAAATATGTCCTAACAACAGCCCTAAAATCTTTTGGAGTCCACTGTATCCTCTTGTCCTGAGTCATCGGCGAGATATCTTGGGATTTCAGTTTTTCTATAGTAATGACTGTCGCCCTCTAAAGGCAAAAAGTTTAATTTCAACACGGAATTAAACACATGCAGTTCATACATTAACATGAAAAAAAATCACACTTGTGCGTCAACGTCACCTTTTTAGTGCCTATGAACCAGATCGTAGCAGGTACCAAAAATACTTTCTGCTACGAGGTACTGCACTGTCTGGAACAAAGCGGGTAGAACCAGGTACATAAAATACAGTTAATGAATCATTAATGATAAATAAATCAGATCTATTTATCTATCTATTTTGTGGTACTGTAGTAACAAGTATATATGTGTAGTATTTTCAAGGTACTTGACTCTGGTCTTGCAGAATTTACAGACCACATGACTCTTGATGAAGTCGTAACTGATTTCATTTGTTTTCAAACCAAAATATGTCCAAACATCAGCTGTAAATGTTGCTGGAGTCACTGTATCCTCTCATCCTCAGTTGTAACTGCTTTCATTTGTTTTGAAACCAAAATATCGTCCAAACATCAGCTTTAAATGCTGCTAGACTCACTGTATCCTCTTGTCCTCAGTCATCGCCAGGATTTTAATTTAATTTTTTTATTTAATTTAATATGTCAAAAAATTAGCTTGAAAACAAGTGACCGTATCCTCTCGTTCTCAGTCAGTCAATCCCCAGATTTCATTGTCACTTTAGCAAAATATGTCCAAACAACAGCACTAAAAGCAGACAGAATTTTCAGACCACATGACTCTTGACGAAATCATAGCTGCTTTCATTTGTTTCAACCAAAATATGTCCAAACGTTAACTTTAAAAGCTGCTGGACTCACTGTATCCTCTCGTCCTCAGTCGTTGTCGGAATTGTATTGTTCATTTAGCTGCGGAGAACGTAACGACTGCTGCCATCTAGAGGCTGGAAGTTTAATTGCAACACAAAATTGAACAAATGCAGTGAATAATTGTATTTTAATAAAAAAAAAAATTCTACTCTTTATTGAAATATGAACTCCAAAAAACTATGATGACAATAACACGACAATAATAATGATTGTACAGTGCTGTTGAGAATCAATGCGATATTTAAATGTACTGAGGATTTTTCTCACACCATTACTTGTTAGTCTCTCAAGAGACGTTACCCTCGGGCTGTAGTTACGTATGAAAGAGAAGGATAAAGAAGACAGGAAGACGAGGAGGCTTAAAAAAACACACAAAAAAGAAACTCGGTAATGGTCCCTGTGGGACTGAGACACAAAGCTAAAGTGGACTTTCAACCACAGGGGTGTAGTTAAAAAACGTGTTTTTTTTATTTGTGTTAAAAGGTGAAAGACCTTCGCGTGCATCAAGACGGGCGTCTTTGTTTTGCTTCCATCACACTGGAGTGACAGTTGCCACGGCAACCAGAGTGGACAAGGCCACTTGACTTGCAAAGTCGCTTCTCATCAACACTTTTTTTGGCGTGTTAAGATCGTCAGAATGGAAAAAAAAACCCTTCAATCTTCAGGGCACAACAAAAAGAGATAAACGTCTGGTGAAAGGTCAGACTCCCGCCTGTGGAAGAGCAAATAATTAATGTCAGACATTTTTATCCAGAGAGTGGGAGGTGAGAGAGACACACGGATCTTTTTTTTTTTTTCCTCTGCTTAATTATAAATACATGAAAAATTGAAGACATAATATTCGCTCCATCGTTTATTCAGACAACTACGACCCCTGGTGACGTCATCAGCGTCTTCATGAAACCGTACAAAACTTGTTTAGCTTTTCTTTTTTTTTTTTTTTTAAAGAAAAAGATCTAAAAAATAAAGAGATATTATTTAACTTCACAAATTTTATTGATTTCCCTTGTTTGAAGGTTTTTTTTACACTTCAGTTTCATATACTACACTTTTACAGATTAGCTATTATGTGATGTCGATTTTTAAAATACATATCACTGGAATTTATCGAGTTTTAACTTCCCTTCAATCATTTTTATCGCAGTTTATGTCCGATATTTACATACCTCACAGAATCTAAAAAAAAATAATTAATATATTTAGTCCGAAATATAGTGTGATTTTTAAATTAATCACGTTTGATTTTTAATTCTGCAATTTGTCACCAATGTCTGTGTGAAATGTGAAATAATAATATACATTTTTATTATTATTATTATTATGATTTTAATATTACACAAATACATTTGATCTGGAAACTTAAGATATATTCGATCAAGACAATAGGTTTTGTATTTTAAAGTATAAAATAATCATCCACAACCTAAAACAAATCAAAAACAAGCCTGCACATCAACAAGTAAGCGAAACTATATATAGAGATACAATTGGTAAAAGATCGCCCTCTCGTGGTTTTGGTGAGTTATCGCACTACTACAACGGTTTTTGTCAAAAATATATATTTATTTTAATAACATGTATTAATATATTTGTTTTTCACCTACATTACTTCGCCCTTGTTGTTTTTAAAAGTAAATCTATATTTATGGACTTATTTTTAAATAATCCTGTCGCTACTTACGCTTCTAACGCGGCAGTAATTAAATCACACCGATAGATGGCAGCAAATACCAAGTTTGTCAAACACTTAACTCCGGATGAGTTTGCGTTGAAGTGAAGGAACCTTGTTTGTGACATTCGTACATTTGAAAGAATATATGTTAAATAATTCAGATACATTTTTTTTACATAAATATTTATAATCATAGATTTCTGTTTAACTTTCCCCGTTTCCTGTTAACAACGAGTCTGATTTAAGTACTTCCTGTCCGATATATTGTTCTAGTATCAACATAAATAACTAAGACAATAGTGTGTCAATATCACACTCAGTTTTATTTTAACCTAAATTGTGAACGAAACTCCACATAAGGTAAGGATACATCCTTAGCTTAGACCGGCAACCATTTACTGACAGAGAACCATGGTCTCTGATTCAAAAGATTTTAAGATGATTTTATACATATGTATGTATGGAAAATATTTATAAAGACAATATTATTTTGACAAATATATATAGATATATTTTTAATTTGTTTTCATATTTTTTGGCAAAATAAAGGTTGGATTTATACATATATATGTATGGAATATATGTATAAAGTCAACCTTTATTTTGCCCTAAAATATAAAGATGTATTTTAAATTTGTATCATTATTTTTTGGCAAAATAAAAGTAAGTTTTATACATATATATGTATGGAATATATGTATAAAGTCAACTTTTACTTTGCCAAAAATATATAGCTGTATTTAAAAATTTGTATCAATATTATTTGGCAAAAAGATGATTTTATATCTATATATATCCTATACATGCATATGGATAAAACCAAAATTTATTTTTCCAAAAATATATAGATGTATCTTAAATTAGTATTCATATTTTTTTGGCCTAATAAAATCTGATTTTATACATATGTATGTATGGAATATATGTAAAAATTCAACCTTTATTTTGGCAAAAAATATGAATACAAATAAAAAAACTAAAAAATATATCTATTCTGTTTTATCATTATTTTGGGGCAACATTGGCTAAATTTTTTCAATTTTGTTTATTAAATTGAATTGACACCAAAAAGAAGGCACTGAATTCTGTGAATCAAAAACTTTTATTGCCAGTTTTGTGAGCACAAAAGCAGGGACTTTATTGTGGTGACATTAAAGAATACAAGTATGAAATAATATAAACAATACATAAGTCAGAAGTGTGGAGTGAGTAATAACTGTATCCTCTCGTCCTCAGTCATCTATGATGGCGTTGTCAATGTTACAGAGTCACATTTCTGCCGAATCATAGAAAAGTTAAACAAAAACCATACTTGGTTTGTCATCATTTCTATATAATAGGAAGGTTTTTGATGGAAGCCCAGGGACGTATCCACACAAATCCATTAGTTACATATTCATACGTTGGCGGCGCCGCATTCCGGGCTTAAATGGAAACACTAAGAATCTCAAAAATGTTATTATTTTGTTTACGTATCGGCACTGAGGAGAGAAGAAAGCGTTTTTTATTTATCTAGATGACTTGTACGCTCTCGCCCTCGTGCACACGCCGCCCGGCTTATCTTGTCGCCCATCGCTCCCCGTGCATAATGAAAAGCGGCTTATCGTGCCGCTGGCCTCGGGGTGACGTCGACTTTCCCCTTATTTCCTGGGCCCCCGAGAACGAGACGAGCGCCACTTCAGCCCACGTGACTCGGCCGGAGGAAAATCTCCCGGGACCCATGGGTGCCGTCGTGGCCCCCGCGAAAAAAAAAACAGGGGGGGAAGGAGAACCGAGAGGAAAATCGAATGAAGAGTTCAATTGGGACACGATTAAAATAAATGGAAGCGGCGACTAGATAAGACACATAGCGTTTCCTCATCTATTTAACATTCATTGAATTGAATAATCCGCTCTTATTATCGTAAATAGTCTGAATATTTACCCTGAATATGCTAATTTATGTTAGCTTGGAGCGCTCTGCAGCTTAATAATTTTTTCATCAATATCTCGGTCTTCTCTAAAGAGGAGTGGAGCGACCGAGGGCCAAAAGGGAGGAAACGCCGCCGTCGTCGTCATTGTTTTCTCCAACTTTTTTCCCAATCCTTTTCGCTCTTCGCCCGAGGCCGAGCCAGTTACATTTCAATCAAAAGATTCATTGTAAAGTCATTATCCCAAACTAGGCCCCGATAATTGGCTGTCATTTTGCATAGCGGCGGTCGCGGCGGGCCGCGGGGGCCCATGGCCGACGTGGCCTTATCTTTCACCTTTAAGGAAAAATAATAGACAATTTATCATTAATCTGCTTTGGGAAATAATAACAAGTTAAATGTCAGTCCCCGGCCGCCGCTAATACAATTGTGTCGCTCTGGGGCGCGAGCTGATCGGCGGCTGACCTGTCCTCTTCAGCGGCGCCCGGGCGAGAAAACATTTGCTTTAACCTTCTGCGCCGCGTAAGTACGCTTGTAATGACCCCGGAATGTTCCTCTCCAATGTTGCTGGCGTAGCATTAGCTTCGCCTTGTTTTTTGACGCGGTTCGACTCCGAAAAAGCCTGGAGGGTTTATTTGTGAAACACAACCGAAGTATTTCAATGTTATTTTCAGGAATAAAACGCCATTTTGAACGTGTCGTACCGACAGACTCTAACGGACGCTAAGTTGTTAGCGAAACGTCCAGTCGGCTCAGTTCAACTATTATCTGATGTTAGTCAATGATTCATGAATAAATCCTGGTCAGCTTCGCAATAGAAATGTATTTCTCGATCGAGTCTTAAGCGTTTAGCATTTCGCATTAAGCCAGCTTTTGAAAATTGTCAAAATGTTATAGTAGTCTAGTCACAAATTAGACTTTACTCTGATATAGTTTTGTAAAATATTGGATTTTGATTTTGATGATTTTTGTTGATGGATGGATGGATAGAATGATGGACTAACAGATGATAGGATGGATGGATGGATGGATGGATAGATTGATGGACTAACAGATGGATGATGGATAGAATGATGGACTAACAGATGATAGGATGGATAGATGGATGGATAGATTGATGGACTAACAGATGAATGGATGGATAGAATGATGGACTAACAGATGATAGGATGGATGGATGGATGGATGGATAGATTGATGGACTAACAGATGGATGGATTGATAGAATGATGGACTAACAGATGACAGGATGGATGGATGGATGGATGGAATGATGGACTAACAGATGGATGGATTGATGGATGGATGGATAGAATGATGGACTAATTGATGGATTGATGGATGGATGGATGGATGGATGGATAGAATGATGGACTAATAGATGGATGGATGGATAGAATGATGGACTAACAGATGGACGGATGGATGGATGTATCGATGGATAGAATGATGGACTAACAGATGGATGGATGGATGGATGGATAGAATGATGGACTAACAGATGGATGGATGGACTAATGGATGGACAGATGGATGGATGGATGGATGGATGGATAGAATGATGGACTAATTGATGGATAGATAGAATGATGGACTAATTGATGGATTGATGGATGGATGGATGGATGGATAGAATGATGGACTAATGGATGGATGGATGGATGGATGGATGGATAGAATGATGGACTAACAGATGGATGGATGGATGGATGTATCGATGGATAGAATAATGGACTAACAGATGGATGGATGGACGGATGGATGGATGGATGGATGGATAGAATGATGGATGGATGGAGGGTTTTCAGTTTGGTACAGCAAGTTTCATAAAAACAAGTACAAGAACAAAGTGCAAATGATGAAGAATCCAGTCTTTAGACCTAAAAACAACAATGTCGACACGTTGAGGCGACATCACAGTGTTTATTCATGAACCTCCTTGAAGACACAAAGTTTGTGTCGTTGACCCCGGAGTCACAAGGGGGGTCACGAGGGGGGTCACGAGGGGGGTCACCAGTAAACATGGAGGAGGGTCGTCACCGTCGGCAGGATCAGCTCCCGCGAGGCCAGAACCGGCGGCGATCGTGTCGGAGGGAAAAAGGCTGGTTTGAACAGCGATCAATTATCAATAGACGACGAGGCCAGATTAACGGAGCGTCTCGTCCGTGTTGACGGATCAGAACCGCCCGGATCCGGTCAATGAATGCAGGCAGACACTCGCCTTTGGCTTTGACACTGGACGCATTCAGATCAGATCCATGTCATCAGGGGATTATTGGTGTTGATGTCGCCTCAATCGTCCCCCATCACTGCTGCTGCTCCGCTTTACAAACATTATGACCGCCTCCCTCGGATACTAATGTACGCTATCATGGCGGGTTCAGCTCGGGTCGAACCCGGTCCGGAGTCACTTGTAATTAAACTGATTATCGCCAAAATGAAACCATAATAAAGAAAGAAAAAAAAGATTATCTTCAGGTGTTTTAATCAATAATAAAAACGGCATCTTTCATAAATGACGTGATTGATCGATATCAACTTCAATACATGACTTTAATTCGATATTTTAAACATGAGCTTTCCAGGGTGTCCCTCACCACCTTTTCTTAGAAGAAAATAAATGTACTTAACTTACTTTAAGATGTAAAACAACATGTTTATGTTTGATTTATCATATATTTGTAAATGTAAAAACCTTTTTAAAATATATATAATCATTTAATTAAAAAAGAATGTTCATTATTTTCACCATAATTCAATATTTTTACATATATATATAAAAAAAAAGGTTGTTACATTAAAATATGTTATATATTTTAAAAAAAAGAAAGAAAATGTACGTTACAAAATATAATAAATCAAACATAAACACGTTGTTTTACATCTCAAAGCAAGTACTTTTAATACATTTATTATCTTGTTTTTATTTTTCAGTCAAAAAGAAAAGGTGGTGAGGGACACCCTGGAAAGCTCAACATCACAGACAGGACATTTCAGCGTCAGCTCATGTTCCATTTTTTTTAACCACAAGTAAATTTAGATTTTAAATATATCAAATATATGTAGTATTTTCAATAAATGTATCATCTTGTCTTTGTTTTCCAGTGTGGGACACCCTGGAAAACTCACCATCGCAGACAACCACTCCCACACACAATCATGGATATGTCTATACATAACATGAGCTTTCCAGGGTGTCCCTCACCACCCTTTCTTTTTGACTGGATAAACATAGACAAGTTAATACATGTACTTAACTTACTTTACTTTACTACTAAGATGTAAAACAACATGTTTATGTTTGATTCATCATATATTTGTAAATGTAAAAACCTTTTTAAAATATATATAATCGTTTAATTATGGTGAAAATAATGAACATTATATATTTATTTTATTATAAATACATGTAAATTTTAAATAAAAAATGTAGTATATATTATGTATAGAAATATCCATGATTGTGTGTGGGAGTGGTTGTCTGCAATGGTGAGCTTTCCAAACCCACACTGGAAAACAAAGATGATACATTTATTAAAAGTACTCGCTTTGAGAGGTAAAATAAAATGTATATTTGTAACATACATATCCTTCAATTTTTAATACATTTTAATGTAAAACCCTTTTTTTAATATACATACAATTATTTATTTATAGTAAAAATAATGAACAGAAAATACATTTTATTTAAAAGAATACCATCTTTTGTATTTTTATATATATATATATATATATATATATATATATATATATATATATATAATTTACTTATACGTTTTAATTTAACATTTTAAACATGAAACATTGCTCTGAAATGTCCGTGATGGTGAACTTTCCAGGGTGTCCCTCACCATCTTACCCTTTTGTCTTTGACTGAAATATAAAGACAAGATAATAAATGTATTAAAGTACTCGCTATGAGATGTAAAACAACATGTTAATGTACGATTTATCATACATTTGGAAAATTAATTTTCTTCATTTAATGTTTAATATAATATATTTTAATGTAAAAACCTATATATATATATATATATATATATATATATATATATATATATAATACAATGATTTAATTATGGTGAAAATAATGAGTAAAAATATATATATATTTTTAATTTGTTAAATAACTTTATTTATTTTTCTTTATTTTTAAATAAAATAATGAATAGTTCTACTCATAGTTATACATATTATTAACAGATATATTGTGAAATATTTAAAGGATTGTTGTTGTAAAGAGTGTTTAAAATGAAATAAAACATGAAACACTGTCGAGGATGAAACTCGTCTTGACCTCCAGACGTGTTCGGTGAGTCTCAGCGGTTCTTAACTGTCACGGTCAACTGTGGCTGCAGCCGAGAAGGTCAGGATTATGAGTGTGTTTGCTGTGAGGGGCCCTCGTGACCTTCACCCTGCCCTCCACACACACACACACACACACACACACACACACACACACACACACACACACACACACACACACACACACACACACCGTCTAGAACAATTGATTGAAGTCAAGAACGAACTCGAGTCTTTCAAATTAACATCAGTAAATACACACATTTGGATTCTTCTGTCGCACACACGTCTGTTGGACACACACACATCTGTTGGACGCACACACAGGTCTATGGTAAACACACATGTCTGTGAGAACACACATGTCTGTTGGAAACACACATGTTTATGGGACACACGCACACATCTGTTGGACACACACATCTCTATGGTGCACACGGGCACATTTGTGGAACACACAAATCTTTCGGACACACGCATGTTTACGGTACACACACGTCTGTGGAACACACACACATCTGTTGGACACACACATCTGTTGGACAAACACACATTAGTCGGACACACACATGTCTATGGAACACACACAGGTCTGGTGGATGCACACACTATCTATTTTACGCACACAATTTTGTCGGATACACACGTCTGTGGGAAACACACATCTGTTGGCGACACGTGTCCGTAGGACACGTACACATCTGTGGGACACACACACTACTGTGTGAGAAACGCATGTCTGGTGGACACACATACACATCTATTTGACACACACAATTTTGTTGGATACACGCACAGCTATTTGACACACACATAAGTGGGACACACACACGTCCGTTGGACACACACACACGTCTGTGGGATTGTTGTGTGTTGATTATCAGGTACTTGTTTTCTTCATTTTCCCCTTTTGTGTTCATCAGTCTTTCATTCTTTTATTGTGTTGAATTTTCCTATTTTGCGTTTGACTCGTCAGTATTTTTTCTGTATATGTGTGTGTAGTTGTCGTAAAAATGTTGTGTGTTGTTCTGGACGTGTATGTTGGTGTGTTCAATGTTCTACATGGTTTTGTGTACCTTTTGTGTGTCTATTATCTTTGTCTTTGACACTTTTACATGTTGTGTTCTTTGTTTTATTGTGTCTGTTTATGAGATACTTGCTTTGTGAATTTTACATTTTTGTGTACATGTTTTTTTATTTTCAAGTTGATCTTTTTAGTATTTTTATTGTATGTTGTGTGTATCCAGCAGCCTTATGTGTGTTGGTTTTTTGTGCATGTTGGTTATTAAGCATCTTTTCTTTTGGTGTTTATGCATGTGTTTTGTGTGGGTTTTTGCTTGATCAACATTGTTGTGCGACCATTTTCTTGTTACGATCTTATGTGTGTTCGTTTTATTGTGCACGGTAGATAATAAGCATCTTTTTTTTGCGTGTTTTTGTGTGTCTTTTTGTTTTTGTTTTTGTGTGAGTTTTTGCTTGATCAACATTGTTGTGCGACCGTTTTATTGTTACGATCTTATGTGTGTTCGCTTTTTTGTGCAGGGTAGATATTAAGCATCTTTTTTTGCGTGTTTTTGTGTGTGTTTCTGCTTTTGTTTTTGTGTGTGTTTTTGCTTGATCAACATTGTTTTGCGACCATTTTCTTGTAACAATCTTATGTGTGTTCGTTTTTTGTGCACATAAGTTATTAAACATCAGTTTTTTGGTGGTTTTGCTTGTGTTTTTGTGTGTGTTTTTGCTTTATCAACATTGTTGTGTCACCATTTTCTTGTTATGATCTTATGTGTGTTCGTTTTTTGTGCACCTTAGTTATTAAGCATATTTTTGGGGTGTTTTTGTGTGTGTTTTTGCTTGATTAACATTGTAGTGTGACCATTAACTTGTGATGATCTTATGTGTGTTCGTTTTTTTTGTGAATGTTAGATATTAAGCATCTTTTTGTGTGGGTTTTTGCTTGACCAACATTGTTGTGTGACCATTTTCTTGTTACGATCTTATGTGTGTTGCTTTTTTTGTGCACGTTACTTATTAAGCATCTTTTGGGGTGTTTTTATGTGTGTTTTTGCTTAATTAACATTGTTGTTTGACCATTTTCTTGTGAAGATCTTATGTGTGTTGGTTTTTTGTGCACGTTATTTATCAAGCATCTTTTTTTTGGCGTTTATGTGTGTGTCTTTGTGTGTGTTTTTGCTTGATCAACATTGTTGTGCGACCATTTTCATGTTACGATCTTATGTGTGTTGGTTTTTTGTGCACGTTAGATATCAAGCATATTTTTTTGGGATGTTTTTGTGTGTGTTCTTGCTTGATCAACATTGTTGTGTGACCATTTTCTTGTTAAGATCTTATGTGTGTTGTTTTTTTTGTGCACGTTACTTATTAAGCATATTTTTTGGTGTTTATCCCTGTGTTTATGTACGTGTTTTTGTGTGTGTTTTTGCTAAATCAACATTGTTGTGCAGCCATTTTCTTGTTAAGATCTTATGTGTGTTGTTTTTTTTGTGCACGTTACTTATTAAGCATATTTTTTGGTGTTTATCCCTGTGTTTATGTGCGTGTTTTTGCTTGAGCAACATTGTTGTGTGACCATTTTCTTGTTGCGATCTTATGTGTGTTCGTTTTTTTGCACGTTAGATATTAAGTTTATATTTTGGGGTGTTTTTTGTGTGTGTTTTTGCTTGAGCAACATTGTTGTGCGACCATTTTCTTGTTGCGATCTTATGTGTGTTCGCTTTTTTGTGCAGGGTAGATATTAAGCATCTTTTTTTGCGTGTTTTTGTGTGTGTTTCTGCTTTTGTTTTTGTGTGTGTTTTTGCTTGATCAACATTGTTTTGCGACCATTTTCTTGTAACAATCTTATGTGTGTTCGTTTTTTGTGCACATAAGTTATTAAACATCAGTTTTTTGGTGGTTTTGCTTGTGTTTTTGTGTGTGTTTTTGCTTTATCAACATTGTTGTGTCACCATTTTCTTGTTATGATCTTATGTGTGTTCGTTTTTTGTGCACCTTAGTTATTAAGCATATTTTTGGGGTATTTTTGTGTGTGTTTTTGCTTGATTAACATTGTAGTGTGACCATTAACTTGTGATGATCTTATGTGTGTTCGTTTTTTTTGTGAATGTTAGATATTAAGCATCTTTTTGTGTGGGTTTTTGCTTGATCAACATTGTTGTGTGACCATTTTCTTGTTACGATCTTATGTGTGTTGCTTTTTTTGTGCACGTTACTTATTAAGCATCTTTTGGGGTGTTTTTATGTGTGTTTTTGCTTAATTAACATTGTTGTTTGACCATTTTCTTGTGAAGATCTTATGTGTGTTGGTTTTTTGTGCACGTTATTTATCAAGCATCTTTTTTTTGGCGTTTATGTGTGTGTCTTTGTGTGTGTTTTTGCTTGATCAACATTGTTGTGCGACCATTTTCATGTTACGATCTTATGTGTGTTGGTTTTTTGTGCACGTTAGATATCAAGCATATTTTTTTGGGATGTTTTTGTGTGTGTTCTTGCTTGATCAACATTGTTGTGTGACCATTTTCTTGTTAAGATCTTATGTGTGTTGTTTTTTTTGTGCACGTTACTTATTAAGCATATTTTTTGGTGTTTATCCCTGTGTTTATGTACGTGTTTTTGTGTGTGTTTTTGCTAAATCAACATTGTTGTGCAGCCATTTTCTTGTTAAGATCTTATGTGTGTTGTTTTTTTTGTGCACGTTACTTATTAAGCATATTTTTTGGTGTTTATCCCTGTGTTTATGTGCGTGTTTTTGTGTGTGTTTTTGCTTGAGCAACATTGTTGTGCGACCATTTTCTTGTTGCGATCTTATGTGTGTTCGTTTTTTTGCACGTTAGATATTAAGTTTCTATTTTGGGGTGTTTTTTGTGTGTGTTTTTGCTCAATCAACATTGTTGTGCAGCCATTTTCTTGTTAAGATCTTATGTGTGTTGTTTTTTTTTGTGCACGTTACTTATTAAGCATATTTTTTGGTGTTTATCCCTGTGTTTATGTGCGTGTTTTTGTGTGTGTTTTTGCTTGATCAACATTGTTGTGCGACCATTTTCTTGTTGCGATCTTATGTGTGTTCGTTTTTTTGCCCGTTAGATATTAAGTTTCTATTTTGGGGTCTTTTTTGTGTGTGTTTTTGCTCAATCAACATTGTTGTGCAGCCATTTTCTTGTTAAGATCTTATGTGTGTTGTTTTTTTTTGTGCACGTTACTTATTAAGCATATTTTTTGGTGTTTATCCCTGTGTTTATGTGCGTGTTTTTGTGTGTGTTTTTGCTTGATCAACATTGTTGTGCGACCATTTTCTTGTTGCGATCTTATGTGTCTTCGTTTTTTTGCACGTTAGATATTAAGTTTATATTTTGGGGTGTTTTTTGTGTGTGTTTTTGCTCGATCAACGTCGTTGTGCGTCTCATTGTCGTCTTGAACAATCGCCTCCAAACACGTTCTGAGTTCACGCTCTTTGTTTGCCGAGGCGCTCGCAGGCCTCCCGGCCCCGGCGGGGTCAGCGTGCCTTCCTGCCCTGGTGACCCGCGGGGGGTCGACCAGAGCAGCTTTTACAAATCCCGAGTTTATAAAAACACGGGGAGAAGGTCCTTGTGGGAATTATCTGTGCCCGGGCAACGGCAAACAGTAAATTACAGGGGGCTTACATGATTCCTGCGGCCCCCGGGGACATCAAACAGTCGAGGGAAGACTGCGTTAAAGTCGCTGCTCTCAGATCAGCTCCTCTCTTTTGTTCCGGCGCGTTAGTTCAATCCACGCAGCACCGCAGGGAGCAGAGACCTGTTTATTCCACTGTTGACGTGACGTCCTTCAAACGACCTCGTGTCCAGGAAAATACACAAATATATGTAAATACATGTTTACACAAGGAACCTGCTGCAGACGCACTGAAGACAGGAAATGAAAATTGTTTCTTTCTTTTTACTTCAAATAAATAAAACTAAAGGTGAAAAGAAAATGTGTAGCTTTCTTTGTCATCACTGTGGTTTGATTTTAGTTGAAAATTGTTTGATTATAGATGAAAATTGTTCGATTATAGTTAAAAAATTGTTTGATTATAGTTGAAAATTGTTTGATTATAGTTTAAAAATTGTTTGATTCCAGTTGAAAATTGTTTAATTATAGTTGAAAATTGTTTGATTATAGTTTAAAAATTGTTTGATTCCAGTTGAAAATTGTTTGATTATAGTTGAAAAATGTTTGATTATAGTTGAACATTTTTCGATTATAGTTGAAAATTGTTTGATTATAGTTGAAAATTGTTTGATTATAGTTTAAAAATTGTTTGATTCCAGTTGAAAATTGTTTGATTATATTGAAAATTGTTTGATTATAGTTGAACATTTTTTGATTATAGTTGAAAATTGTTTGATTATAGTTGAAAATTGTTTGATTATAGTTTAAAAATTGTTTGATTCCAGTTGAAAATTGTTTAATTATAGTTGAAAATTGTTTGATTATAGTTGAAAAATGTTTGATTATAGTTGAACATTTTTTGATTATAGTTGAAAAATGTTTGATTATAGTTGAACATTTTTTGATTATAGTTGAAAATTGTTTGATTATAGTTGAAAAATGTTTGATTATAGTTGAACATTTTTTGATTATAGTTGAAAATTGTTTAATTATAGTTGAAAATTGTTTGATTATAGTTTAAAAATTGTTTGATTCCAGTTGAAAATTGTTTAATTATAGTTGAAAATTGTTTGATTATAGTTGAAAAATGTTTGATTATAGTTGAACATTTTTTGATTATAGTCGAAAATAGTTTAATTATAGTTTAAAAAAAAATTAATATAGTTAAAAAAGTGTTTGATAATAGTTGAAAATTGTTTAATTATAGTCGAAAAATGTTTGATTATAGTTAAAAAATGTTTGATTATAGTCGAAAATTGTTCAATTATAGTTAAAAATGTTTTTAATATAGTTAAAAAATTGTTTGATAATAGTTGAAAATTGTTTGATTATATTGAAAATTGTTTGATTATAGTTGAAAAATGTTTGATTATTGTTCAAAATTGTTTGATTATAGTTGAAAATTGTTTGATTAAAGTTGAAATCTTGTACTATACTACTTGTACTATATACATTTATACAATAGTATACTTTTACAGACATATTGTAAATATATTTAAAGATCAATATATTCTAAAGAAAAATAAAATAATAATAATTAATTTAATCAAGAACATAACTTTTTTACAGTTTCTAATAAAGTACATAAGTATGTGTGATGTTTTTTTATTAATTTACAGTAAATAACTCAGACATTCTGACACGAGGGTTGAGAATACTATAAACTTGTTTTATTTAAACTTGCTAGAAATGACACAATCATGCCTAAAACACAGGTTTAATATGAGATAAAACCACTTGTCTTCACACTGAAGGATTGTGGGAAGATTTCTCCGCTGGTCTGGAGCCGCGACCTGGTCTTCGGGGGAAACAAAAGCTCGTATGTGTGAGTTTTGTTCTCAGCTCTTCATGGAGGAGATCCCACTGGGAGCAGATTAGCCTCTTCACGGGGGACGTGACGCCCAGAGAGGAAGTATCAGAGCAGGACAAACACGGGGACAAATTATCCGTCCGCCATTTAATATGCAGCTCAGACGGCAGGAGGTGAAGGGATTTCCATTTCTTTTCCTCTTTGTTGGCACTCGTTTATATCTCCATTAGGAAGTGACTCGAGGAGCCGCCATGTCTGTCGGGAACAGACGTTAGATTTCAACTTGTTTGGAAATTAATAAAACCAGTAAGAAGTTATAATAATAGCATTTAAAGCACATGATTGTTAGCTTAGCTTAGCAAACATTTAATAATACAAATGCTAGTTTCTCATTTTTACATGTTTATCCACCAAATACAATAACAAAGTTTAAATATTAATTTTGCGTTAAATATTTGAAGACGTACTTACTTACACAAAGTACACACATAGTACACTTGGATATACTTATTTTGCCAAGTGTTGTCAAAAGTAAACTTTAAGTAAATTATTTTAGTTTTAATATAAAAACAAGTATAATCAAAGTACGCTTAATTATACCTATTTTTGATAATGTCAAAGGTAAACTTCAAGTATACTACTTTAATTTTAGTATAAAAACAAGTTTAATCATAGTACACTTGGATATACTTCTTTTGCCAAGGGTTGTCAAAAGTAAACATATAAATTACAGGTACACACTTACACTAAAATTAAAGCAATATACTTGAGTGTATTGCTTTAATTTTATTATAAAACAGGTTTATTCATCATACACTAGAAAATACTGTTTCTTGCCAAGAGAAGCCAAAAGTAAACTTCAGGTTTAATACTATAATTTCAGTGTAAAACAAGTATACTCAGAGTACACTTAAATATACCTATTTTTGTAAAAAGTTTACTTCAAGTGATTAACTTCAATTTGAGTATAACATAAGTGAACACATATTACACTGAAATATACTTGTTTTGAAAGACATCAAAAGTAAACTTCAAGTGAACAACTTCAATTTTAATATAGAACAATTTTTCTCAAAGTACACTTGAATATACTTATTTTTTCTAATGGATTTCAAAAGTAAACTTCAAGTACACAACTTCAATTTTAATATAGAACAATTTTTCTCAAAGTACACTTGAATATACTTATTTTTTCTAATGGATTTCAAAAGTAAACTTCAAGTACACAACTTCAATTTTAATATAGAACAATTTTACTCAAAGCACACTTGAATATACTTATTTTTTCTAATGGATGTCAAAAGTAAACTTCAAGTACACAACTTCAATTTGAATATAGAACAATTTTACTCATAGTACACTTGAATATACTTCTTTTTTCTAAGGGATGTCAAAAACAAACTTCGAGTATATTACTTTAATTTAAATACCAAACAATTATACCAATAGTACACTTAAATATACTTCTTTTTCTAAGGGATGTCAAAAGTAAACTTTTTTCAAAACACAATCGGGTGTAATACTGCACTATGACCGACAGATGACGCTCAACACATTTCAAATAAAATCAGTATTTCATTACAATAACATTTAAAACTTTAAATCTAAACCAACGGGGTTGAAATAAACACCTGGCGCGCACAAATAAAAGTTGTATTATTGGAAAATATCCGCAGAGTTTGTCGCGGCTGCTTGAGAAAGTGATGGACAGGTGTCGAGGTCTGCTCAGTTTAGCAGATAATTAAAATATAAATCAGACAAAGAGCACTAAGTCGCTGGTTAGAGGTTACAAAGGAGGAGTTCACGTCCCCAGAGCCGGTAAACCGACACCGGATTATTCAGGCACAAAGACAAACATGGCCGCTGCTGCCAGCTGTTGACCGCCATTAGCGCCGAAGTTCGCGGGGTATCGGTGCTGCCTTCAGGGGCCGCGGGAAACTCTTGCGCAGGCAGAATGAATCCAAAATGACGGCGCGTTATGAATTACAAATGCATCTCAGCTGGATAGGATTAATATCAACATCCAAGCTACGGATATTAACCATTATTCCTGTGATATTAAATTAACTTAATTCCAACTTTTTAGTGGCGCAAAGATTTTTACATGTTGGCAACAAACTCAACAAAAGTGAAAATAGCTTTTAGCTAAACAATGAACTGCGTTATTCAATCAATTTAATTCAATTGTATTTTAATATCGGAAACCTATGATTTCGAGCAATAATATAACAATAACTATCACTTTTAGCACTTTCTGCAGTAACAACAAGTAACAACCTTTTCAAAAAGTACTACGGTACAGTATATTTATGTGTGGTGAACTAAATGTATACTTATTTGATACTTCTTCAGACTTAATTATAACATTTTAGGTTTACAGAAGAATACTCATTTCTATACCACCAATGTTCTAGGTATACACTCTGAGTCTATAGTCGACAGAAGTATACTTGAAGTACACTATTATCTATACTACCAATGTACTCAGTATATAATTCTATTATATATTTTCATAGAATGCACTACATTTATCAGATTCCCGTGGGACCCACCACTAAAAAAAGTATATTGTACTTAAAGTACATTTCATAAAGTATACTTGAGTATAGTATGAATATGCATCAGTGTACTATTTTAAAGTAAAATAGAATATACGTCTTTTTGCTATGGGATTTCAAAAGTAAATATAAAGTTTATTCAATTTTAGTACAAAATAAGTATACTCACAATACACTGGAACATACATATTTTTGCTGAGAGATCTGAAAAGTAAACTTCAAGTATACTACTTAAATTTCAGTATGAATTAAGTATATTCAGAGTACACTTGAATACACCTATTTTTGCAAAGGGATGTCAAAGGTGAACTTCAAGTATACTACTTCAATTTTAGTATGCATTTAGTATACTCAGAGTACACTTGAAAATACCTATTTTTGCTAAGGCTAAATATGCATCAGTGTACTATTTTAAAATATAGTATGTCTATAATACACTTCATGTATACTATGTATTAGGTGTAAAATAAGTATACGTTTAGTATACTTAAATATATTTATTTTTTTGGTATTGGTTGTATACTTCTTCAATTTTAGTATGAATTAAGTATACTCAGAGTACACTTGAATATAGCTATTTTTGCTAACGGATGTCAAAGGTAAACTTCAAATATAAAACTTAAATTTCAGTACAAAATAAGTTAACTCATAATACAATTTAATGCCTACAAAAAAATGAAGTATTCTGTAAGGAGAATATAAAAACATGTTATTTGCTATATATAAATATTTTGCTAGCTCAACGCCTCTTGCGCTAATGAGGACGGAAAAAAAATGTCCTGCTAAGCTAAGCTAACGACAGTGAAATACGCTTCATGTTTTCTCCGATACTTCGCCCGATGGTCGCCGGTTCACCCGCTCGGAGGGTGAGCGTGTTCTCTCCGGGGTCAGGCGGGCGGTCAGAAGTCTGGCATTTTAACTGGAGGGGCGAGAAAAAGGCGAGGCGTGATTAAGGTTTATAATTACTCACTTTAAACTGTAAGTGGTTCATTTGCACTCTGGTGCTTGAGCAGGATCCAGCGTTGGCCTCCCATCGACGTGTTTCTGTTGGATCCACACTCGCTGAGAGCAGCAGCTGTTGTGTCCTCTTGGCTCCATCAGGGTGTGTTTATAAGAGAGGGTTCAATCCCAGCCCTGCCGACTCCCAGAGATTATCCACTGTTATGTAACAGCTGTCGGCGATATGAATCTGCAGGCCTGATTAGAGGATGATTGACGGCTAAAAGCCGCAAATAGATGAGAAATATCTGAGGTGTTTGGCTTTGATGGGGGTGGTGGGGTCGGGGGGTGGATGGGGGGGTCTTTCTATGGAAACATCTCCATGATTGACGTGGATAATGTCTTAATTTACCAGATTAGTTTGTCAGAAATGACTTCTAAACATTGTTTTGAACATGTTGTACGTCTTTATGAGCCGCGGGCGGGAAGAGAATCTGCTCTTAGTTTACGATATGATGTAAAAGATGAGAGTTAAGCATCTTTTAATCAAAATAAACCATGAAAAAATGGTTTGAGTTTATATATTCTCCGATATTTGCGCTGGTTTCATCAATGGAAAAAGCAGGATAAAAATAACATAATAATACCACAAAAAGCAGGATAAAAATAACATAATGGAACCAAAAGGCAGGATAAAAATAACATAACACCAAGAAGCAGGATAAAAATAACATAATAACACCAAAAAGCAGGATAAAAAACATAATAATACCAAAAAGATGGATAAAAATAACATAATTATAACAAAAACCAGGATAAAAATAACATAACACAAAAAAGCAGGATAAAAAAATACAATAACACCAAAAAGCAGTTTAAAAAACATAATAATACCAAAAAGAAGGATAAAAATAACATAATTATAACAAAAAGCAGGTTAAAAATAACATAATAACACCAAAAAGCAGGATAAACATAACAAAAAGCAAAATAAAATGAAAATAAGAATACCAAAAAGCAGGATAAAAATAGCAAAAAGCAAGATAAAAATAACAAAACGCAGGATAAAAATAACATAATAATAACAATACATGGCACATTTTTAATTGAAAGAATCTGGTTTTTTTTGTCTAAAACCAGACAACCCCTTTTAAAGTGAAATATAATATGTTTGTTTTAAATAATAATATTTCCTATCTTTCCTTTTTTATCTATTAAAAAAAACATAACTTTCATCAGAAATGTAACTTCATACATTATTAATAGTAGTTAATTTATCTATTGAGTACTTATTCACTATAATGGCAATATAATGTTTTTTATTTTGCATTTGTATGTACTTTTCTTCCAGTTTATATACACTTGTAAATAAACATCATAGATACAAAGTGTATTAGACGAATATTTAGTCACACGTCACTTTTAACACAAAGTAGATGAAGGATGAAAGCACATATTATTTTAATTATATATAATTATAATTTTTTTTTTTTTTTATAATAATAAAGTCATAATTTTAAGTGTTTAGGAAGCAGCACGAATGACAAAATCGTTTTTTCCTCAAATTTTCCATTAAAGACCTTCTTCTTGGAGTCAATAGAGGGCGCTACAGGCTTCGATAGTGGCGCTTCACTGACTCCGAAACATGTTCTTTTGAAAATGGACATTCAAAATTTTTATTAAATAAAGAAAACGGGCACAAACACCTCTGGACATTTTTTAAAAATCCGACGATTTAGCTTTGTTATCTGAATTTTTATTTATTTATTTCTTCACTTTGAGCCCAAACTGAACTGGTGACTCATTCCGTAAAAAAAAACAAGTTCAAATTATTTTTCTGTCTCTAATAATTAGAACATAATGATTTAAAACTAGCAAAGAATAAAACGAGTAGCTTGTTTAATTTATTTTTGCTTTTATTTAATAAAAACAATACAGCATAGGATTTAAAAAAAACAAAAACTAAACGATTAATTCAAGAACGTGTTGGCTCAGGATAGTAAAGTTTTGATATTTTTAACTTTAGGTTTAGTGACGTCATATAGCAAAAACACATGTGTGTTATAACAGTCTTATTAATTTTTATTTATTTTAGAAAAGACCTTCAAAAAAAAAATCCTGAATCTAATTTATTTTTGGTACCGTCATCATTGAATCTTGATATATATATATATTTGGAGGTTTTTTATTTACTAAAAAATACCAAAAATAGTCACGTATTCATGTCTTAACCCTCACATTAAAAAACACGTTTTTTTCGGGATTAAAACATTTGTTTTTTTATGTTAATTAAAAAAAAAACTTAATTTAAAACCTAATTTCATTTTAAACTACATCGTGGCACATGAACGCCACATTGAACGTTGAATGAAGTGAAGGCTGGAGGCAGATATTCAACACGTCGTTGCTGTGCAGATGAAACAAGAAGTCCCAGGTGATCACAGGATCAACAGACTTGAGAAATTCCCACTTCATCTTTCAAGGGTTCATCACAGGAGGTGACGGTTCTTCGGGCTCCAATCGCAGGCTTGTTGAACTTGAGTCTTTAGCTCGAGTGGAAAATCTCAAGTGCTTCTGTCAAAATACCACCAACGTGTCTGCTTAAAGACGGAGAGGCCTCTTTGCAAATGATCCCTGGAAGATGAAAGCAATGGAGAGAAGAGAGAAAATACAGTTCGAGGTGTTAAAGAATTATTACTGAATGTGTTGATCTCCTCTCAACTCACGCTGGCCAATCACAACGAAGGAGGCGTGGCCAGGCGAGGTGTCTGACCAATATATATTTTTAACCAATTAACTAGTTCAACCATCATCAACAATGCAAGTTGATATCATGACTCACGAATAATTCATCTATAAAATTCAAGGAATATGTTGTAATTAAAATGGATTTATGTTTTAGTTTTAGACAGAATATAAAAATGTAAATGATAAATCAATATTTTTTCATTTAGACTCTTTTTTTTTGAGCCTTGAAACGTATTTTATTAGATGTTATGTGAGTGTTTAATGCAGAGTGAAATAGTCGTTCTCATAGTTGGACTAAGATGGTGTCAAACTGGCTGGCCAGGGGGCCAAATCCGGACCGTCAAGTCATTATATGTGGCCCGCAGGAGCTTAAAACAACTATTAACTTTTATTTATATATTTATTTTATTTTTACTCCTAACAACCAACAATATATTTGAATTTTTAGTCTTCAGTCACCAGTTAAGGATTTATTTTTTGGTGTTTTTCAACCATGGATGGTAACATTTTGATGAGAAGCCAAAAATAACGAAAGTTAAATAAAAAAGTTCTATTTAACCTCCTCCTAAATTTTTTGGCCCCTTTTGCTTGATGGAATTTGACGCCCCTGATATAAAATGTATCTCTTTTGGTTTGCGATTGTAATTTAGGATAAAAATACTTTTTATTTTGAGATTCTCCATAAAATAAACATTTGTATTTAGTTTATTTTAAAAGGTCAACTAATGTCAAACTCCAACTATCCTGAGTCTTCCTCTCCAAGATGCAGTACTTCCCTCATCTTGACCATGTTTTGAACTTATTACTTTAAATAGTTGCTATGAAATCTGGGCGAACGAGAGGTTACGAGAGTTCATTATGATGTAATAATGGCTTCACTCCTCCTCCAGCCAGCTGTAATCATGTCCCGCTTTGTTTATACAACGAGTCCCTCAGAGGTGGAGACTTCTGGGATTTAATGACGCTCGGTGACAAACCTCCATGTTTGACCAATCAAAGCAGAGTGGGTGTGGTTATGGTCAACAAGATTTAATTTCCAGAAAAACAAAGTGCTTTCAGTGGGCGGGGCTTAAGGTCATTTTCTAATGTCAATATTTTAATGAAAATAGAGTTTTGTGCAAACAGACACTGATGATACAATAGAGTCACACATCTATTTAATACACATTTAAATCAACACATTAGTGGTTTTCTATACCTTCACCACATCAATATACTCATGAAGTGACTGTCGGATCCTTATTGAATTGTCATTAAATAGATGTAGGTTTATTGGTTACAACACACATTGAAAGTCCTTCAGCACTTCATTGATTCCCTCACATGTCGACTGACGACTGCAGCGGCAACAACATGAACACGTCCATCAGTCGGAGTCGAGCAGAAACGCTCACTCACTGGCGGAGCCTCCAGCAGGTCAACCAAGTTCAGGCAGATTCAAGCTGACAGCTCAAGAGGGAACCAAAACCTTTTTTTATGCAACAAAGATCCACTGTTTTCAAAAACACAAGCCCTGACTCAGCACTTGTACGAGATAAAAAAAGAAAAACGAACATTTCAAACTTGACTGAATATCCTTTTTCAGATGAGAGGATACGTGAGTAAGAGCGAGGTTTACTCTACATCCTGGATGTTCAGTCCAGCGAGAGGAAGTAGGACGACGAGTGTCTTGACCCGAAGTCAGATGCGATTCGACTCACGAACCCGTGGAATCAGATACAGCCCAGGATTCATGACGGAAACATTAAACTACTTCTCTGACACGACGCTACACCCTCAACGTCTTTAAATGTTTCTTTATTTTCTCGCCACGACGTCGTCCACTCTTTGGTCTTCTGGATACGTTCCACTCTGGCTGCATTCTCTTCTTCGCCCGCGAAATGGTCAAGATTAACTTCAGAATTGTCCAAATCTTAAACAGGAAGTGAGTCACTGAGATAGCTGTTGCTAGCTTGAAAACTTAATACTCTGTTCATGGTATTTTTTAACAATAAAAATTCAAAAAACACACGAAGAATCGGAACTTCAAATTCTTAAAAGACTTTGTAAAGTTGTAATACTGACAAACATATGAACACTGTTGAATAATAACATGAGTTATTCAACAAAAACCCATGAAGCGGTCATTGTTTACATCACATATGGTTCGCGGGTCATTCTATTGTGTCTTTTTTTTTAGTGCCTTTTTAGTTTAGTTGTGTTAACAGCTGCATACGACATGTTTCAATGTCAATAGATAAAAAAAGATTGATTCACTCTTGATTCATTATTTCATAATCAAAATGTTATTCTTGATTTTATGCTTTGTTTTTTTTTAATAAAGTGTAATTTCTTATATAAGAATCATACTTACTTACCTGGGCCCTTGGAGAATCGTCCACTGCATATAAAAATCATGATTTACGCCAGTCCTGTGGTTTTAAAAAGGTAAACTGTTTATTGACATTGATGTAGCACAAACACAATGCTAGCTTCACTTAGCTTGATGAGGATTTTTAAAATATGAATGACTGTATTGGTTATTAAAACGTGCTATCAGAGATTCTCATCAATGTCAATTAAATAAATAAAAATATGACATGTGATTTGTGTTAATATATATTTCTAAAAAAAAATAGGTAGAGATGCTGTGCTTGCTAGCTTAGCTAAATTTCATTAGCCATTTTTTATATACATGGCTGTATTTCTCATTAAAATTTGAGTATCATGTTCTCTCAAGACGGTCATTTAAAAGAAGAATGTTAAATACGATGTGGGGTAATATATTTTTAAAACACCGAACAAAAACAGATGCTATGCTTACTAGCTTAGCTTAGCTTAATCATAATGTATCCATCTATCTATAACTGTATTTGTCAGTAACTTTCCGTTTTTTAATTAAAAAGGAAAATATTTATAATAAAGAAAATTGCAATACTGTAGTAACAAGTATATATGTGTAGTATTGTCAGGTACTTGACTCTGGTGTTGTAGAATTTACGGACCATATGACTCTTGACGAAGTCGTAACTGCTTTCATTTGTTTTCAAACCAAAATATGTCCAAACATTCGCTTTAAAAGCTGCTGGAGTCACTGTATCCTCTCGTCCTCAGTTGTATCTGCTTTGATTTATTTTCAAACCAAAATATGTCCAAACATCAGCTTTAAAAGCTGCTGGAGTCACTGTATCCTCTCGTCCTCAGTCATGGCGGGGATCTCTGGGGATTCCAGGGTTTCTTTTGCTAGCTTAGCTAAAATCTATATTTTATATACATGACAGTATGTGCTATTAAAATCAGAAGTACCTTTCGAATGAAGTTAATATGGATGCATGTCTTGCTAGCTTAGCTTATTTTATTTTGACATTTTTTAACCCTCTGGTTATCGCTTAACCCAGAGATAACACAAGGGATGAATATAAATAACTGTATTTTTTTGTTAACCATTTACTCTCAGAGACTCGCATGAAAGTCTTTTTTAATTAAAATGTTAAATATGATTTGGGTTACCAAATATTTATTAAAGTTAGTTTGGTCGCTATGCGTACTATCTTATCTTAGCTAAGACATTTTGAATATACATAACTGTATTTATTTAAATTCTACTCTCAGATACTGTCATAAATGTAATTTCGTATAAAAACACGAAATATGTGTTGGGTTATTTTATAAACACACACACATATATATATGTATATATACTGTATATATACAGTATATATATATATATATATATATATAAAGTTTATATGGATGCTCTGCCTTCTAGCTTAGCCATTTTTTTATATATGTATTTATTGTATGTATTTATTATCAGATACTATCATGAATTAAATAAAAAAAAAAAAAAAAATAGGTTTGGTTTGGTTAATACATATTTCAGAAAAAAGGTTAATGCAGGTGCTATGCTTACTAGCTTAGGTTATCTTAATTTAGATTTTTACATATATGTACAAAACTGTATTTGTTATTAAACGTTACTATCAGATATTCTAATAAATGTCATTTTGTAATAGAAACGTAAAATATGCTTTGGGTTAATCTATATGAAAAGATGGTCTGGAAAAGCACTGTATAAATACAAATTACTTACTTACCTACTTTATATGGATGCTATGCTAATTAGCTTAGCTTAGTTTTTTTTTTAAATATACAACTATATATATAACTATATTTATTATTAAAAGTTTACTCTTAGATACTCTCATACATTTTTTTTAATTTAAATGTTAAATATGATTTGAGTAAATATTCTTTTATAAAAAAATGTTTATATGGATGCTATGCTAATCAGCTTAGCTTAGGCATTTGTAATATACAACTGTATATATAACTGTATTTATTATTAAAATGTTAATCTCAGATACTATCATAAATGACATTTTTTCATTTGAATGTTAAATATGAATTGAATAAATATTTATTTAAAAAAAAAGAAGTTTATTTGGATGCTATACTTATTAGCTTAGCTTGTACTTAAAAAAAACAGATATTCTAATAAATGTCACTTTGTAATAAAAACGTAAAATATGCTTTGGGTAAATCTATATAAAAAAGGTTTATTATGGATGCTATGCTAATTAGCTTATCTTAGATATTTTTTAATATACAACTGTATTTATTATTAAAAGTGTACTCTCAGATACTCTCATGAATGACATTTTTTCATTTAAATATGATTTGAGTAAATATTTATTTAAAAAAATAAGTTTATTTGGATGCTATACTTATTAGCTTAGCTTGTACTTAAAAAATAAATAAATATGTATATATTTATATATATATACATAACTGTATTTCGAATTAAAACGTACTCACAAATACTCTCATGAATGTGATTTGTTTAAAATAAAAAATGAGAAATATTATTTTGGTTAATATATATCTTTTAAAAAAAAAGTTAATGCTATACTAGCTTAGCTTTAGTTCATACAGATGCTAACGCTAGTGCAGTTTATTGACAGATTCAGGAGTAGAATAATATAAATAAAAAGGTTAGTTTTCCATTTAAAACTCGTGTTCTCCGGGAGACTCTCTCTTCTTCTTGTCATCCGTGCAGCTGCTCAACTTCCTCCGCTGCAGGAGAAGGAAGGACGGGGAGAGAGAAGGCGTGACGTCGCTGCCCGCAGAGAGAGGCCCACACGGCGGGAGGAGCGGAGGAAGGACGCGCCGCTGCAGCAGCAGCAGCGGAAACTAACCGGCGGAACACGACAACTTTACACGCCGTAATGCGGCACCGCCCGCCGGCCCGGGAGCTGCCGTGACCCGCGAAGGAAGGAGAGGAAGGATAGGAGGGACATGAACTCGCTACACGAGGACCAGAAGTGGGTACCGACGCATGTCCAGGTGACGGTGCTGCGGGGCAGAGGACTCCGGGGCAAGGGCAAGCATGGCACCAGCGACGTGTACACCATCATCCAGCTGGGGAAGGAGAAGTACTCGACCTGCGTGGCGGAGAAGACCACGGAGCCGGAGTGGAGGGAGGAGTGTTCGTTCGAGCTGCAGCCTGCCGGGCTGGAGTGTTGCGGCGGCGGCGAGCTGGTGCTCACCGTCATGCACCGCGCGGTCATCGGTCTGGACGTGTTCCTGGGCCAGGCGCTCATCCAGCTGGAGAAGGTCTTCGTGGAAAGTAGATGCTTGAAAAACGAGTAAGTGCTTCTTCTTCTTCACCCACCACAGATGTCACGTGAGGTCAACGCTTATTTCCACGTTTAGTCACGAATGTAAACAATAGTTTCCCGGTGATGCTGCACCAGAGCTGCAGACACACCCTCCTTCCAAAACCGTGGCCCCCCCATTTTTTTTCCTTTCTAGAAACGTCCAGGAACCGGAGCCTCCACACAAGCCTAAATCCCCCAAAAATACTCCCACATGACAAGACCTTCCAACTTCCAAAACCATCTTGAAGAAACTTCCAAACATTTGCCAAGAACTTCCCACACTCCTCCTCCTCTGACTATTTTTGTTTTTCTAACTGGTTTTCTAGGCTAGCCTCAGGGGGGGTGGATTATAGCTCATCCCAAATCCAGGGATAATCTATCGGTTACATGTTCTTAGCGTGTAATAGTGTAGTATGTTTTTGTCTCGAAGGGATTCACTAGATTATCTTCCGCTGTCTGCATGTGTTTCATGTGAGTTTGTACCAGGAACTCACAAAAAAACGACATTTAAATAACATTGACATCTGTGACAACACTTTTAAGAAATACTCCTTGTGTAAGACTTATATTAACTATTGGTGTGCAACAATCTGGGGGTACTTATCAAGATACAGGGGCTACAATACAATATATTGTGATACTGTAGCGAAGTACCAAAATGTTGGTTGTTGTGACAACCCCTAATTTCTAGTAATGTCGGTGTACTTGACTCTGGCGTTGCAGAATTTACCCTTTTGACATAATTGTAACTGCTTTCATTTGTTTTGAAACCTAAATTTGTTCCAACATTGGCTTTAAAAGCGGTTGGAGTCCACTGTATCCCCTCGTCCTCAGTTTGAACTGTTTTCATTTGTTTTTACAACAAAAATGAGTCCCAACATCGGCTTTAAAAGCTGCTGGAGTCCACTCTATCCCCTCGTCCTCAGTTGTAACTGCTTTCATTTGTTTTTAAAACCAAAATATGTCCAAACACCAGCCTTAAAAGCTAGTGGAGTCCACTGTATCCTCTAGTCCTCAGTTGTAACTGCTTTCATTTGTTTTTAACACCAAAATATATCCCGACATCAGCCTTAAAAGCTAGTGGAGTCCACTGTATCCTCTAGTCCTCAGTTGTAACTGCTTTCATTTGTTTTTAAAACCAAAATATGTCCCGACATCAGCCTTAAAAGCTAGTGGAGTCCACTGTATCCTCTCGTCCTCAGTTGTAACTGCTTTCATTTGTTTTTAAAACCAAAATATGTCCAAACATCAGCCTTAAAAGCTAGTGGAGTCCACTGTATCCTCTCGTCCTCAGTTGTAACAGCTTTCATTTGTTTTTAAAACCAAAATATGTCCCGACATCAGCCTTAAAAGCTAGTGGAGTCCACTGTATCCTCTAGTCCTCAGTTGTAGCTGCTTTCATTTGTTTTTAAAACTAAAATATGTCCCGACATCGGCCTTAAAAGCTAGTGGAGTCCACTGTATCCTCTCGTCCTCAGTTGTAGCTGCTTTCATTTGTTTTTAAAACTAAAATATGTCCCGACATCGGCCTTAAAAGCTAGTGGAGTCCACTGTATCCTCTCGTCCTCAGTTGTAACAGCTTTCATTTGTTTTTAAAACCAAAATATGTCCCGACATCAGCCTTAAAAGCTAGTGGAGTCCACTGTATCCTCTCGCCTCAGTTGTAACAGCTTTCATTTGTTTTTAAAACGAAAATATGTCCCGAAATCAGCCTTAAAAGCTAGTGGAGTCAGCTGTATCCTCTCGTCCCCAGTCATGGCCTGGCTATATGTTCCTTTAGCTATATTGATATATTGACAATGGACAGAGGTTTTATTGCAGCCAGAAATAAGTTAAAAATAAGTTTATTTTAAACCTACTTTTTAAAGCAAAAATATTTTATTTTAAATATAAACCATACAGTTAATACTATGATAAAGTTATCATTGATAATGCGGTTGAATATCAATACAGTAACATAAAAAAAAATCATATATATCAGTGTATCATTGATTTTCTCTTTTTTCTTTCCATCTATGACTCATATCTGTATGAATATTTACTTAAAGGTGCCATTTTTCGTAACATATATTATATAACACATATTTTAAAAACTTTCAACCCTTTTTTCTAAAGAAATATCCTCAAGTTGAAGGTAAAAATTCAGAGATTCATAGAATATACATCCCAAAATATAAATATTATGTATATGTTTGACAGCAGCTAGCAACGTTGTCGACCAGCTAAGCTAGCAAGCAATTGTTTAACTAAGCATCCAAAAATGTCCTTATTGTTAGACAACTCTACCATTACACAAGCATCCTTCCACATTAGCAGTTCCTTTTAAGACAAAATCTACACTAATAATAATAAATCTGAATGTTTAAAGGGAACAACGGATCCTACAAGACTAACTTAAAGTGGTCGTGCCCTGAAGCTTCTCGACACCTCCTCAGGTGAACAATCTGAAGATGCTCGTCTTTGTTTGTTTTAAATAGAAGGTGAGATGATTTTTTAAAAAAGTAGACAAAACAATCAACACGTTTGCCAGGTGAGGCGGAGAAAATAAAGTAGGTGAAAAGTACAACTCTTGTCAGAGAATTGCCTTGAATTTATTGTATCTCCGACTGTCTGCCAAAGATCCATTTTGATATTTATGGATGTGCCTTTCACGGTAGCCTCGGTGTCGCTTGTATATCAGCAGGAAATGAAGGTGAGTCGAGCTTAAAATAACTTTTACTTTCGGGAACATCTGCCTCGTTTTTTTTTTGAAAGGATGCGTCCAGCATCTCTAAAGACGTTTTTCGGCAGTAAAAGTCATCATTTGGATCCATATTAGGCCAATACATTTCCTCGGGGGCCACATTTTATACACTGGCCTATACGAGGGCAAAAATAAAGAAGAGAAAACGATAAAATCAAGCTTAATTATGATTGTACTGTATTTTTCTACAACCAGTATTTAAAATAAGTATATATATTTATTCATATTCACTTAAATATTTTTGAGGGGCGATAAATACTTAAAATAATGACAAAAGCGGAAGAGATAAGTTTTACAAACCCTATAGTAGTTGACTAGTTATAAATAGAAAATGTTGATATGGCTGCAATTTCTTTCCTGCACAATATTGTATTAAATTTTAACAAAACTTTATTGGTTAAAAAATAAAAGCTATATTACAAATGTATAATTAAAAAAATGCATGGATGGATGGATGGATGGATAGATGGCAGGAGTCATTACGTCCCCAACAGCTACAGGAACAACACAATCTGGCGAGATCCTGTTGACTGAGGACAAGAGGATGCATTAGGCTCCACCAGTTTTTAAAGCCTATATTTGGACATATTCTGGTTTTAAAACAAATAAAAGCAGTTACGACTTCGTCAAGAGTCATGTGGTCTGTAAATTCTGCAACACCAGAGTCAAGTACTCGACAATACTACAAATATATATCCTTGCTACTACAGTATCACGATATATACTGTATCGTTGACCCTGTATTGTGTTTTGTTTCCCCTAGTAATGAATAATAGAAATAAATAAAAAATAAATATTTAATAAAATATATATATTTTTTATGGTCTTGGACCTCTTGAGGGTCACATAAATACAGTGAAGGGGCCGCATGTGGCCCTTGGGGCCACACTCCACGAGGACTGATTTTAAAGGAAGTTATGTACTGGTGGTGCCATTCATTAGAGTTTTACTGTTTATAAATATTTATGATGACATACGTTGGTTCTCTAGATGAAGATAGTGTCGTATTTGTTGACATTGCCTTCTTTCTTTTTTTTTTTACATTATATTTACCTTTTGGTGTCAGAATTTACAATTAATTATATATTTTTTCTACGTATGTGTCCCTTCAGTTCATGACCTTTCATCAGGACAACTTTTTGTTGTTGTTGTTGTTGTGTTGCAATTTTCCGAAAGAAATACATTCAGCATTTCTTTCATCTTGTCGTGCAAAGGTGCATTTTTACTTATTCGACAAGTTTTCCACCAGGTGGTTTGGAAACAAAACGGTGCAGCTGGTGGAAAATGATTGCATCGGTTCCGACCGGCCGCTTCTCCCGCTGCTGATCTAACATTAAGAGGTTGTTACTCCTCGTCGTTTTCTGTGTCGCGGCCACAGACGATGGATCTGAAAGTCCCTGTGAACTGGACCGTCGTGCTGACCCAAGCAGAAAGACTGCAGGCTTTCTGTCTGTGATGTGCATCCGCAAGTACATATCGGACCCAGAGACTTTCCGGAGACTCTTAATGGACGTAAGCGGTTGCGTAACAATGCGACCTCGGAGTTGACCCAGATTATATAAAACGAAACGATCGCAGATTTGTCAGATAATCTACCTTTAAATGTATTTTAGGTTCAATATGTTGTTACGGCTTTTCTCATATTTGATGTTAAAAGGTTCAATTCCCTGCTGCTGTTTCTGCTACATCAAATAATTTGCCACTTGTATGGTAGCTAGCTAGCACTGGCTAATGTAGCAACTGACAACCAAATTAATACTAGTTAGATTTAGTTATTTAGTTATAGTGATTTAGTTTAGATTTCAGTTATCGTTGACACCCAATAATAAATACTTTTGTAGTTTTAAAATCATGTTTTTAATTGGTAACAATGTTTTGAAATTAACTTTTCAAACAAATTATTGTTTGATAATTAAAGATGTTACTTGGACATGTAATTCTTATACTGATTTACATGGTCATTTGTGTCATTTCTGATGGTTGTGTGTACTAGTTACAATTTAAAAAAACAAATATTTACCTTTTGCTAGCTGCTATATATTTTTGGGAATTAGCGGATAGAGGCAATTGTTGTTACGGAAGATGCTAATGCGCCTTCAACCATTTTTTTTGAGATATTTAAATCCTGAAAATATGAACTATCTGATTTAATACATTAGCATTATACGTAGTTTTGCGTCTTTTTTAATCGGTTTGGATCATTTTGAATCTGATAACTGATCTACTTCTTGCTAGCTTTTAGCTGAATCAAGACTGTATGCTAGCATTAACCAACTAATACAGTTTCCTTGTGCACATTATTGTGTAACTTGTCTTAGATTAAGGTCTCACTCTATTGTTTGCTTTTTACGACCTGATTTATGTCGACATATCGAACATATCCTCCTGTTGACTGAGGACGAGAGGATTCAGTCAAATCCAGCAGCTTTTAAGCTGATGTTTGGACATATTTTGGTTTCAAAACAAATGAAAGCAGTTGCGACTTCATCAAGAGTCATGTGGTCTGTAAATTCTGCAACACCAGATTCAAGTACTCGACAATACTACACATACTGTATATCCTTGATACTGCATTATCACGGTATATCATATTGTTGTTTGCTGAAACTTAGAATGTTCTTTTGGCTCATTCGTAAAAAGGAGTCAAAGAGGAGTTTAAGAAACAAGGTTCGACTGTGTGAAAGTAAAGTTTGGAGCTCATCACATCCAGCTGTGGAATGTAGGTTGGCTCCGTGTTGCTGGTTCCGAGACCTCGGACCTCAGTGTCGCTACCGTCCTGCGAACGCTTGTCCGCCGTCGCTTCAGCTCAATGACTCCGTCGCGTCTCTCCAGGTTAGGCTCTGTTGACCTCAGTTTCTTACCATTTGTCTCATCTTGTTGTGTCTTATGTTCTAGTTGTAAAGGTTTATTTAGTAATTTTTTTTTTTTTAATCATCCCATTCTAAATGTTTACTTCCACAAAATATTTAAATAGCTCAGAAATAGGAAGATGGTACACATGAATACCAAATTAATTTTAAAACCAATTAATAGAGGTATATGTTTAAGAAAATATTGTAAGAATACACATATAATAAAAAGAAAAATTATAATAACTAGGGCTTTGTATTGGCAAGAATCTGGTGGTTTGATACGTATCATGACACAGGGACTACTACAGGATATATTGTGATACTGTAGTAACAAGTGTATATACGTGTAGTATTGTCGAGTACTTGACCCTGGTGTTGCAGAATTGACTGCCTCTTGACGAAGTCATAACTGCTTTCATTTGTTTTCAAACCAAAACGTATTCAAACATCAGCTTTAAAATATGATAGAGTCGAGTGTATCCTCTCGTTCTCAGTCATCGCGGGGATCTCGCGGGGTTTAATGTAATGACCGCTGCCGCTCTAGTGACCGGAAGTTTAATTGCAACAGAAAGAGCAACAGCGTGAATATTTTCATGTTAATTGCATTATTTTACTTCTACTTTTACATGCACATTATTGAACTATTAAACATAAATAATATTGTGACACAAAATATGATTTGCCAGAAATGAAAAGAAAAATATAAAAAATGATATACAGTGGTGTCTGATATCAAAACAGTTTTGTGGTAAATAATATTGCAATATTTCGCTGTATCTATATTTTCTAAGGCTCTTATTAATAACTGACATGCTGATGAACAACACCCTTCAAGACTAAACATAGTCATTTAAAAACATTTATCTACAATAATAGATTTATTAATTTGATAAAGTTCATGTTCACATGTAGCATCTAAGCTAGCTACACAGCCACATTAACTATTAATGAACTAGCTTATGTTTAATGACTCTGAGCCGGCTGTTGTTATTCACTTTTACTATCGTGTCAGTTCAGGCATTTTTATTCGTCCACTTCTGGTTGCGGTTCTGGTTTCATTGCAGAGCTTCCTGCAGTTATATTTCGGAACTATTCTTGGCAACCATCTCCACAACAGCGTTAGTCTGCAAAACAATAGGAACAGGCTGGCGACTGGTCAGAGGGCAGACATTTCTGTCTTTATTTTTAAGAGCAAAAATAACTCCCAAAAAAAACCCCAACTGTCTATTTCTGTGTCGCAATTCTCTTCTGTCCGACTCAAATATCTCTCAGGCCTCCACGGAGACGCCTCCCGGCTTCATAAAATAACCTACTTCACGAGTCACTGTCGGCCTCGAAGGCTGGTTTCTCTGGCCTGCTCTTACCAGCGGAGGCGTGAATATTGCGAAGCGAACCGTCGGCTTTTGCCAAAATACATTCCGGAGTGAGTCTCTGAGGTGAGCGGCAGATGATGGTGTCATGCAGGGATGGGGTGGAGAGTCCAGATTTCCTGTTTTCGTAAGATCAGGGAAGCAGATATGCTGCTGTTATGCTCGGTTGATCAGGAGTGGGATTGTGTTCTGGAAGTTCGTGCTTTGCCGGGAGAAAATTTCTGCTTGTTTTAAATGGTTTACGAGTCGTTATTTGTTAATGAGATGTAAATAAGCAAGTAATATTTGTAGAGTGCTTTTCTAGACCAGGGTCACAAAGCACTTAAACAATTAAAACAATACTCAATAAAATATATACTTAAAATATCAAGATAACACAGAGACAAACCCAGGTGTCTCAGAGAATCAGGGAAAAGTACTTTAAATGTCTTAAGATGTTTCTTGAAGGAGTCAGTAGATCATCAAACACAGAGATGGTTCCAAAGCTTAGGAGCAACAGTCTGGAAGGATTTCTCTCCTCTGGTCCGGAAGCGTGTTCAGGAACCATCAGTAGATTCTGATCCACAGACTTCAGAGCCCGAGCTGGGGTGTAAGGCTGGATCAGATCACTGATGGAAGGTCTGACCATGAATAGATCTGAAAGTAAGAACCAGAATTTTAAAGTTGATCCTGAAAGAAACTGGCAGCCAATGAAGAGTTTTAAGTATCAGAGAAATGTGAGTTCTTCTACTAGAGCAGCTCAGAATTCTGGCTGCAGAGTTTTGTATGAACTGCAGGCGAGACAGATCCTTCTTGTTTAGGCATGAAAACAAACTGTTGCAATAGTCCAGACGAGAAGACACAAACACATGGATTATAAGATCCAGATCTTGTTGCGACAACATTTTCCGATGTGAGACAATGATGATTGATTGTCATTACAACATATGTGACCTGAGCTAAGTACGGCACACTGGCCCTTTGACTGCATTTACTCTCCCCTTGTAAAACTGATTCCTTACAATTATTATTATTTTTAAAATTTCTATTCCTCACTTATCCAGCTATAAATGAAATATACG
Organism: Callionymus lyra; assembly: GCF_982586985.1. NCBI lineage: Eukaryota > Metazoa > Chordata > Actinopteri > Syngnathiformes > Callionymidae > Callionymus > Callionymus lyra. The sequence continues at coordinate 12,310,335 of NC_141835.1, read as the reverse complement.
GGTTAAAGTACTTAATAATAGGACTCTTTTTTTCATGAGTGTTTGTTCTGTTAAAATTACAATAGAAAATTGTTTGAAAATTCGGTAACTTCATGGTATTGTTCATGATTATTTGATGATTCATGTAATGGCTTTTGTCTCTAAGGGATTTTGGGTGTTTTGGAGTTGATTTACTAGATTATCTTCCACTGTCTGCACGTGTTTCTGCATAACAGTTTGTACCAGGAACTCACAAAAAAACTACATTTGAATAACATCGATGTGTCCGGTGAAGAAAAGTAAAATATATTTTTAAGACATTCTCTTTATGTAAGTCAGACTTGTATTAACTAGTGGTACGTTTTAGCAAGAATCTGGGGATATGTATCACGATTCAGGAGCAACTATACAGTATATAGTGATACTGTACTGAAGTACCGAAGTATTGGTTGTTGTGACAACCCTACTTTCTAGTTAATTCTGAGTACTTGGCTCTGGTGTTGCAGAATCTACAGACCAAATGAATTTATTGTTTTGAAACCAGAATATGTTCAAATATCAGCTTTAAAAGCTGTTGGAGTCCACTGTATCCCCTCATCCTCAGTCATGGCCAGAATCTCGCAGCTATATAAAAATTAAAATTACATTAGAAAATTCAGTAACTTCATGGTATTGTTCATGGTTATTGAATGATTCATACAAAGGCTTTTTATCAAATGAATTATAAAATATTTTACAATATTTTAGAATATATTATATATATATATATATATATATATATATATATATATATATATTTTCACTTCCATCAGTTCTTCTAGTGCACTTTAATAACCAAAGCTACAGCAAATAATTTGGCCCCTGGGAATATGTGATTTCTAGAAAAGCACAATGACAGCACATACCTCTGCCAAGGAGTTTATTGCACTTTGTAATCAAAGAAAAAATTCAAGTTGGTTTTCTAACGGGGACTCAAGTGGGTTAACAAGTGGAGTTGGGTAAAAAAAAAAAAAGTCCCTCTGCATTGTAAGGATCTAGATCAGGTGACATAGACTTTTTTTTTTTTTTTTTTACAGATTTCCTCTAAACGTTTTCCCGCTCTGAGTTGTAGACGGACCACCTAAGCCGAGTCGATATCCATTTCAAATCTGGCACAGGAACACTTTGCTAATTCTCCCTGGACATAGAGGAGAGGTTTCTTTTTTGGGGGGGTCAAGGAGATGTTGGGAGTTATTGCTGTAGCTTCTAGTGTGAAATAAGTACAAACTTTGAAACATCTATGGATGTTTTTTGAACACTTATGCCGATGACACTCTCATGAGCCTCACAGTGTTGACCCAGGAAATACCACTCATGGAGCTCGAGTCCTATTTCCACCTGTAAATGAGAAATGCATTGGAATTTTATTCAGATAATAGACTATTTTTCTGATCATTAATATCACCTAGAGCATAAATTAATAAGACTTTTACTCTGGAATTGGTTGTTTACTTTACGGAATTCCACTCAAGTTCAATTTACTTAAGGTTTGAAATCTGATTGTATCATAGCCCGAGCTCAGTAAGGAATGCTGATATCAAAGCCAGTGAGCCATGTGTAAACAAGATTTCTGTCAGAGATAAAAAAGTGTCTTAAAAATACAAACTCCAGCAGCCGTGGAGTTTCAGTTTCCTCTCAGACTCTGGTCTGCTGGAATGTGAACCCCACCTCGGCTGCAGGGAGGAGCAGAAGGACGTCTGAGACTATTGTTGGATCATCGATGTGAAACCAGAGTCCACACCTAAGAGCCATCCGAGGTGGAAAACGCATCCAGAGCCGGGCCGAGGAGGGGCCGACTGGAAACTAGTTGTGTTGCTTAGAATCTGCACCAGAAGGAATTTTCTCTCTTTTATGTTTTGGAGCTTTTTTTTAAAAATACGCAGCGAATCATACGATTGAGCTTAAGTTCACACTTTGATTTGTTTGTCTTGAATCAACACGGCTCAATTGTGGAACTTGTACTTCTGCTCTGTTCTTTTCATGAATGGTGAAAAGAAGCAGTTGAAAAAATAAAAGAAGGTGTTTTCCTTTTTCCTTTTTGTTCTCAAACGCTGGTTGATGTTTGAGTTGCTATAAATAGCAGCAGGACTTTCCAAAAGATTCTCTGATTGTTCTTCCCTCTTTTTAAATCATGATCACAGATGACAGGAACTAACAAGATCATTGGCGGTAATTTTAAAATTGAAGTCTATTAAAAGTCTGGTATACACCTTATTAAAATTTCAAATCTTAAATCTATCAAGCTCTTATTTAGATTAAATAAATAAATAATAATAATAATAATAAATAAATAAATTGGGGAAAGCACTGAGACAGTATATACCTCCCCCAAGGAGCTTAATTAAATAAAGAAAAATTAAGGAAAGGTGTTCAACAATAGTTGCTAAAAAATTAAGTAAAAAACATATTTATTTGAATATATTTGAGCTGGAAAACTTCCTGTTTTTGCACGGCAACAATCAAAGGTATTAAAATGGTTTACATTTACAGTTAAGCGATGTTAAAAATAACAATTTATTCCTGAAAAAGATTCAATAATCATGTTCGTAGAAGATGTATTTATGGTTTTGTTTCCTCCTGAGTCGCACACCTCTGAGGGCAGGAAGCTGGTGTATGTGAGAGTCACTCTATGCTGATGACATCCTGCTAAAACAGGACGTGGCTTTTCTTAGAAACGCCTGCTTCGCTATATGTGTAACTTTCAATACTGATTCAGTCTCTGGGGTCTATCGTGTCGCACACCGTCGTAGTTGCGACTTTGTTTTTTTTGCTGACTCTTGGTTTTTGATCACAAAAATTCCCATGAGTCATTTAAGACTTTCCACCGGTCGAAAGCAGAGAAATGCATCATTTATATCATTTTTATTCTCAGAATTATTTTATTTTAATTTAGTGTGACATGCTGGATTATTTTGAAAATTGTAATATTTTATGTTAAATGGAATGTTATGGTTACATTTTGATTTCCTGCTATCGTTGTTCTTACCTACTGTAGCATTGTGTTTTTGCAACACCGTCACTCGACATTCTCAAATTGTTCCCTGCAAAGTTTTTAATCTTATCCTGGTTTAATTCCTCTATATTTATACATTAAAATACATTAAAAGCACCCACGAGGAGTGGAAAGTTTTGCTTTTTGGAACCATTATGGAATCTGGCGATACGATACAAATCGTGATATAGCGACAACCATACGATATATATTGTGATACTGTAGTAACAATGATATATTTGTAGTATTGTCCAAGTACTTGACTCTGGTGTTGCAGAATTTGCAGACCACGTGACCAAAATAAGTCCAAACTTCAACTACTGAAGACAACTGTATCCTCTAGTCCTCAGTCATCGCTCGATTTTCGAAGAATTTCAGTGTTGCTTCGGGAACTTAATGACGGCTACCATCCAGTGTAATTGGAACAAAAAAATGAACAAATGCTGAAAATATTTGCACGTTAAATTTAAATTTAAAAGAATATATATAGATTTTTTAAACACAACTTATTAAACTGTTAACTATTAAAGAATAATGGTAAAAACATTTTAAAGCACAATAAAATAAATACAAAATGTGTTCTTTTTTTCAATTTAATTTACATTAAATCGACATAGTGCTGTCAAATATCGATTTTTGCGATATATGGCCATATCGGTATTTTCAGACACAACTTTTTATTTTGTATTTTCTTTTAGCTTTGACTAACAAACCAATAAAATCAAAACATTTCCCACATTCCAGCAAAATGTCAACAAAAGTAGCTATAATAATTACTAATAATTACAATAAAAAGGTGTATAATCCACATTTTAAACACTGTAAAAGTAGTAATACTGATCATTTTTGTAATACGCCAAGTTCTGACATTCAAGGTCTTCTTCCCATTAAAAAAAATAAAAAATAGAGGAAAGCTCTGGACATTCAGACTTTAAAATAATAAGTGGGTTGAGAGTCAAAGACGAATGAAAGGAAGTCAAGTCAAGCGTAAATATAATGTTCTGGTCCACTGGGGAAGAAGCAGCCAACCAGCAACAAGGGTTAGCGTTAGGGTAACTTTTGTTTGATTGGATCCAACAGTTGACCTACAAGACGTAGATAAAGAACAGTCAGGCTTATCTTCTAGGTCTACTGAACAAGAGAGCTAGTGGCTACATTAAAAATCCCCCCGATTGTTCAAATGAAACTAGTTTTTCTTCTTTAAAAACTGTAGCGTTTGATATTGTTTTAGAAAAATAATCTGATTTATAAAAAGTGGTCTCAGTTAAGTGAACGTTTGTCCTTTTTCAGGTGGTACCGACTGAACTCCAAGACGGGGAAGAAGGAGAAGGAACGAGGAGAAATCCAAGTCACCGTCCAGTTCACCCGCAACAACCTGACGGCCAGCATGTACGACCTGGTCATGAAGGACAAGAGCGCCTCCACCTTTGGGAAGCTGAAGGAGCGCATCAAGGGGAAGAAGAGGTGCGAGGAGGAGGACTCGGCCTCCGCCGTCCTGCCGGGGGGCTATGGCTCGCTCTACCGCATGCGCCAGCGGCTGCCCAGCGACGGCGGCGGCGAGGAGGACTACGAGGACGACGAGGGCGGCGAGGCGCGCCGGAGCAAGATGAGGACTTTCTTCCTGAGGGGGAAGCTGAGGAAGTCGTCGGACACTCGCTCCAGTACGTCGCTGGGCTCCGAGAGCAGCGAGTCGTCGTCGCGGGGCGGCAGCTTGAGTCCCACCGCCGGCATCAGCGTGGTGGTCTCGGATCTGTCCAACTCGCCCAGCAACAGCAGCAACCTGACGGCCGACAACAGCCCGGGTACGTCGTCGAATCGGTTGAATATCGGCGTAAAGAAGTATTTTCTGGTCTCTGACAAAAACGTATTTGCACTTAAGTGGTCGGTTTATCCGTCAAAAGTCTCCCAAAAGTGAAGCCACAACTATTATACGTCTATTTATAGCTCTTGTGAAACAATTCGAAGATTTTAATAAAGCATATTCTGGGCTATAATCAAAACTAGTTGGATCTTAAGTACCATATACATATTATATTTTTTATATTTTGATCCAGGAGTTGTATTTGAGTAGATTAATTAATCTGTACCATCCTGTACAGATTAATTAATGTAATAAAAAAAAAGTGTAACCTACAAAAAAGTTTAACCTACAAAAACAATGTCCGGTATTTAACATTACAAAAAATAAGGTTTTATATTTAATCAGAGAGTCTTTAAAATATATTAAAAAAAACATCATAATGGCCGTAGCTAGCACTGTTTACGAGCTAAGCTACGAGCTAGTATAGCATTCCGTTTACATTGTATTTCACTTCAAAATATAAAATTAAAAACAAAAACATATTTAAAATGGAGGCTATATATAATCTGTTACAGGGAGGTAAAGAAATGAAAATAATCTATGAAGAGGTGAATAATCAACAAAGACTTTGACCGATGCTAGCACTTTTTCAGCTAAGCTATAGCATTCAGTTTACTGTACTTCACTTCACTTCACTAGATAGTTAAAAACAAAAAAATGATTAAAGATTCTGTCTAGTGTGTTACGAGGTTCTACGGTTACACAAAGCCCAGCTAACTAACAAAAATAGACGAATGAATCAATGTAAATTATTTATTGTGTAAGAGTTTGAATGATGTCATCTATGATGTCACACATTATACTTTTTCATGATACTGTATCAATATTCAACAGCTATTTATGTTTATTTTCAAAGTAGCTTTATAAGCATGATAGTCATTAACTCCTTTGTGGCTAAAGGAACAATAAGACCCCAGCGATGACTGAGGACGAGAGGATACCCCGGACTCCATCAGATTGTAAAGATGATGTTTGGACATATTTTGGTTTGAAAACAAATCGAAAACAAATTAAAGTTAGTAAGAGTCATGAGGTCTGTAAATTCTGCAACACCAGAGTGAAGTACTTGACAATACTACACATATAAATACTTGTTACTACAGTATATATGTATCGAATAACCAGATTCCTGCCAATACACAACTGTACTCTTATTAACAGACATGAATCATACATTATATATTAGAACATTTTAATTATACCTTTTTAAAGTTAAGGTAAGAATTTTGAATTTATATTTGATTTATATTTACTATTACGTCTTGTGGAAATTTTCTATGTCCTTCATGTTCGTAATGACCTACTTCAGTCGCAGTTTTTTTTAGTTAGAAGGAGGTTCATGTCGTCGTGACCGCACGTTGTTGTTAAATCACACATCTTGTCTGACGGAACCTTTTGTTGTCGTGACCAAACCTGCTCGACAGGTTGCGTCAGTTAATCCGTGCGTTTTCTCACAACGCCACCTGAACCTTCATCTCCGTCCTCCTCCTCCTGCAGAGCACCTCGGCGACCCGTCGTCCCTCCACTGCGAGTTCGGGGACGACATCAGCGAGATCACTATCGCCGTGCCCGAGCTCCCGCCGTGCACCAACGGAAGCCATGCGGTCCGGCCCGTGGAAGCCGACACCCTAGGCCTGTCGCAGAAGACTCTGCCCATATCCACGTCACTCCAGAACCTTAACCTCGCGGACCTGCCCAAGGGCGCAGCAGGGGACGGGCGTCGCTGGTCTTTCGACAAGCCGGGCGACGACGAGAAGGCTGCCATAGCCGCGGCGCTCCAGAGACGGGAAGAGGACGGCAGGCAGACCCCTCTGCTCAGGATCCCCTCGTACGCCTCCGCCAAGGACGGTCAACAGAAGGAGAACCTTGAACGGTGCGAGTCCACCGAGGTGAAGCACAGGGGGTGGTTCGGATCCAAGGAGAGCAAACCCAGGTGAGCGCCCTCGTTTTATAGTTTTATTATTTTATTTATGTTAAAAATGGTACGATAATTGTGTCAAAAAACTAATGAATAGGTGGTAAAAATGATCCAGAACAAATATTAAACTTAAAAGAGTAAAAAAAAAATTACTTGTACAATATAATTGATTTAAAAAAGGCACTCTGAGAGCGCAGACCTCTGCCAAGACACTTTATTTTTGTCTCCAAAATGTATTAATCAGCTACTTTTACTGCTAAACTTTACTGAAATATGCTCATTAGTTTTGGATTTGGACAACATGGACAACAACATTCTCTTCTTGGGCGAGGTAATAAAGTAGAAAGGACACACAATCTGCAATAACAATCTAATATCTATTATTACGCTCAACTGTATTTTTAGTATTTTAAGTTATTAAATGTTTTAAATAATCAGATTTTTTTTTGCCTTGTTTTCTCCTCTTGCTGCTTTCTTCCTGCACAATTCATTGGGAGTTTGGCGAACCTTTACGTTTGGGCCACAATCTATCTCTAAACATGATCTTATAAAAGCTGACACATTCTCCCAGAAAACACCAGCTGGGTGAATCCAGGTCAGCTATTCCTGAGCAAAGAACACGTTATACTTTGCTGGCAGCTCGGTTACTATATACCGCTCGACAAAAAGCACACAGATCCTCGGGAAAAATGCCAAACTGGCATCGCAGGCTCTTCTCCTGCATCTGCTTCCCTTTTGCAGGATTACATCATGACCACTATCTGGATTGTTTAGGCAGCGAGATACACATGATGGAGCAGCGTCACTTGAGGGAATGTGATGCTTTTAATACCGCGGGTCATTGAGTTTCAAATGGAAAAATGACTGAACAATGTTTAAGAATACAAGAAGATTTTTTGCATTAACAGCATACATTCACAAAACAATTCCCATAATTGAAGACTTGTTTTGGCTTACGGCAAAAAAAAGTAGAGTTTAGTATTACAGTATTTTGCCTTAATATGGCACTTTCACTGTCAGAGTATATTTAAAACACTTTTAAATGTATTTAATTTGGTTCTCACTTTCAATATTGATTATATTATTATTAAATGTAAAAGTGTAACATGGTCTTTGTAGTTGTTTCCCTCATTCTTCTGCCTTTCTCACGGATAGATGGATAGATAGATGAATAGATAGATGGATGGATAGATGGATGGATAGATAGATAGATAGATAGATAGACAGATAGATAGATAGATAGATAGATAGATAGATAGATAGATAGATAGATAGATAGATAGATAGATAGATAGATAGATGGATAGATAGTTCACAGCAGACGATAGAAGGTACAGCAAGTTTCATAAAAACAAGAACAAAGTGCAAGGGATGACAAAGTGCAAGTATAAAAAACATAGATCAAAGGAAATAACACGAATTATAATAACACAAATAATAATAAAAAAGAGTTTTAAAGGTTTATATAATATAAAACAGTTCTTCTAGCTGTTCTATTCAAATAAAAAATACAATCTAATAACCGATGGCATAATTTAACATTTTTATATAGAGTATTTAATTACATTATCTGTTCTTATTTCTTTTGTTTGTTTTTTACCATAATTTATCATTCATCATAATTGGCTTTTTTCAGTGACCTACTAAGTTTTGGTTTGACAGAAGTTAGTTACATCTGTATTACAACCTCTTTAAAACCTTCTTAAAACAACAAATAATAAGTGCTCTGTTCCTTCTGCCATTATAGATCATTGCTCAGAATTCAATTTAAACACTTTTGTGTGTATTTTGCTAACAAGGCTGGCACTTGCGTTGCCTCTGGGTCAAGGTGAACGACCTCCTTGGCTTCCATAAATACATTTGCCGTGTTGGAGGTCACCTTAGCTCAGAGACAACACAAGGGATACAACAAACGCATTTTCTCTCAGGCCACCGGTACACCTTGACCCTGAGATAAAACAAGGGTTAAAAGCATGATTTTAATGTATAGTTCCATTAAGATTCTCTTATTTTGTTCATTGAATATGTTCTTTTGGGGTGATAAGGTCTAAAGGTACATGATGTACCATTAATAGACTCTTCTCAGGTGGTTTGTATCAACGATTTTAAATCTCCTTTTCCTTTCACAGCCTGGTGTTTCCCCCTAAACTAGATTGCGGCACTGAACCTCCCCCCTTTGGTCACGCTGTAGACCCGGTCACCCCTCTGCACCACACTAACCCCTTTTCACACATCACACCTCCTCCTCTATCCTCCTGCAACCCTTTCTTCCCTGCCCTTCAGCAAAACCCTTTCTATGAAGACATAAACAGCACTCAGCCACTGAAACCTCTGTTGCCTCCTCTACCCTTTCTCTCCAGCGCCCGTCCCCCTATTACACAACTCTTCCCGCAGGCCAGAAACACTAATCCCACCCTGGTTCCTGACAGCTTGAATGCTCCGCCAGTCCTAAGGTTTGACGCAGGGGGAGATGAGGCTTTCCCTGAAGAAGAGAAACAACCCAGCAACTCGTCCAACCTGTTTGTTGAGGAACAAGAGCTAGACTTGGATGAATCGTTTGACACGTTTGCCGCCGGAAGATTTCACTCGCCTCAAGAGGCGGGACTAGAAGAGGAAAACACGGCCGTAAAGCCAGGAACGGATCAGAAAATGAATCCTTCTTCAAGTGATGCCCCTGATTCCTCAGCTACCCCTAAACTCACCAATGCCCATCATCTGGACTCGTTTTCCTGTAGTCTTGATACGATTCCAGAGGATGAAAGTTTTGAGAACAACAATGAAATGTTCAACCCACCAGAAGAACTGATCACTATATCCGTCCCCAGCAAGATCGGCAGCGGTTCCCCAGATCCGAGTTCCTCGGGTCTAGGCAGTTCAGAGGAAGATTTTCTTTCCTGCAACTCATCAGTGTCCGAAAAAACGTCTGCTTACTCATCGGACGAGGCTGTAGATATTCGTCCTGGCTTGGCTCTGGAATCACCCGCGATCTGTTCGGTAAATAAGTCGGAAGAAGAGATCGCTGATAAGTCTCATGAGTGGTCTTCCTTAGGTAGACTTCAGTCAACAGTTATTCAAAATCTGGACATTAATGAAAAAAATGATGACGTAGCAAAAGGGACAGACAGTGTGGTGGGACTTTCACTAAGCCTCACCTCTGAATCTTCAGACCCTCTGCCTGAACTTTCTGTTTTGTCAGAGCCACAAACCCGACAAGAATCCAGCAACTCACCAGATGAAATCACCAAGGTGGGGGATAATGGCACTTTACAGGATTCTCCAGCTCCAGATCTGTTTTCCCACCAACCATCCCTGTTCGTCACAACATCCTCGCCGGATGCCAAACATCAAGGCTCGCCTTTTGAAAGCACAACCCTGGACAGCAGTCCAAAGCAACCGGTGATGTTTGACCTTCTTGAATTTCAGACTATCCCTGGGCTAGATCTGGACAACCCGCTCTTGCACACTAGAACATCCGATCACGGCAACACTCTCCAAAGTCTATACACGAGCACAGATTCGCAGAATTTCCACAGCTGCAACTCAAATCCGTTCTCAAGCAGTTTTAACCCGTCTGAGGTACCGAACTCGGCCAACTCGACGCTCCGTGGAAACTTAAGCGAGGTTGTTTCTGGGACAGAATTTGGTGTTGAAGATTTTACCGACTCAGAGGCAACATCTACAGGGGAAAACCAAAAAACGGATAGCCCTGTGACACTAGTTACTGTGACACCAGGACCCACCAATGATGCTAAAAGTTCAGGTGGATCATTGACGGAATCCTTCGATGATAAACCCATAGTCGATCAAGAAAATGACCTACAGGTAACAATTACTGGAGAAATTCACCAATCTGAGCCGAATTTCAGGATTGCCCATGATTTCACTACACAAGACCCTTCTGTGTTGAGTAATTTCAGTGGCACATTGATGGAAGCTGATGTTGAAAAGGACCTTAAGGGAATGCCTTCTGAAATGCAGCAATCTGAATCTGGTTTTGGCAAAACTAGGGAGCAAACAGCAACTCCTGAGCAAAGTTCAATTATGAACAATGACATATTCAAACAAGAACCCACTGATAAATCCAGCCACGTGGCCAGTACATCGACAGTTATTGATAAACCTCTGGATGTCTGTGACAAAGACCTAACATTCCAGCAGTCTGAGAGTTTTGGCAATCTTGTGGATCAAACAGTACAGTACATAGACACCAGTCACTTACTTTCACTAGATCCCTTTGCTCCTTCAACAAGTCTTGGTGGTATGATCACAGAATCAATTGTTGAAAAGCCTTGGCCATTTAATGAGGGTGACGCCTGGGGAAGGCCTACTGGAGAAGCCTTTAAATCGGAGAGTCCTGGCATCCTTGTGAACCAAACAAAAACTCCTAATCCACAATCCATGGACTTACTTCGAGAAGAACCTGCTGATCCATCAACCACTTTCAGCGGCATGGTCTCGGAATCGCTTGTTGACAAGCCTTGGCATGTAATCGACAGTGACCCCTGGGGAAGAAGTACTGGAGAAATCCAACAGACCGAGAGCTTTGGCATTGCTATGGACCTGAAAGGTACGTCTAAGCCAAGTGACATTGTTACCAACGACTTTTTTCCGCAAGAACCTACTGCTTCATCACACAGTTTCGGCGGTACGGTCACAGAATCGCCTGACAATAACCCCTGGACAGCAGTAAACCGTGTTGACGTGGAACGAAAACCAAGTGTTATAATGATTAATGACATCCTTCCATTAGAACACATTTCTACCACGACTATCGTCGGTGAAACGGCAACGGATTCGGTGGTCGAAAACCCTTGGGGTTTCCAGAACAGTGACCCATGGAAAATCCAACAGTCTGATGGCTTTGGATTTGCCATGGACCCACCTACACAGCCGGGTGTGATGCAAACCAATGACCCATTTCCGCAAGAAAACCAGAAGGATTTCACAGAATTAGTTGTTGAAAAACCTTGGGTCGTCCATGATGACACCCTCACAGAAAGCGGGCGACAGCGCTCCCAGTCATTTGGAACACCATCAACCACTTTCGATAAACATCCACGCTTGCGTGCGTCCGTCATGCTCCAAGAATCTTTCTCCTCCCAGCCTGACCTTGCCACCTTAACCTCCCCCGCTCCTTCTTTTATACCTGAAAATGGTCGTTTCTCCCTTCCCTCCAATTCTAACACCTCGACAAGATCGCCGCCCGACATTGCGACGGCTCTCGAGCAGCAGCATCAGCAGCAGGAAGCCAATCAGCGGACGAGGTGAGGCTACAGCTGCTCGGTTCTCTGAGCAAGAAGGTGGAGGGAATACTTTTTTTTTTCTTCTTCTTCTTCCTGAAGTCTCTTTTTTTTGCTGTACCCGTTTTCCCTTAAGCATTCTGCTTTCACCTGTGTTTCTCTGCTCTCAAGGACCCTTGATTGTCGGTCACACGCTCGCACAACCACACACACAAATTGGGTGTTAACAGGACGCCGCGGCGGCGGGTCTCGTATGTGTCCTGGCTCTGTGGTAACAGGATGGAAAACCGAGCCTCGGGCCAATTAGCAGTTATTATTTTGCCCCGATTCCCTCCACTCACACACACCTCCGCCCCCCCATCCATCTCTTGTTCATACGCACTTGTTTTGCCAGAAATCTCAACCCGGGCCAGTGTTGTTTGGGGAAAAAAAAAAAGAAAAAAAAGGTGTTGTTGTGCCACCGCTAACATTTCCGCTCCACCCTCGGGGAAATGTGCATGTTTAACACCACTCTACATGTTTTCGTCATGCGACGGAACCTAATTAAGTCTTTCGGGTTTTCGTCTAATTCAATTTCAATTTTCACCAGCGTCTAACACCTGTCTGAAATTCTTTATCCTTGGGTTTTATTAATAACCGATGGGAGTACTGGGAGGTGGATCTGGTGTCATTTGTAATGAATATGATATGGTGTTAAAAAGACTTTTGTTGTTTAAGATGAAGTGTTTCTGCTGGCGACGAAACTAATTACATTAAAGCCCCTTTTTACACACTGTTATTACCTCAATTAACATTTGTATTCCTTTATTAATTCAGTATTATTGTGCATTTTGTAAATGTTTTTTCATAGAGGACTTGAGCCTATCTTACTCACTATAGACAGTAGATCAATTATACGTATGTGGCTGAAGAAGGACACCGGAGACACTTATGCAAACACAGGGAAAATATATTAAACACAGTAAATACTCAGGTTTCCTATGAAGAGTAGCACCTGAAGAAAAGCCAGTTGAAATGTAAAGAACTCAACTTAATTGTATCTTAAAGCTGCTCAATACTAAATTGAAGTGATGGTAAATCAGACTTTAAGAATTAAGTTAAGAATTTAAGGAACAACAATACACTGAAAATGTATTTAATTTGTTTTTAAGTAAACAAAAACAAAACAATAAATAACTCAAAACTACAACTACTTGTTTCTACAGTAAATGTAAGATTTCTTGACGGATACACTCATGATAAGATTCTGTTTTTCCTGATATAGGATTAAAAAAACCTTAATGTCCAGTGTCGCTAATGGTGAATTTTAACCGGCAGCCACTCAAAAATGTTGACAGAATATTGCTATAGTTCCCATTTTCCAGTGAATCGGAACCAGCAGAACATTTTTTCTTGGACTGTGGGGGAATTATTTTATCTTTGCCCTGTTAAGATTTAGCTTGACCTCCAAAGTGGCGTCTTGACTCGTATCGTTTGACAATGTCTGGCTAATTATCTTCTTCTGGTTCAAGCCCCCACCTCGTGAAGCCCCTCACGTCTGAAGAGAAGCGTGGCGAGGGAAGGTCCGTCCTGGGAAAACTCAAGTCCAGCATCAGTCCTGGGAAGAACAGCCATGTCAGCGAGCAGGAGGCGGAGAGGAGCAAGGTAAAGTTCTCTCCTTTTTCATAGCCTTATTAATCTTTGTCTGGTATAAAAGTGTAGAGAAAAATGAAAACACCCATCAGAGCTGATGATCGAGGACATTTCTCGGTGGTGCAACACCAACTACTGGTGGAATGTTGCTACTGCAGGTTTCTGTTTATTACACTTTTAAATTTTTAGTGTATTTTGATTTTCTTTAAGTGTTCAAATAAGTCATTAGAATAATAAATGTTTGGATTTAACAAATGTTGATTTATTCTTTTTATGTTGTTTTTTTAAACATTTTTTTTTTACAATTAAATTGAATAATTTGTATATTCATCGGTAATTTAATTAAATTTATTTTCAAACGTATTTAATTATCTTTTTACACGTAGAGTTTGATATTTTAATTCCGAAAAATAAAAAATAAATTCTCTATATTCAATGTTATCCAATTCGTAAACTTTTAAATTCAATATAACCACATGACACAGTAGAAACGCACAGTTTACACAGAGTTTGATATTTTTATTCCAATAATTACACAATAAATCGTGTTAATTAAATATGTTTTAATTTGTAGCCTTTTTTAATTCAATATAAAAATAGTTGCATTGACGCCGTTTCTTCGCGTGATTGGCTAAAATCGGAACTATTATTCCAACATTTTGATATTGAATTAAAAAGACTATGGAATAAAAAATATTGAATTTAGAAAATTTATTTTTGAATCATAGGAATTAAAATATCAAACTCTATGTGTAAAACAATTTAATTTTTAAATTATGCAAATTATTTTAGTGAATTCTTTTAAAGAACAAATTCAGATTTAAATGATCGAATTAAACTATAAAAAACACAATTCAATGCATAATAAAGAAAAGCTACAACATTTGAAAAGCGAAAATCAGCTCAATTATTCTGATCTCCGTCCATATTTTAACCGTCCGGTTCCCCTCAGACCCTGACGGGAGGAGCCGGGTCGTACTACCACCTGACCCACAGCGAGCTGGTGGCCCTGCTGGTCCGGCGGGAGGCGGAGATGGAGCGGCAGACGCTGGACTTCCAGCAGCAGAAGACCCTGCTGGCCAAGCGGGAGGTGGAGCTGAAGAGGCTGAAGCCTCAGCTCCGCGACCTGGAGGACTACATCGACACGCTGCTGGTGCAGATCATGGAGCAGAAGCCCACGCTGCTGCAAGTGCGCACCAAGATGAAGTGACCACCGAAAATCGAAAACCCACTTCACGACAACTTCACAACAGCTCGTCTTTTTCACCGCTCCGCTGTCGTTTTTTGATACAGACATTCAAGCACCGAGAGATGCTGAGGCGGCGTTTTTTCCGAGCCCCGGGCATGCTTATAAACAGAAGAAAAAAAGAAAAAAAAAAGTGGGGATGTTTTTTTTTTTTGGTTATAGCGAGTCCTCAGGTTGTATTCAGGTCACTCACTTTTGTTTGACGCTCACAGAGAAGTGAGTGAGTGTGTGTGTGTGTGAGAGAGAGAGAGAGAGGGTTAAAAAGCTTTCAGTTTGATTGTGGAACGGTTTCTTAAATCACATTTCACCACTTGTTTTTATCTTTTTCATTTAAGGATGTCACAAATGGATCGATTATTTAACTTTCAGGCACATTCAACTACCACTTCTTTTTTTATATATATACTTGGGACCTTCAAAATCCTCCCGAAAAAATACTTTGTTTAAAAGTATGAGTGGATTAATTTTGGATTATATTAGTATAACTGTCTGAAATCTTAAGTATTATTATTGAAATTGACTTCAAAAAAGGCTAAATGATGGTTATAATAATAATATAATACATTAATAAACTAAATTGATTATTTGGGGGAAAAAAATCAAAATTTTGTAATAATGAAGGGATTTATTTTTGATTCTTTAGCACCTTTTTCTATTCAACATGATTGTTTTTTGTTCTAGTCGCCACATCTTCACGGAGTTCTCACAGCGATTCTGCCTCTCTTTGCTCTGGACCTCGTGGTCGTCGCGACACCAACTGTTTGACGCCCTCGCGACGTGCTGCTACTTGACCGCGCTCCCTTCCTCGTTTCCCTTCTTTTCTTCATCCCGCGTTCTGCTACTGTTTCAGGTGTTACAAAAGGAAGATTAAACACTCGTGTAAGTGTGTCACGTTTCACAAGCCAAATGCTGCCTTATTTGAGTTTAAACTTTCAAAAGTCACCAACTTTTCATTCGATCTTGCACTTCATTTTACATGTTTGGGCATGTTTTTAAGAAAAGCCTTTTCTTGTCTTATGCACAGTGATACATTAAAGGCATCGTGGTGATGGGTGTAGATGCCAAAAAAAACAAAAAAACCTTCTGTGGAGCAGATTGATCGACCACTTTGTACAACATTTGTGGATGTCATTGCACTAGAATCCAGAAGTACCCGTCTCGTCGTCGGTGGTGTAGTTAGAAGTCCGTGCACTTTTTCCCTGACACGGCTTGTGTCGAAATAAAGATAATAGATATTTTAAAAATGCCAATCAGCACTTAAGAAGTTTTTTTTTTTTTAAGTCCACGTCTTCCATTTTAAAGTAGTTTTTAATTTGGATATTCTCGACCGTGCTGCCCGTGGAACGTGCTTGAGATCGTGTGAAAGGAGCGAAAGTTTACAATTCTTGATGCAATTCTGTTTCACAAATTTTGTATATTTAATAAAGAGTATTTTGTGTTTCTTGCGCACCGTATGTTTGTCTAATGATTGTTTTTAATGGGATTTTCCTCCTTTTTTTTCTCCAAACCTTCATGCCAATTACTCGGAACAGGTGGTGAAGGACATTTCTTTTGCAAGACTCTTGTTTCATTAATTGCTTAATAACTGATATAATAATAAGAAATTACATTTTTATGGATAAAAAACCGAGATAATTTTGTTATAAAAAGACACTTTAAATAAAATTGAACTGAATTGAAAACATTTTGATTTACAAATTATAGTTAGTTGTTGGTTAAACTTATTTAATTTCCCGGCTTTTAATCCTGTATATTGAAGTATCACAAGTCAAACTTGTAATAATAATATTAGTATGGATGTAAAGGCAAAAATAAAATTGGTAGTTGATAAAATAACCTGTAAAGATTCCTTTATCTCCTTCCATTACAGATTTACATATTAGCTCCGTTTTTTTTAAAGCTATATTAATTGTTATTTAACACAAAAAGGATAAATGATTAATAAACAATAACAGTTTTACCAAACAATAAAGATGCCACTAGATGGCTACATTCCCCTCTTCCGTCCGCTTTCACGAATTGTAACTATATTAATTAAAATATAACAATAAATAATTAAATCCGCTGAGATGATTATTTATTGGTTAAATAAAATGTATTTTTAAAACAAATATATATTTTTAAGCAGGCAAATGTCGCTTCCGGGTCCGAGAGGCATAGTGAACCACATTACCCAGAATGCACGGCGGCCAAACTAACTTTTTTGACAGCACTCTGAAGGAAGCAGCCACGGATATATTCCAAACATGACAGAGTACCCGAGATTCCAATATGGAAAACCAAGATTCAACCAGGTAACCGATGCAAAGTCTGCGAAAAGTGTGCAAAAATATCAAAATATACATATAAAAGTGACATTTTAACGCAAACAATGCCGTGTAAAGTGAAAGCCACATCTGGTTATGCTAGCAACTTTAGCCCTTTTATGGTGCAACTTCCTAGGTGTCTTACATTTAACTCTAGTTATGTGCAACCTTTGTCAAAGTTTATTATTGTTTATTATATGTTATTTCAAATAAGTATAGAAATGTCGTGACGTATTTTACAGAAACTGAGATTTACGTCAATTTGATTGGATGCAAAAGTCACGTTATAAGTTACGTATTCGGTTCAACTTTATTGTTGTCAAATATCAGAATAAATAATGAAATGTGTTTAAATATTCTCAGCCCAGCCACTAGTCTGAAAATGTTTTTTTAAATATTGGTTTACTTATTTTATTTAACACTTTTTTTGTGATATCGAGACATTCTGTGATCAAAATTATTAGTATTGAATTTCCCAAAATAGTTTAAAATCAACACGTGAGCAGATGTGGCCATGAAAGAGAGCAGATTGTAATTAATATTAGCAGACATCATGCATCCAGGTTGTCTGGACCTTATGTTCCGTAAACGCAAATTAACTTCTGTCATTCTATAAAGTTAGTTACTAAAATTTGATGAGGAATAGTTTACGGAGGACTTGTTTAGAGGCGGCACCTGGTGTGTGCTGAAACATCTGGAGATGCATCAATTTTTACTTCTCTTTTAGAAGTTGCGGATGACGACAATCTGAAGGGTTTTTAATAAAAATAATTTGCTTCTATGTTTTGTACTTCTAGGATACATTCGTTGGTCGTCTCAGACACTTCCTGGACGTGATTGATCCCACCACACTTTTTGTGTCGCAGGTATGATTCAAACACATCAACTAAATAAACATTTTCCATTGACTGTTGCAATCTTCCCTCTTTCTTCCACACTTTAATGATAATTATCATGTTATTTTTAGAGTACTTAGTGTAGTGTATTGACAAGAATCTGTCCGATATGATATGTATCACAATACAGGGACAACAATACGGTAAACTTTAGGAACGAGTATGTATTTGTAGTATTGTCTAGTACTTGACTCTGGTGTTGCAGAATTTACAGACCACATGACTCTTGACGAAGTCGTAACTGCTTTTATTTGTTTTCAAACCAAAATATGTCCAAACATCAGCTTTAAATGATGCTGGAGTCACTGTATCCTCTCGTCCTCAGTGATCGCCTGGATCTTGCAGATTTTGATCGTTACTACAGCTTGGGCGTATTGACTGTGACGGCAGCTAGTGGCAGGAGGTTTAAATAAACGCCTGTGAAATGTACATTAAAAACAAAATAAAATAATTTTTAATCACTTTATTGACCTGTAAACCATAAAATAACTTGTAAAATAGAATACCATACGATAGATTATTATTAGGGTTAGGTTAGATATGATTATTACGTCCTCCGCAGCTACAGGAACAATACAAACTGGCGAGATCCTGTCGACTGAGTACAAGAGGATGCAGTCGGCTCCACCAGTTTTTAAAGCCTATATTTGGACATATTTTGGTTTCAAACCAAATGACAGCCGTTACTACTTTTTCATGTGGTCTGTAAATTCTGCAACACCAGAGTCAAGTACTCGACAATACTACAAATATATACTTGTTACTACAGTATTACGATATATGGTATTGTTGTTTCCTGAAACTTAGAATGTTAATTTTGCTAATACATAAAAAAGGAGTTAGAAAGGAGTTTAAGAAACAAGGTGTTCATTTAATTATTTTTATTATTTTAATAAACACTGCTTGAACATGTTAATAAATAACCATTTTAAATCGTTTAAGATCCTCAACTTATATTTTCATTGTAAGTAAAAAAAAAAAGAAGTCTGGATTTGTTGTGGTAATTCTGCTCCTGGTGTCATCAGTACCTCGGCACTGGGGGGGTAATGAAGCTGTTAGCAGCCTCTGTGACAGTAATA